>NC_136012.1:8184120-8521120 GCF_048128805.1 Centroberyx gerrardi | reverse complement strand
GAAGGACGCGCTCCCCGACCGGCCTCCTCCTCCTCCGCCTCCCCGCCACTTACCGACGGTCCGGCCTCTTGAACAGACTCGGTGAGTAAGGGGGCGAGTAGCTCACGGCTCTCTCGGGATAGCTGAAGTGCTGGTAGTGACAGCAGGGTCTCTGGGGCGGCTCGGCCAGGCGCCGGGCGCACACCGTCCGGGGCGAGGGCGGCTTGGCCCCGGCGGGGGCGACTTCGGCGGGACGCGACCGACGCTGTCCCATCCTGGCTACCGAATGAAGGGGACGCTCAAGAGGCAGGAACCCTTTGACTCTTTGCTCACTGCTGTGCTGTTTGCCCTCAACAGCGTGCTCTCAAAGCAACAAAGAGACAATTGAGCACTTGCGATACCTCTGGACATGGAGCCGTAAGGGCAAGTGCCATGCGCAGACTGGCACGCGTGTGATGCATTTCCAAGTCAATGCATCACAAATAGCTCTAGATTCCTAATGAATATGACAACATGAAACGGTGCCAGTGTTTCATGTTTACATTACTGGGAACTCCATGGCAGACAACTCAAGCAAAAGATCTCTAACTGTACCTGAAGGGAATAATCATCATGCCTGTCTCCACAGCTCATTCAAACAGTGTTGATGTGTGTAATAAAACACACAGTTGCACCATTGTTCCATGAGGTGAAACAAACTAAGACTCCACATTATGATCTTATCGTACGCCAGACACTAAACGCAGTCAAACAACAAGTGTCACAGGTTATTTTGATATTATACATAGTTTCAGCATGTTGAGTGACATTCTGAAAGGTCACTTTGGTATTTGAGCCTTTCATCATAGAGAAATTGTCTCATTGTCTCAGGTACTGTAGCTTCCTACTTCCTTGATACCTATCTAGGAACCGTCCTAATAAGCGACCTTGTTTGACTGTAGGTAGCAGAGAAATAAATAGTTTGAGACAGACGTCATGTGACTGTGGTTAGCGTTACACGCCGCCAACAGCCAGTATGATCAAACTGATGTTGCAAGGTGTTATGGGATGTCCTACTCCGCCTAAGGAACCACTGTATTCTTACTTCAAAATTGACCAAAACAAGGTACCTTAAAAGGATGCTTCCTATGTGTCCTACTAGAATGAGACAGTACTACTTGAAAATTTTGACTTCCTACCCAGAAATGCTACATAAACAGGGAGCATTTCTATGATCTAAATAGCGAGATATGTTTTGACTGTAAAATCAAGTTGAGGCAGATGAAACTGGCTAAGTGGTGCATTATATAATATTTCAGGTGAAGCGTCTGGTGTTCATTATCCTCTGAACACGTTTAAGTTCTGATTAAGTGGGTATGTCGGGTTTCAATAAGCCTCCTGTGTCATCAGGGGTATAATTAATGCACTCATGCAGGGAGAGGTGCTGTTGCTGGTAGAGGTGTAACGGCAAAACTAAGCCTCCCTCACAATGATTGATGGCAAGCTGCTGTCTAGTTTGGCAGGTCCGGGTAAATATCTCACATCTCCGTCTTCTATCTAATCCATTTTCTTGGCAAAATTATATTTGATATTGTATTTACAGAATGTGATACACAGCAGAGTGTGTTTGGCACGGAACGTCATGTTTAACCAGTTTCTGCGTGTTGCCTTTTTGTTCGCATAAGTATTCTCTACTGTTCTTTAATCTTCACCCTAGGCATGCAGATGATTTGGTTTGTAATATTTTGGCATCAGCATTGAGCACTATACAGGATTTGATCTTGCAGTGCCATAATCCAGGGTGAGCACTCATACAGAAGGCCAATTCAGATGTCAAAAGCATTATGTACTAACATACAAGTAGTGGCCATGGAGAACAACAATGGCAGAAGAATACTAATCAGGGAAAATCAGGTTAAATTGGTCAAAATAGCAGTTCATATTTGTGAAGTTTGCAAACTGTAAATCTCACTGCCCTGTTGTTTACAATGAGAGCTTGTGCCTCAAGTGAATTATCACCACACCAGTCTCTAAGTCAACAAACACCATCATAAATATCCTTGCAGTGGTGCCATTTTGATTCGCTCGATCCCTGACAATCACTGATCACAATCAGTACTCAAGTTATTTACCTGGGACCTGGTTCACTTGTAATTAGGCAGAGTGAGCTCGTAAAAATGCGACAAAGTACACTTATCCATTCTGGATCAGACCAAAGAAATCAAACTGTAGGTGTGGTCTCACCCTTAGATTAAGCATGGAAACACGCCAAGTTTCTACTGCTGATATACGATATGCCCTTTATTTTAACTCTGGGTAAGGTGTGGACTCTCTGTTAAGTGCGGCACTCATCTGCTGTGGCTGCTGAGAGGATAACCTTCTCCAAAAGCTGGAAAATGCACCATGAAAGATTGCGAGGGAAAAGATGTAATTACGCCACCATCCAAAGCGCTCTCCATTTCAAATTAACACGCATGGTCTGATGGGCGTACAGTAGGTAATTGATGCATTTTACAACTGGAGCCATGAGAGAAATGAAATGAGACAACACCGGTTATTTTGGTTCTTCACCCACACAAGTGGTGCCATGTAATTATGTGTCCTCAGACAAAGTAATTACGATCTGACACACACACCGTGACCCACACTCTCTGTACAACACCTGGGAACACACACACACACACACACACAAACACGCACACACAGAAGGGGAGAAAGGGGTAAATTGAGCCGGCGGGTAAGATGAGCCACCCCTTATTTCTAGGCAACCATACACAAAATGAATCACGTGATCATAGATTTAGGAAGAGTAATTAATTTCAAAGAGCAAATGGAGAGCCAGGCCAAAAAAATAGATTTTTGCTGTCAGGTGATTTCATCATGGTAAAGATGTCATGATTCTTGTATCTAAATGGAATTAGATATGTTTGATACATTTATATTAGTTTAAGGCTTTAAACAACATGTACAACATGAAGACATAAACTGTGGGCCTGACTTGCTATGTGAAGCAGTGTTGGTAAATTATTGAGGTTAAGGGGTAAAATGTGCCACTAGCCCTGAGGTAAGCAGTGCAAAATACCAACTTTTTTTGCACTTCTAAAACTGTATTAGCTACAGAAATGTTATATTTTCCACGAATGCCCAACAACCTCAAGTATACATACCAGTTATTGTTGGAAATAAATACACATTTATATTGGCGTAGTACCACAAAATGTAAAAAGTGGCTTATTTTACCCCGTTCTCCCCTACTTGCAAAATTGTTACAACATCAGGAGACACCACCACCGTGTGTGTGTGTACTTTTTTATATTTGTGTGTGATTTGCGATCGACTGATAAGTATCTTGACGGAGAGCCTTGTTACGACGACATCCTAACCCTTAAGTCGTTCATCACCACCAGGAAGGGGAAACATACACACACACACACACACACACACACACTGGCCGGTACCCCGTTACACAACAACCTCAGAGATGGTCATTCACTTGATCTGCACTGCACTAGGCTTCATTGGAGTTCACATTGAGAGGCAACACAGTGGCCCATTGTCTCGTTATAACGCCGTCCCCTCCAGTTGTCTCAGGGACCCAGCAAGCAACGGCGCTCCCATTTTCAGGCAACTGAACATACAGTTCATTTACACTACACTGAAACTAATATCACGTTACATCACAACGAATACCAGCAAATAGCGCTATATATATTGCCGCTAACAAGCCTGGGGACTTGGCATCCGGCAGCAGGCTGCGAGTCAGCTTTAGTCAGGCAGCTGTAGGCTATAATCTAAAGATTTACCTTGGGTTCTAACAGGGAGAAAGCCCTCGCTTGATTTACTGTGAAAATACTGAAATAGGACAGAGACTCAGTGGGGAGTGTTAAGGGAGTACCGCTGCATTGTGAGCCCTTGTTAGGCCAAATGCAAAAACCCACCCCAGACGCCCATAGGAGCTGTGATCCTCTCCTAAAGATGAGTCCCATCTGTGTTTTAGTGCAAACACATGAGGGCATGAAAACGCTCGTACACACTGCACACACACACACACACACACACACACACACACATACGACTGTCTGTTCTGAAAGATAAGGGATTAGACTCTCAGGGTATTTTGGATGCAGTAAAGTGGTCTCGCTAATAGCTCCATGGATGCCCCAGAAAAGGTCAAAGGTTGTGGATTCAATCGGCCATGCAGTGTTAAATAGCAATGAACTATATTATTAGCAATGTCTGAGCCCTTTGACTCGTTATGGGTTGGCTAGTTTACCTCAGACCTTTGTCAAAGATCTGTTGGTCTGCCGCTGTGCTGCCGGTTGTTTTTCCTGTTCTGCTGAACTTAGACACACACCACTGAAAATCAATTCCACTTTCATCTAAAAAAAAAAATGTCAGACCTGAAAATGCGGGGTAGAAAAACAAAGGAATCAGCTTTGGATTGTAATAAATGAAACGCATTGCATATGCTTGGTGCACAGTCTGAGTAGTTCCACTGGAAAAAGTGGTTCCAAATCTTGCTGAGTGGCCGCGGCCGTCACTTCGCGTGGCACCAGTGATAAATACACTGTTGAGTCACGTCCCAGAACAAAAGGTTACTGAGGTCAAAGCCATCTGTCTGTATTCATCTCCCCATGTTCCTTTAGTGTATACCTCAGCTGTCTGTGTTTGTGTGTGTGTGTGTGTGTGTGCCTACTCTGAGAAGGAGTCCCCTTCAGCTGTGAAATGCTGACATCAGGCTAATGGGTACATACAGCACTGAAATCCATCACAAGACTGTTGCGACACTGAGAAATCTACCGCATGTGCTGTGAAGCTGAAGCACAGGGAATTATCACAAGGCTAACCAATGGGTTTTTACACAGCTATTTGCTCCCAGTTTGTAGTTTCAATATTTATTGCATGACTAAATGTGTCATCTGTTGAGCTTAAATATACTATGTGTAGCATTTTAACATAAATGAATCATTACCACATTCGTTTTCAGACTTTAGTGTAATTACCATAACCAAGTGAGAGCCTCTATCGGCCTCTACACAGCATTTATATTGTGTGCCATGTCGGATTTTGTGGGAAATTTGCTTTATGGCACAAAGGGATATTTCTTTATGGCACAAAACAGGGAGAGGGCGCTGTTCTTCCAGTATAAACAGAGCTAAAGCTTTCAGAGTTTCTCATGATGACAGATGGTGGAGGGAGTGAAACGCAGATGGAAAAATCACTTCCGACATGTTTATCCTCTGCAGTAAAGTGAAAGAGAAAACATCCTCTCTGTGACAGGTGGCAACGGGGTTTATGGGAAACGTGGTCTTCATTTTGACTAGAACTACCAATATTGTTAGTGAGAGAATCTCACTTATTTACAGTAATTATACCAAGATATCGCAATTAATTTGACAACTATATATTGATATTTACAAATGCTACACATGGCACCTTCAATTAACAGCTTTTTTGCCAGATTAGATGGTAGCAGAAGACAGTAACAGTAAAGATGGAAGACAGTAAGTAGGCAATATGTGACTATGTGATCTAACCATAGCATAGAACTGAATGTAGGACATAAGGAGCTAAAGTCTTGCACCACAGAGTACCATAATATTTTGTTTCTATGTTGCTAGATTCAGAAATGCTTGCTATAAATGTGAATTTAGGATGATGATTCTCTGGATTTTCCCATACTATGACCCAGAAATGGTGGATTAACTCAATTCTAAATTGCATTTCATATTCTTGTGTATGCACCTCATCCAGTTGTCATTTCTCAGTACAGGGATGGGCAATCATGACGATCACCAAACACTAGACCAGGTGATTTGACTGATCAGTTCCCCCTCTCTGGTTGAGGAGTGTCAAGTCAGTGAAATCATCTGGTGTAGTCTTCGGTTGGAACGAAAACCTGCAGACTCTCGGCCCTGCATGCCACATGATTACCTATTCCTGTCTTAGCAGATGCAAGCAACCGGATGACTAAAGCCCTCTCCTCCTTTCTTCCTCTCTACCATCCTCCTCCTTTCCCTGACCTGCTCCATCTCCTTTCCTCTGGCCCACATCTCATCTCCCCCTTCCCTTCTCTAAATCTCCCTCACTCCAACCATCCGTCCAACCCTCCCTCCTTTCTTCATCTCTTTCCCCGCCGCCTGCCGTCTGGCTGAGTGCTGCAGCTGCGTGACCCGAGTCACCGGCAACTGGGACGAGACCGGAGGGTGTCGGGCCCTGGCGAGCCGTCCCCCGGCGTGTGTTTGTGTGCTCGCGGGTGTTTGTGTTTGCCCGTGTGTCTGTATGCATGCTTGCATACGCGCATGCTGATGTGCGCCTGGCCTCATCGGCACAATCTGGATCGGACTGGATGACGGACACCCCGCTAACTCTCGCCGCGAGCGTCGTCCAAACACTGGATGGTTCCCACAGACTCCAGCGGACTGCTCCGCTGAGCACTAAAGCTGATCCTCTGTCACCTGCGGGATGACGATGGAGCAATGACTTAAGTTCCCACGGATAATGAGAGACAAGTCATTGGCGGTCATTCTTGAAGTCTGTTATACATGGACAGCTCAAGGCGATATCAAGCGTAGCTTTGATGAAAATAAGGATGGTCATTTTTTTTGTCATGTATTTGTTTCTTAAAGCCTATTGTGTTATCCATATTCATTTTGTGCCATGTGTCAATCCCTCTCAATCTCCAAGGCCATGAATCATAGTGAGTCACGCTGGTGAAATTTTGCCAACCGGACAAACGGTAAAAAAATTGCCTCTAACTGAAAGATAGCAATGATCCCCAGGCTGTGGTTTCTAATAAGTTGCTGATATTAGCCTGGGGCAGTCTTGCCACAATGCTGAATCAACCCGGGGCACGGGGCCCGGCTTCCAAGTGATCTCGACAAGTCGTACAAATCATATTATTCTCCTTCAACAAGACCACAGCAATTACTCAGGCCCAAATCCAAATTGAATCAGCTCCCCTCCTTCCATACATAACATGCTCTGACTCACAAGCAGGAACACCGTGAACCTAAACGATGATGACAGAATATCATAATATTGATCTACTGGGGGTTTTATCTAATGCAATTTCGTTTATGAAATTGGACTGAGATGTATACAGATAGAGGTTAGATAATGTAATGTTTTCAGAAGCAGCAGCAATGTGGTTTGTGAAATAATAGTATTGTATTCAATTAAATAGAACAGTTTTGTGGTTTCGGCACAGAAGTGCCCTGCGGTCTGAGCCATGTGTGAATTCATGTGCAAATCCGTTCCAGATACAGTGGCCTGTCCTGTTGAAATCACATTGCTTGATAGCTACAGTAAAGGAGCAGTGTTTATATAGCATGCTAGCTTCATTTAAATGTATTTATTTGGGGGCAAAAAGTGGATACATGGTAAAATGTCCATACATGTGCATATGAACCCACAGGTTAGCATTAGTATTAATATTATATATAGTTTGGAATAGGAAATGGAATAGGAATAGGAATGGGAATGGGAATAGGAATACTAGTTTGCCATATTAAAAGCTAAATGGTCAGACGGTATGAAAAAAATATCCTATCCCAGTTCTCCTTAGTACTGAATGTACAATTATCCAGATCAGCACTGTAACGGCTCTGGGGATCTCACCCGCTGTTTATGTTTGAACTTGAGGCAACTGTTCTCCTCTCCCACAAGACTTTGCTTTACAGGAAAACACTATTGAGGAGTGATTTATTGCTGCGGACACTGCATCTGTGCAGACGGACATCAAGCATTGTTGTGTTCATATGTAAATATGCACATAAATCCAGCCAAGCCATACAGTTGTACACCATTCACAGAGAAAAGCCTCTTTTTTATGTGTCTCAAAGGGGAACCTGATATAACTCAAAGTGCAGCTGGGGAACGGTGCAACGCGGACCTCATGTATATTCAGCACCGCGTATAACTCTCCGGTCCGAATAGCATCGTGGATTAAAACCATTCAACTTTTGAGCTGCGAAAGCCACAGGGGGAGAAGATCTATGCAGTCCGACAGCGGTACAGTGGATCACATGCAAGCAGATGAGAGGGCTGGAGCCTGGGAGAACGTGGTGTACGTTATATTTCCTCAGCCTGTCTGCGTGGTGAGGATCCCCTACCGACACGGGACAGGCCGAGATGGGCGCGGGCCGCTCCAGATGTGCAGGCCCCCGTTCCACGGACTGTTAAAGGGAAACATGTTGCCGTTTTTAATGGAAGAAAGCTCAGAGAAGCCTTAATGAGAAAGTGCAATTAAGGCGGCCACATCTCCTTAAGGAGAGAGACTGAAACGTATATCCAGATGTCGGCCACCCGCATGCAGACTGTAAACAGAAACACGTTGGGCCGTAAACACAAATATTACATAATGATTCTCACTGCTAAAATGAGTGAAGGTAATGAGGACTTATTGCAGTGTTAATTACACCGCACTTTAAAAATAAGTAATAACATTGTAGTGAACATTTTGAAAATGTAATTGAAGCCATAAGGACGTTTCGTCTGTAGTGTGACTTGTAGCAAATGTAATGTGAGTGTGACTTGTATCCACCGATGTCTTGATCTACCCGTTCCTACACTTGCCAGGATAAAGTGTTTTTCTTCTTAGGGCGACTCACAGCATAGCGTGATCCTGTGCCTCTGAAACGCTCCATTAGCAGTGTACTTGTCTCTCCAGCTGTGCTTTACCCTATACGCCCGTCCGGATGAACGTATCTACCTCAAGCGGAGCGAGAATGTTTCATAATTGGTCGGTTTATGGTGTTTTGTTCTCACCTCAGCCCTTGATCTGTGTTCTTCATGCGTGGCTGCTAAAAGTCAAGTGTAATCGATGACCTGTGGTTATACAACAGGCTGCAGGGCCTCCTATAGGCCTGCCAGCACTCCCCAGTATGGTATGGTGTATCTGAGAGGACGGAGTGGACGGCTTATATAAGTCTGGTTCAACAATGGAGATGCACACATGGCTGGAGTATGGATTAAGTGAGGTATTAATGCACATGCACGCACAGGCTTGAAATGGTGGTTTTAAGAGAAAATTAAAAACATACTGTTTTGCTGCAGCATGTAAGTTCTTCTAACCATACATTACTTTCTAATATACTGTTTTATGCATATTTATACTTTAACTCTTTGATGTTTTTCTTTTGTCATGTTTGTGAAGCACTTGTTGCATCATTGTATGGAATGTCTGTGTTGGTTCATTTCAGTCATCCAGGTAGTAAGTGGTCCCTTTGTATGGAATGTGGCCTATAAATAAATTTGACATGAGTTGGTACATTTTGTCTGTGGCCAGTAAGAATAGAGGTTGAGCAACCTGTGTTCAGCCTCTATTCTTTTATAAAAACTCATTTGGCTGCAAAAAAAAAAATGAATAGTCTGGTAAAATTCCAAATCCACTGCCCAGTGTTGAAAAGAGGTTTCACACCCTGCGCATACCATATGTCTACACTTAGTCATAGCTACACACACACACACACACACTTTTGTCACTTCTGCCTCGATCAGCTCTGTTTCCTCATACACTGCTTCATTATACATTCATGGGCTACATGCAGAGGTTATGCAATGCCAAAAGGAGTGTGTGAGCACATGGAAATGATCAGACACACCTGCACACACACACACACGCAGAAAAGTAGAATGCATGCACACACCAATGGTTGCCCTTTTCACCTCCTCTCCCGAGCTCATATCTCCACTGACTGTGGTTTTGGCTCTATCACAGCCAATAAAATAATAGTTGAGTATGATTCAAATAGTTTGAAAGGTTCACAAGGTTTCACTTCATGTTGACGTTCTCTTCCCAGGTTGGAGGCGATCCAAACGTCTGAGATTTTGGGCTAAGGCTGAAATATGTGGAACCATATTCAAGTCTATTTTTTGCCCGTGACTGATATCAGTGCAGCGGGATTAATATTGTACCAAGAGAGCACTATTTCAGGATGTGACTCAGACAGGGGGAAGGATCACCATCAAAAGCTGCAGCGTGATCCAAGCAAACCGCGCCGTGCCGGGCTAAACACGGCAGGGAGGTTGTTTGGGAGTCTACAGGAACCCCAGCCTATCCTGCTTTCAAAAAAGCTGCAGCCAAACCCTTCAGACACAGACGCACGTCTTTTAAGCTCCACTGATTGGTCATTTGGGGCTTTTTTTTTTTTCTTCCTCTTGGTTTCAGTCCATTGGTAGACGTGCAGCGGGGGCCTGGGAGCAGGGAACGGATACTGGCGTGATTTCGGGACGTGCTTCATGACATTGTTGCACTCTAAAGCACAAATCTAACAAAGGTGTTTGGAAGTGACACCTTGTTATCCTGTTTCCCATGTAAAATCAAGAAGAAAAATAAAAGGAT
Organism: Centroberyx gerrardi; assembly: GCF_048128805.1. NCBI lineage: Eukaryota > Metazoa > Chordata > Actinopteri > Beryciformes > Berycidae > Centroberyx > Centroberyx gerrardi. The sequence goes on along the minus strand of NC_136012.1, from coordinate 8,510,817 downwards.
CATGATATAGAATGCGGCATATACACAGAGATTGTAGATGTCACTTCCCTCGACGCGGCTTTCACGGTACTTTGAGCTGTGACAAAACAAAAGAGAACAGCTTGTGTTTTTTGTAATGAGATCCTCCTTGAAAACACCTTCTCGCAGCACGAACATCCCGCTTTGAGATGAATGCAAATGTGTGAGCTGAATGTGAGTTACTCTTGGCTGCTGACAATCACACTAATGACTTCACTACCTCGCGCTTTGAGTGACTGGTTTGCATAATTGCAAACGTGTTTGTGAGGCGGGAACAAGTTTCATAGGGAATATTCCTTGCTTGCTGTTTTGAAACACAAATACATCTTACAGTGGCAGATTGCCATTGGGGTATTTCTTTAATGCAGCTTCAATTTCACCTCAAACAAGACATTCCCTTTAATTTTGGCTGACAACAAAAAAAAAAAAAAAAAAAAAAAAATGGATCTTCGCTGCCGAGCTCTCTTCCGAGAAGCAAACAGGAAATAGTTCCACTTGAAGCGACTCTTGAACTCGCGGTCGGTCAAAGTGCGCGAGACAAACTGTCCCTCTGAGATGTGGCTTTCCTGGTCTCCAAGCAGCATGGAAGAGTGAGTAAACACGATCTGCCATTCCACTCATTGTATAAAGGCTCAGGTAAACAATGTAGGCTAAATTGGCCTGTCTCCAGTGTGTACCCACAGGGTCCAAAGTTCACTTATGAAACCATAGAACACTCTCGTATCTCTGCTACGTGCGCACACACACACACACACACTCTCACGCAAGCAAGCAAGCGCAGATACACAGTCCCGTGCAAGCATAGATGTTCACTGGAGCATGGACGCCAACAACAAAGAGCGATTCATAATCATTTACGCATGCAAAAAGGACAAAAACTGACGCGCAAACACTCATGCACACGTATGCAGAAATGATCATGTAAATGCACACGTAAATAAAGCAGTTGATGTATGCAGACAAGGCTCAGACACGCAAATGCATACACACAATACATTCTCCCTTTCTCTGTTCCTCTCTCTCTGTCTGGACGTGTAGATTTACAGCGTCTGGCAGGCAATCCCTCACATTCTTAAGCCGCTGAATAGATGGTGGAATTTTTTTTTTTTTTACCAACCCGACACCTACAGTAGGACCGAGCTCTTCTCCCCACTGGGATTAAATTCACATTTGAAAGGAGATATTCTTGAAGACCTGGGGATTTACACTGCTAGGAATTGAATTCTGGGAGAAAAGGCAAACTCGTTCCCCCGAATGTCATCTTCGGGCATCAGTCAAAACGACAAAACTTTTTTGAAAGTGTACGATAACAAAAGAAAGAAAAAGTGATTTGAGAAGGTGATGGTAACGCGTGAGATCTGCGGGTATGAAAGGTGAAAAAAAAATCCCTAATCAGATCTGGCCTATTGGCGGGGAGATGTGCGTAAGAGCGATAGATTGTTTTGGAGATGAGACCTAGATTTGCCCACGTAGGCAGCGCTCGGGAGCCAGCAAGCTGTCACCTTATCTGCTGCCCGGATCACAGAGTTCAGGCGTCGATGGAGGAGGTTCCCACCGACATGGCAGCGCCTTGGCGCCCTGCCAGCGCAACAATAGGCGAGGGAGAAACAGATAGCAGCGGGAGACAGTGTAAAAAGCCTTCACTAGTTAATGAAGGCAGCTTATATACAGTATCGAGCATGCAGATGTGTTCCCACGAAGGCGATCGAAACCCTCCAGAGAAGAAATAAGAGAGAGAGAGAAAGAGAGGGAGAGAGAGATGGAGAGAGAGAGAGATGGAGAGACTGGGGGGGGGGGGTCAGGGAGGCTACACTAAGGAGTTGCCTTCCATATCAGTGTGCTGATCCAGGGTTTTCTTTGGCTTCAACCCTGCAGTAATACAACAGCATGCCGCAGTGCATTGTGGAATAGGAGAAATGTGCCCAGCCTATCGATTACATCTGACTGTGTTGTGACAGAATGATGTCACGTTCACATCAGTGTGCACGTGTGCATGTAGGGCATCTGCATGTTCACGTGAGTGTGTGCGAGGTGTCTTTAAATATATTTTTATGTCTGCCATCCATCCATCTTAATGTCTATCTGCATGTGCTATAACAGTATGTGGCAATATCTGAGATCCTTACCATTTTGCTGGGAGTGCAGATGAATCATATTATGTAGAGGGGTCATCTGGTATTCTTGAATGTAAAATTGCTTGTCATCTGCAGTGTTTCAGATATTTCACTTGCAGTTAGTTGCAAACTTAATTAATTGAAGCCTTCATATGAAGCATCTAACCCACTCGATCTAACCGGCTTTGTTATTACAGTAAATCCAGCGAGGATCCAATAAATGAAAGTAACGTCACTAAAAACAGCTACTGAGGCCTGATGTTGAGGAACTATTTTGGAATTTGCAGAACTGAAACAAAATCGGGTATTTCAGAGGTTCTCACACCCGCTGAATGCCTCCTGACCTAGACACACACACACACATGCACACACATGCATGAAGTCACAAACACATGCACACACACAGACACACACACACACACACTCATTGTATAACAAATCAACATTTTTCAACAATTCCAACTGACACTAAAAGCACATTTATCTTTGTTCTCCAGCCTACATGCAGCAAGTGATTGTCTTCTTCACACTGGTGTAATGAGTGTGGTATTTTTTCTTTTGGCAAGGCTGCAATTATGGTCCCACCGCAAAGGAAGGAGCACAGCGTGGCGCCTGCGAGGGAGCTGCCGGCTTATAAAACACGGCCGCCCCTGACAATACTCATAATAGCATGTGTGCCCCTTCGCATTCGGAGGCGCTCTTTTATTAGCATGGGAAATATTTTCGTGCGTCTTGCCAGTGACGGGTCGAACTTCGTCTCTCGTCTGCCACCTTGTGCACAACCCTCTGTCCTGCTGTCTGTGTGCCTCTCTCTCGTTTGGTTTCTCTCTCACTTTCTCCCTCTCCCTCTCTGATGCGCTCTGCCTCTCCCCACAGCTTTTGTTGTTCCTATCCGTTTACACTGTCTGTGAGCAGTAAATCTTATCCGACTGGCAGGCTCGAGCACTGCCTAACCCTGATTCTGCCCTGAGGTAATTATCCTGTCTCTGACCTGTCTCGCCGCAGCCCTGGATCTCGTCTGGTACAAGCTAACCTATTTGTGGCACAGGTGTGGGCTTATTGCGCCATGCGTGTTCTATTGACAGGGTAAGAGCGCCCTGCTGTACTGTACATGGTAACACGGTAGGGGGGGTGGGGGGGGGGGGGTCAGGGTAAAACAACATCGGCCCTCGCGCACAATGATCCTAGATACTCGTGTTGACTTTGCAAGTGTACCGTGTCTGTGGCGTGTTCTCGAAGGCAGGAGCGCGGCGAGCGCACGCTGAAGCTGCCCCGTCCTGCCCTGCTATCACGCTGTTGTGAAACAAAAAAAACAAGAAAAACTGAGAAGAGAACAGAACATCTACCAGCTTTCACGGTGCTGAAAACATAATTAGCACCAACTGTGCAATCACACACGCACGCACGCTTATACACACTGTGCAGCAACTTGTTGGTGTTGTCTTATTTAGTCTGTTAGGATGTTGGACGGCTGTTGGAAGGGATGGGCTTTTGTGTGACAAGGAGGTACACACACACACACACACACGCAGAGGCACAAATAAATAAATAAATGGATGAACATATATATTGTCTATGTTTAGGCAGATATCAACCTTTTTTTTGACACTAACATGGAAGTCGTGGAAGTGCTGCAAGATATGCATATTTCCTTTTGGAGATACAGCTAACCGCATTTTCAGGCAATATTTCCTCTTGTTGAGCTAAAAGGACATTATGTAATTGGCTGACTGCATCATCATAATTATCTTTCCATTAGTGGTGACTGCTAGACATGGCAGCATGGATCCCCTATTCTCAAAGCTCTTCTCTCAATGCTATCTGCTTGTATGAACTGCAGAATAACACGGCGAGAGAGACTGAGATGCAGAATCCCTCCCCGCACAAAGTATCGCCGCAACAAGAATGCGCGGTATCGCCTTTCGTCACAGCACAGTTCACCAGATATCTCTATGTGTGTTCCGCAGCCCCGAGGACAACCCCTCGCTTTGTGTCGGAGACCGAGCGCAGCGCTACCGAACACCCAAAACAGGGAAATGCAAAAATGAGGAAGAGAAAAGATGAGGAGGGGAAGGAGGGAGGGAGGGAGGAGAGGGAGGAGAGGGCTTTCACAGCTGTTGTTAGGCAGTGTTTCCTCTGATAGGAGGCTTTGGCTGTACTCCCAGTTCTTTAGGTAAACTGTCGAAAAACATGGTTACCTTGAGATGAGAGAGCGGGAGGGGGAGGGAGAGAGGGAGGGAGGGAGGGAGGGAGGGAGACGGGGGAGAGAGGGTGTCTTACCCTGACGAAGACGAAGTCTGTTTGGTTAACCTTATTTTATCTGTTTTGTTTGCAGGACTAGGCCTGCAGTCAGCACTAAACGCACCACAACGACCCACTTTCTGCTAAATGTTTACTCAATCAGCAACAAATTGAATGTCATGTGAAAACCTTGCAACTCCAGTTTTGGTGATTTTTTCAGCTTCAGTCAAAAGATGGAAAGCTGTTTTTTTTTAGTTCATGAGAATATGCAGGATGCTGATGTATGTAGTAATGGGAAATTTGGCGTGCACTACTGTTAAGAAGTGGATTGTAACTTTTAAAAAGAGAATTATATAATATGATTGCTAGATCAACCCAAACCGCCACCTGTGTTTACAGTTTCACACAGTTTTTGTTTGGTGTGACATTGTGCAGGGGTAATAACGCTGAGCTCTGCAGAACTTGTTAGCCTCTTATCATGGGATTAAGATGATAAACAGAATCTAAGTCTTTAATCTGTCCTGCTGCATGTGCCGTTGTCTGGGTGACAGCGTGTGCCCGGCGCTCCGCTCTTCAGGGCGGCGACGGTGACCTGCGACACCTCTCAAGCTTATGAATTCATGCACGCTGTTCTTATGGTGTAGGACAGCACCAAGACTTTTTTGGAACATGAAAAACTCTCTCGCAGACACCAGCGAACCAGGACATGAACCTGTGATGTCATCGAGATGGCATGCTAAGCCTTAGACTTAGCAGTGAAGAGTTTTGATCCAAACTCAACAAAACAAATTTTTATATGGCACCTACTCTTATAAAATGATTGATAGCACAAAATAAAACTAGTTGCACTACTTATTAATGGAACCTAGGTAACTTAAGTCCTTGGTTGACAAAATGATAACACTTTATCCTCTATATTTTATACATATTGAATGATAAACTGATAAAGTAAAGCTGGGTGGTATTCCTCTTCAGGAGGCCCATATCCCACCACCATCTCCAAAAACATTGCATGTTTCCAAAGCAACATATGTAATGATCTCTGTTTCGATAACATGCACATGTAAATCAGTTAAGACGGCAACTTGAGAAGCGAAATGAGAGACTCAGGTCCCTCAAGACATTGTTTTCACTGTGATGACCCAGATATTGTTGCCACTTAATATTGCAAAAAAAAAAAAAAACAGCACTCACGGGACTTGCTCTATCATGCCTGAATCTGATATCTCCTGCTTGGAAGGCTTATTTCAATATGAATAGGAGGAAGCATCTTGGTTCTCTGAAGAGCGCAAGAATACAAGTCTTTTTTTATCCGCCCCTTGCTGGCTGCCGTAGAAAAACAGCTAGGGACTTGTTCTTTATCGGGGTGTTCCTCTGAATTTCCCATTGATAGGCGCTACAATAGCATCCTTTTCCTCTCGAGCGCTAGGGAGTCGGCCCATGCATGAAAAGAACGCTGGAAATACACCCTCGCTCATAACACCCCATCAATCAGATAACAACGCGCTCGTTCAAATTCAGACGGACGATTCCGCTGACAAAAAGCACACGGCGGGATTGTCTTTGTTATGCCAACATTTGCGCACTGTTGTGTCTGTCTGTTTGTTATGTAACTCGCGGTGAGAACAGGTCGGCGTCTGGGATTCAAGAGGGAGCAGTCAGCCATTACAGAGATCATTCATGTTTGAAGTCTCAGCCCACTCACCTGCGAGCGGCTTCGACCCGGAACGATCCCTCATCACCCTCATGTTAAACTGCAAGCTGGATTTGCCCTCATGCACACATTGGCTAGAGATGACAGTGTTGCTTGTTCTGTGCTTAGGTGGAATCTAACACTGGATCAAAGTGCAGTGGTGGAAATTATGTTATTGTAGGTTGCACTTATTCCAAGAGATTCCAAAATGCAAACTATAGACATTACATATGTCTTTTAGCAGATCCTTTAATAATGTAAATTCATGACTTGCTGCTGTTTTGTAATCAGATAATCGTTGATGTAAAGTGCGTAGCAAAGTATGTTTTTGAAGCTAAAACCTAAGCCATAAATCCCACCTTAAATTGGACTTACATCCTCTAATTTGCTGTAAATTGGCCTTGCTAGGTTACATTCGTCTTTGTTGCGTGCGGTCGTGCAATTTATTTCCGCTGCACTACACTGATCCTCGCCGCCGCGGCGCGCTCGACAAACAAGCTACGGCGGTCGTTTCAACTTTACATTCTGGCCCGGGAATCCTGACAGTTCATCAGCGCTCAAAAAGAAAGCAAGGTTTCATCACAGTATTCATTCTGTGTGCGCGCGGCCTCAGCCGTTTTCCTCCCACGCGCCTCGCCCCGGCACGGCAGAGCAGCCTACAGAGAAACGGCACTTAAAATTATGCTAAACAAGCCCGAGGGCGACGCATCGGCAAAAACATTAGGGTCGGGGTGAGCGAGCGAGTGTGTGTGTGAGGCTGAGAGATGGAAACGTGTAGGAGCGGGAGAGAGAGGAGAGAGAGGAGAGCGGAGCACATACAGATGACTGTGATTTCCTGTTGAATTCCTGTGGATGCAAGCCATAGCTTTTCTGCACAGTGGAGTATCATATAGGAAAGGATTAAACTGAATTGAGTGCTCAAAATTGAAAACGGTGTTTGGCTGCATTGAAAACGACGACTATTCAAGGCTTAAGTTGTATCCAGTTGCGTGGTTTTTCTTTGGTATTCACTTCTCTGGCTTGTTGAGGGTGACCTTTGCTGAACCCTGAGCTGTTACTTTATAGGTGAAGAGGAGGTCAACTGTCAGTTCTTCCAGTGCGGCTAGGGCTAATCCACAGCAAAAAAGACTACTGAAGCAAGAACCTCCTGACCCCAGCTGACTTCCACACGGTCCGCCCACGAGTAATGAAGGGGCCGTGACCTCCAGCGTTACATAAGTTCCCCTCTTCTCTCTCTCTCTCTCTGCCAGTCTGGCGCAGGCTCCACTTCCCCCTTATATGACACCTTGCATTCAGGTTGGCGATAAATAGGTCTTTGTATGGAGGGAAGGCCTCCTGAAAGACCTTGTGTCAGAGCCGTGGGATGGCAGGCCTGTATGGAATCCCTGTGCGTGTGTGTATGCAAGTGTATATGTGCACAAGCCTTTGAGAGACGGAGAGAAAGAGAGAGAGAGAGAGAGCGAGGTGGGAGAGATGGATGGAAGAAGGGAGGGGCGAAAGAGTTCTTCAGCATTCCTGTGTCCTCGAGTGTCCCGGACTTTCTTGGCAGGTCCTGAGCTCCGCATCCCAGCGCCATAACTTTGTTCCAGCAGCAGCATCTACGTGTTTCAGAGGGTCCAGCTGTTTATACCCTAATCCCGGACTGTTTAAACACCGCAGCATGCAAACAAAATGATGATGTGTGACTCATTCCTCTCCATGACTCCACACTGGAAGGAATGCAGAGGGAGGTCATTTAATGTCACTGGTGTTAATGGCTCTTGTTGATGGCCCAGTAAGATGGCATAATAACATCATCAGATGCCACAGGCCCTCCCCACCCCAAGGTGCGCCTGCCTCTGGTAAACAGAAGGACAAAAAAAGCTAGAAGTGAGGTCTTGGACAGGATGCATCTTGTTATTCTCGCTCATTTGAGTCTGCTAGTGCTACTCCCTCTCTCTCTTCCTCTCTTCCTCTCTCTCTCTCTCTCTCCCCCTCTCTCTCTCTGCTGGGGAATGGCCAGAAACAATCACTGACTCAGTGAAACTTGGCACGCGCGTTCTCTTTTCTCCTTTCTCTCTCACTTGCTCTCATCTGCCAGAAAGGCATCCAGAGAGAGAGGGGAAAAAAAGAGCTTTGGCAGAACAAATCCACCTTTTCATTCCACCATGGCTGCCTGCTAATGGGCCCAAACTGGACCTGGGTCTGGCACGCCTCGCCTTTCTTCTGAAGGTGCAGTCAGTAAAAACTGACTTCATTTGAAGAGCCGCACTTACACGCAATGAAACGGTCGCAATCAGCACAAATCAGCGTTGCGTTGTTGACACGATCCAACCCACTGCATCGTCATCGTAGAATAAAAATATGGTGCTTTTAGAGGCGTCTGCTCACTGAATGAAGTGACCTTGCATTTCTCTTTCTGTTTTTCTTTCTTTCTTTCTTTCTTTCTTTCTTTCCTTCTTTCCTTCTTTCCTTCTTTCCTTCTTTCTCACAGATGCTCTCTCCCAAAGTGCAAGAAGACTTGCAGCAAATGAGAGTTAGGAAACTTGGAAGCACTGGTAACAAACAGGAAACCATATTCATTACAGTGAAGTGAGAGTTTGATTATGGTAAGAGGACATGGGGTTTTGCCAGTCATTTGCCTTTTTTTTAAACCACACATACTGTAAACTGTAATTTATAGTGGCAGTTATATTACACATAGGCTCTGCCAAGTTGTACTTTTGCCTTCACAGAGTCATTTGTGTTCTCGACTTGGGAGCGGTGACAGCGGCACATCTGCACACAGGGTCATCTATATGAGGCGAGGTGTCACAATGGGAGAAGTGCGAGTTCAACGGGTGCACACAGCACTGCAGGGCATATTTCAATACGTCTGATGAAACGATTGCATTGCACTAAGTCTCGAGCAGGTTGCCCAACTGTTCTCCGCCCGGTTTCCCAGCTTGAGAAGCTGTGAAGTCTCACTCCATTTTTTTTTTTTTTCTCCCTCCTCTCAATATTGTGAAAAGGCCCACTTTGATGATGCAATGACAGATGGCAGTGAAAGCTCCCAGACCTGGGTTGGGTCTTGTTGGGGTGACATTTCTTTCAACACGAGATAAACACTTCAGAAAGCGTTTTATTGTGGTTAATGTTAAAACACCACACGAATAGATTCAATTAAGTCTATGACATGATGGGAAGCAGCTGTAGGAGGCTCCAGTATAAGAGCGATTACACATTTACATTAACTGTCAAGTACTTCCATCAATGAATAGTTTAATGGGCCAAAACAAAGTATGGTGGTTAACTTAGTTTGACACTGCTTGTGAAGTGTACGCACAACATGTTCTCCAGCCAGAATTGTGTTCCTTTACGCTGCTCTTCCCATCTCTGCCCATTGCATGACAGCAGACTCATGTTTGGGAAAGTTTGGGCACTTAAATTACACATCCAGCTCCGGAGCTCAAAATTGTTTACTAGAGAATACAGAAGTGCGGCTCGGAAAGAAAAACACACTCTGTTGCGTAACTGCAGGCGTCCGGCAACTTATAAAATAAAGCCTGTCATTGGTTCTTCTGTCGCTGCAACCTTTCCTGTGTGTTGGAAAACATGACTTCATGACATGCAGAAATAGGGAGGAGTAATGATTTCTCTTCTCACAGCGACTCTTCACTTCTCAGTAATGAGCTGTGGCAACACCGTAGCTAAAGTGTGCCGAATGCTAGCTCCATGCCCTGCAGGGGCAAAGACACTCTGCTAGTGTGTGTGTGTGTGTGTGTGTGTGTGTGTGTGTGAGGCTGTGAGCGTGCACGGATTTGCGCGAGAGTGGGTGTGCATGTTTTGCCTGCATTCAGCCGACAAAAGATGAGTCCCGATGCGCATATGAGTGCCGCTCCTCTCTTCCCTGTGTGTGTGTGTGTGTGTGTGTGTGTGTGTGTGTGTGTGTGTGTGCGTGCACTCAGGGTACAGCATGTACCCGACCTGCGTGTGAATAGTGCCCAGGGAGGATGAGATAGGCTAATGATAGGCCCGGCTCAAGCCCACTCCACAAAGGCTCTGTCTGGCTACATTGTGTGGCAGACTAAAGAGGGAAGAAAAAACTGACTCACTGCTGGGATAGCGGCACCTGGGATTATGAAACCGGCTTCCAGAGAAACAGGCAGAATAAGCATCGGAGTGAATCAGAGCCGCAGTCTGGGGAGATGCCGGTCCTTTTAAGGGGCGCTGCCAGGCACAAATGCAGGATTTACCGTAGGAATTTCACCCCCGCTTTTTGATATGAAAACTGGCTTTCAATTTGGATCCATAAAGAGTCACTCAAGGACAGGCAGTTTCAAGCTTATAAAAAAAATGTAGGCAGCAGAATTACGTGCTTCCCGGGGATCTGGAGAAGGAGGTTTTTCAGGCAGAGGGAGTGAAGTTTCCACTCCAGATCTGCCGAGCCAGACTTTAACTTGGCCCTCGCTCTCAGGGTGGGATACCAGGCTTTCCCCCTTTCATGCACAAGCAGAAAAAGTGGGAATCCCATGCTAATGAAAATAGGACACATGGAGACAGGAATTTGAATTTCACTCGCCCGCTCGCCTGCGGCTTGTTACCGCTCAGCCTGGGTGGTACGCAGATTGGAAGCCTAATAACCCCACCAGGGTGATGCCCAATTTTCTCAGCTTCCATCCCTGCATGTAGACCACAGATTTCTACGGTAGACATTACAATACAGATGTTTTCCATTGTCTGTCTGAGGTTTTAGTGTGCTGTCTGGTGCAGTCATGTTCTGTAAAAAGACCGAGGAGAAAGCCATGCCCGACGTCTAGCATTACGCAACCTGTATCACTGTCTAATGGCTATTTAAAGAGTGTAATTACAACATAACGACTATTTGTATTACTATTACTCATCGCTCCTCTGAGTTCACAACAACAGCCCCGCAGTCAGGTACTGGGGTGTGTGTGTGTGTGTGCGTAATGGCGTGTGTGCGATGGCAAGTGTTGACAGGCAGTCTTATTATCTAAATAGGCGCCACAGCCGTGGTCCAAACAGATAAGGCAGTAGGCAGTAGCCATGGCCACTCCAACCCCCCCCTTCACCGCGACTTATATAAGCCCAACCGCTGCCAACTAGAACAACAGAGATGGAGAGATGGAGAGAGAGAGGGGGGGGGGGGGGGGGAGACAGATGGAGAGCAAATGAAAGGGAGAAGGACAGAGAAAGTGGCACAAACATGAAGAGTGAGAGAAGAAAGGATTTTAATGGATGGGTGGTTCTGCTTTTCCTCTTTTGAAGTATTTGTGGAATCATTTGTCAAGAGGGCTTATATATATGTATATATATCTTTTTTTTTTACATTGTCCAATTTGAAGTTTCCAAAAACTGTTTTAAAAGGTGTCTGCACTGGGGTGGAGTCCTTTTATTTATTTATTTGATTTTATTTTTCATGGATCCATTTCAGGAATTCCTACCCCAGTGTGTTAGTCATGTTAAGTGTGGCAAAGTTGAGCCTTAAGGGCTTGGGTACAAACTGTTTTCAACAGAAACCACTGCGTTATTCTGCACTAGTCTCCCTCCATGTCCACAACACAAACAGTCCATAACCTTGTCCTTGGATATCTATGGTTTAAGACGTAACACACCGCAGCATGCCAGTGATCACAAAAGTAGTTTAACAGCCTGTTACACAATCAGAAAATTGCCCTTGAAAATTGATGCTTTACAAAATGCCTATTTTTGTGTTGCTTGAACATTATAAAGTGATTCTCTTTCACTTGTGATTCAGTTGAAATTGAGTGAGCTGTTCAGCATCTATTATCTTAAGAGTGAGAGTTAGATGTTGGCTGTGAAAAAGTTTAAATGAGGGCGGCAACTTTGGCACATTGCTAGTCGATTTCTAATCCACCTCTCGTACATATCTGTGCTGTCTGTCAGTCGGGACAAAAGAGTTTAGCTCGATTCTGCCATGGTGACGTGTCAACAGCAGCGCGGTGTTGTGGGTCGGTGCGTTCGCGTCTGTGTGTGTCCAAGGCGTGTGTCGTAAGGCTCGCGGGCGCACACACACCGATTACTCACTCATGACCCTTGTATCTGTCATTGAGGAGTACAGAATCGCTTGATTTAAAGATTACTACGGGTTTACCTTTGAAATGACCGGCGCCAATCATCGGTGCCAAGGTCAACACGGCATTAATCTTTCTGACTTATCCCCAAATCAAAAAGCCTTTTAAGACTCCAGGCACAACTTATCATATTTTAGACTCCACCTTTTTTTATTTTAGATGTTTCAGGGCGCTACCTGACAGCTCAATAAGTGAGAGTTTTATAGAATACCTCCAATGGGAGTGTTGGACTGGGTCGGTTCATTTTTTTTCTGACATTCAGAGAGAAACACCCTTAAATTCTACTGGATTATACAAAAATATCGAGTTTTTTTGTTGTTTTTTTGCAGGGATCAAGTGTACAGACAAAATGACAGTAGAGATAATATTAGCCTGACCTGATATGCATCACCCGTCATCGCACAGACATGCAAACGATCCTTCAGCATGTCCATATAAAGGTATGTTTATCTAATTTTGCGGCATAGCGCACCCTTTTTTTTTTTTTTACTATGTTCCCAAAGGTAATTGAATGTGTAACCACAGCAGTGTTGGTACCATTAAAGCAGTTGTACACAGGTGGTGAGCTATTGTGCAGGGTGTGCCTGCCAACTGGGTGGATCTGTGACCTAACACACACACACACATACACTGTTGTCTGTCTGCTGCACTCGATGATGATGATGATGATGGCATTTTCAATGAGCTATTTTGTCTGTGTGTGTGTGTGTGTGTGTGTTGGGGGGGTGGGGCTATAAATGTGTGTGTGATTCATGGCGTGCCTTCCCCACAAAGAGCAACAACGACTTGATTACCACTTTACAGACAGTGCCTGGTGCACCCAGTAGAGCAAGAGCCCAAAGAACACTCTCACACACGCTACACACACACACACACACACACACGCTACACACACACACACACCATTTACCAGTGGTTCCAGGCATCTTCTGGCACGGCACCAAGAGCAGCCTATTCACCCAGCCACAACAAGGCAGTAACTCAAGCGGTCCATTAAAAAGCCATTATTGTACCCCCCTCTGTATATCGGTCCCTGAGTGATACCATCTAGTACGGGGCTAATCTGTGGTGCAGACGCTCCGAAAATACAAAAAACACAAATCTCATTAGACCTACATGTGCTAGAAAGTCTAATGGTGTCTTGATATTGTAAATCAAACTCGCTTTCCCTGAGCATCTCTCTTTTTGAACGCAGAATTGGTCTAAAAGTTATTGAGGAAACCCGTAAAAAACAGCCATAAAACAAACACATTTCATGGCTTCGCACTTCCTCCGGCCCAAAGTGGGAAAACAATGACTTCCTAAGTCATGCAAAGGCTGTAACGTTTACTACAAAGCTCTGCACTGCACCTATATATCTTAGAAGTCCTCCAAGTCTCCACTTCACACTATTTTTAGCAGCTCTGTCTATGTTTTGTCTTCATACCGGCCCCCTCTCTGGTTGTTTGTCTGTCTCTCTCTCTCTCTCTCTCTCTCTCTCATTATCTCTCTCTCTCTCTCCCTCTCTCTCTTCCGTGCCATTGCCCGGACCTTGCCGTCGCCGCTTTTGTTTGTTCGGGATTTGCCCCTCACCCCCCACCCACCCCACTTCTGTTCCTCCTCGCCGACTTCCTTCCCTTCGCCTTCTCTCCGCTAATCCCCCACTTTTGTTTACATCCGTCTCCCATGTCACCTGCAACCCATGAAGTTATGTAACTCTGCTTAAAACATCTGTGGGACCCTTGTTTTTCTTTCTTTTTTTCTTTTTTTCTTTTTTTTTTTTTTTTAGAGGGGACACCGAGCCACACTGCGTTTAGTTTCATTATGAACAAGAAAAGAACATCTGAGTTCAAAAAAAGAAACAGAACATTGTAATTAGATGCAGGTTCTGTCGTCAACAAGGCTGTTTTTGACATGTATGGGCCTTTCATGTGGCAAAACGGAGAGAAACAAGAGCAATGAGCAGAATGGTATAAAAACTCAGAACTCAGCATGTTAGGCCTCCCCCATACTGTAGTGTGTCGTATCCACATAGTCTCTCCCTATACTTTACATTATTTTGCTTTATAACAGTGTTTTCTCTGAGGAATTTCTTTGTAGCAGTGGGAGGCGTTGGGAATTTGAAACTCAGTTCAAATTCGGCTCAGTTATCCTCTCTCTCCCATTCTTCCATAAAAACATTAAAAGAAAGGAGCGCTGATCTGAGGACAGATAACCTTGAAAGATTTTTAAGGCATGCAGACTAACAGTCCTAAATTGTGCTCTTTATATGCAAAATGTTAGATTCAGCGGCTTCACTTGGCTACGACGCGTAGAGACTGGAATGCAACAAGGTGTGCTGCATGTGGTCACTGAGTTCACATGTATCACCTTTGTAACCGGAGTCATCTATGCAAATCTTATGCCTTCAAAGAGTGTGCAGCCTGGACTCTCCCTCTATTCAGCCACTGCTACTCTGCCCGATAGGAGCATTCCTGTTTTCAGGTCTGACGAGCATGTAAATGAACTGTACTGGACACTCTAGTATGGCCATGTCTAGGAAGAGGATTCCTATTTCTTATTCTGTGGTGTCGTTGAGCAGTGTTATTATCCGCTATCATTCATGGTTTTTGGTAATGTCATGGATGATTTTATATGTATATGTTATATGAAAATAAGCTTTCCATTACTTCCACAGTGCATCCCTAAAAATAGGCCTTCACTCTTGGACTTTTTGTGGTGGGGCTAACCTTTTGTTGACATTAGGATTACAGATTGGGCCTTTAAACCCCAGTGGGGGCCGCTGACACATCTGGATCCTGTCTGCACTCCGCTGTGGGAGAGCCAGGTCATGTTCAGTAGTCAGCTGGACCAAAGCCAACGGCCAAGTTGTCGTTTTAGCGCAAAGTGAGGAACTTTGCCAGCCATAACGAGGCAGAAGTTGCACGTATCACAAGGCAATGCGTCATCATCTCACACCAGCAAATCAAAGCAGGTCAGAGGTTGTAACTCAAAATCCTTCTTGTGCGTCTAATCTTGCAAAGCAGCACCTCGGAGTCTGCTTCCAATCCTCTCCTCTGGTGGTCTTAGTGCCCTGTTGCTTGACCCTAAAAAACCTCAGAATTTCTGTCTCGACCAGGTTGGAAACTTCTTCCCCCCTTTGTGTCGAAACAAAAGAAGAAATGAAAGTGATATCATCCTTACATCCCGCCGTGCAACTTCTCTCTTTCTTCCCCTTTTTTGTGGCTATAGGTTATAGCCAGGAGAATGAAAGTCACCTCATCTTTGCATTACTTACAGATACAATGAAACCACATTTTGAGAGCGTCTTGTATTTTGTCTCTTTGAAGATTTACTAGTTAGCACCTCTTTTGTGCATTTCTGACACATCCAGTAGCTGAGAAAGATGCTGTGCACCCTGCATGCCCTTTAGGCCCCTCTTCAGCTCTGTCCTGTGGTCGCATTAGAGGACGCTGCAGAGAAATGAAGCTTTCAACACTTTGTGATACTCCTGTCTCTACTGGTTTTGAAGTTCTTTCCCTTTTGTGTTTCAATCGCTTACTGGCTGGTCGCAGACCCAAAGTCCTGCGATACATGTTTGTGTCATCTCTGCAGGCTCTTCACCCCCCTCTCACCCCGGCCTGTGATGGTGTTTAGTGGCTGCTAAGCACTGCCTGCCTGCCTGGGGTGAAGGTGTGGAAGAGTATCTCTCTCATTCCAGCCAAGCGCGGCTCTCTTTCTCTAAGCCTCAAAGTGTACTCAGCCCATTTCCTCCGTTTTTTTTATCCAGTGGAAATCACAGATCCTTTCCCCCCTCGAGGCTCTCTGGCTCTCCCTCAAACGCCAAAACAAGACTTAAGAGCTGAAATTCTCCACTCAGCACGCCGCTGTGACCCTTGAAGCATTTTACGTAACAAGTTTGCTGGCCGCCGCGGCCGCTGCTGCCTCACACAGATACTCAACAAGTCCAAGAGATGTCCTGGTATGCTTCTCCGGGCTGTACTGAACATTGCATTCTGTTAACAAATGGCAAATGGGAAAGATGGCTGCTTTGTGGATTGGCCACCCAGGGTGAGGTCACAGCACAAACCTCAGCCAGGCTTTCATCCGAAATCTTGGCCCGCCTGACGCAAAGTATCTGAAAAATGTATGAACTTCTGCATGCCTCAGTTCAATAAGGCAGCTTTCTTGCTTCAACTGACAGGATTAAAATTTTGTGTGTACGTATGTGCGAAGGTATGAGCGCCTGTGCGTCTGTGTGTGTGTGTGTGTGTGTGTGCATCGAGCGCATGTACTCATGCACATGCAGCGCTATCAGGGTCCACATTCGAAATCAATGTTTTAATCCTGCGAGAAAGCCTTTCCACGGAAGTCACATGATCCGCGTCCGTGATTCCCTCTTGAGAAGGGGAGGTGCAGGGACAAACTGTTCTGGCTAAAACACTCTGTTTGTCAGGCAAACAGTTGAGCTGGCACAGACAGATGCAGAGTCACACTGGGCAATGACAAGGGTGAACACATTGCCTCTCAGCCAGAAATGTCAAAATGCTGGCACTTATAACCCGATTGTTCTCTCCTGCTGGTATAGCAGTGCTCTATGTGTAATTGAATCATCCACACTGTACATTAGTGTCCTGATTTCTCTCATAACTAAATGAGGACATCAAGATATCAATATTGAATCCATTTGCCATCCATGATGCTTTCCAATATATAGTAGGGCCACCCTATGAAAGTCTAATGTCCCCTTGGCTAATTGATTGATGCATCAGGGCCTGAAGGAATGTATGAAGCTGCAAAACCATAGCCGTGGCATTAGTGCATGAGCAAGTCTGGATTGTAGAACAACAAACCACTTGTACAACACTTTAACCAAGCTCTCTTCGCTTTGCATTATTCAAGGTATGATAAATACTGAATGCGGTGAATAGTAATTCGTCCGAGCATATCGTATAGTCTCGGGACACATCAGAAGAACCGTACAGAAATAAAACCCGCTCAGTTGGAAAAGCATTATTTGTTCATGGAGTTCATTAGCTCTCCGTGTCAGAAGGGAGGACCAGCTAAAGCCTGAGCTGCAGCGCACGGGCCAAAGTTTCTTGACCCGTTGTTCTACATCCTATCACACCGACACACCTATCATAAATAAATCAAGTACGGAGTGTTCCCTCAGTAAATCATGGAGCTCCACAGCGAGAACAATATCGCCGGTGCGAGTGGTGTCAAATTAATGAGCATTAAGTGAGCCGTTATGTAAGTTAACAGATGGAAAAAATACTATGGAAATCTATGGAAATTCACTAAATAGCCTACATGTGAAGCATTACCCAGCCAGAAGCTAATCCTGCTGTATGTCAGGTACTAAAAAATAATTAATATGAAAAGTGAAATAATATGAAAAATTTTTCCTACAGGCTGCACAACTTGATAAGTTTTCACAGCCAAAAAGCATGAAATCAGTTAAACATAGCTGAAGTCTAATCATTGCTGCCATAAGCCTGCTCAGTTGTTTTACAGTATACAGTAGATGGTTTTATTGCCTTATTGTGCTGAATGTACTCATGCAGTATCTAGTTATCATCTCTAAGTGATAAAAATAGGCCTAAACAGCCATAGCTACGTAGCGAGGAGGCCTCCTCGCGATAAGGCATGTTAAAGTTTAACTTGGATGTTTGGATATTCTGTGGAAGCTTGGCTGGTGGAGACGTTTGATAATAATATTGATAAGCTTTCTGGCCAGAGAACATTAAGGTACAGTAAGGTTATCGTTTTTACTGAACTGCAAATAACTGAATCCGTGATAACATGTACCTAATGTCCATTCCAGGTAAATTTCATCAGGATAGGCTTGACTGCAGATATTTTGTCTGACTGTTTTTGCCTGAGTTGTGTGATTTACAGTTCCACATAAGTATTTTATCCTGCTGTTTGGCTGGGAGTGCATGGCAACCAGCTCCATCTAAGATACAGATCGTTTTCCTCAGATTGTTTCTTTCCACTTGACCATGAAATGTTGATGGAACAAGAACTTGCTTGTTGGATGTTATGAATACGCGGGGTTGAGAATACGGGGAAAATAAAGGTAAACAAATGCATCATTGGGAGTCAATAGGGTGGAAAAGCCGGTGTGGGTTTGGGACTTCAAGGTAACAGTCCTTAGACAGGATTCAAAGGATAAGAGCTGGGGCGAAGGTGAACGATGATATCACGATGCCTTCCTTACACCAGCGAAAGCAGAAATGGAAAAACCATCTTTTATTACCGAACGATCGGAGTTTACGTTATCATGTGACATACGTCCGACATGTATGTCATGAACCTTTAACCCATATCTCTGCTTTACTGGCAGGAACGCCGGCGACTTCCGAGTACACGACATTCAAAGGTGGCCTTTAAGATGATAACAGGGTTGCGTTGTCTGGGGTAGCGCCTGTTGCCATTTCTCCACATTTTACTGCTCCGATAACTAGACGGACCATATGTAATTATTGCCTCTCAAAGTGAGCATTGTACAGTAACTGCTGGCTGGGGTTCAGGAGTTCAGCGACGGTCAACGCTGACTGAAAAGACGGTAACTGTTCATTTGAGGCTGCAGTAATCGAAAAAGTAGCTGCCAAACAAACTAGCCAACTGGCAGTAACTATGTAGCAGGACATCCTAATCCTCACAAACATATGTCAGCGAGCTGCCAAACAAACGTCTTTATAAACACTATTTGGCAGGAACAGGGAAGGCGTGAGGCCGGTTTTAATTGACCTCTAGCAATAAAAGCTAATTTTAATTGAACCAATATGACAACAAACTGGTGTTTTAGAATAACCTCATGTTTGTTAGGCAGACTTTATAGGTTGGCTGTTTTGTTTTTGTTTTTTGGTGTTTTTTGCTCCATGCAAACTTTTGTTGTTTTGAAGTAAAGTCCTCTTTAGTTCAATGGTCAGTCCTATTTTGCAGCTGAATCTATGCACAGTTGTTGAAAGTAAACATATTTTTCTCAAAGCTAAGAAAAAAACCCTTAGAAACATTGACACTAGGCTTTAAATGACACAGCATCAATTGTGGGAAATGATAACGCAGTGTATGCAAATGTATGTGCATGAGGTAATGAAAGCTAAGAAAGTCGGAAGGAAGTCACTGTCTGTTGATGTGCCTTTTATACACTGTCAATGTCATTTAATGTAATATATCAGATATAATATGAGCAGAATGTGGACATGGAAGATGTAGATGTAAGAAGATACTATGAGCACTGTAAGTATTTTAACATTGTTTGATGTTTTGGCTCCATACTTCTATTACTTTGGATGTGAAATGAAACTATGAGATTAAAGCGCAGACTGTCAGCTTTGTTTAAGGGATTCAGACTTGTATGAAAATACACCCAAAGTCAACCTGACAATCTGCACTTAAATCTCAATATATTGCTCTGCAATTTCTTGTGGAGCTCATTGTATTTACCTAGTAATTACATCCTAACAATGAGGCGCTTTTCCACAACCTGAACTTCAACTAGTTTCTTGAACACAGTCAGCATGAACTCTCAAGTCTAAGCCTATACTTAATCCATGAGTGTGTCAGTCTTCTTAAAGTAGTGCTGACTATGGACAACTGACCCAATCCCCTTTAACCATCTGATTCACTGAAACTAAAAGGTAAACCTGTTCCTTAACCAGCACTCTTGATACTTGCAGACCCAGAAGTCAGAAAGTTGACTGGGTGTTGAATGGCCCAAAGAGAGCTGGAAGTCAATTAACTTTCAGTTGAATCAGTGCAAAATGCAAACACCAATTCATTTACTAATGAGAGAGCAGTCATTAGCAGCCTAATAGAGTTGGACACAGTGAACTGAACCCCGCCCCGTATCAGACGGGCAAGCAGCACAGCCATACCTGTGAAAGAAGAGCAGGATGGACAGCATGGTCTGGTCGATGTTGCTGTTGCAGATGCCCTCGTTGAGCAGGAAGCAGGGGTCCCTCACCACCGAGTCCAGGGAGTCCTGCCTCATGATGTTGTTCAGCTTGTCCGTGTTCAGGTTCTGGTACATCAGCTGGTCGCGGAGCTGCCGGAAGTGGCTGACACTGGGGCTGGTGGGGCTCGCCGGCGGGCCCCCGGCGCCGAGGCCCGACCCGTGGCCCCGGCCCGGGCCGCCCGACATGGAGTCGTCGCAGCCGTTGGCCAGGTCCAGGCAGCAGCTGCAGCAGTCCAGGCCGATGGGCGAGCGGCAGTCGTCGTCCGACATCTCGGAGGACGGAGGAGAAGAAGAGAGAGAGGCGCAGGTGGAGAGGGACAGGTGCAGGATGACAGACAGAGGCGGAGGTGTGTGGATGAAAGAAAAAGTGAAAGAGAGGCTGTCAGCAACAGGGTGTGTTCCCCAGCTGAGACAGACAGAGAAACAGACAGGCGGCTGGGGCTGGTGTAGTGTCCCGTCCCGTCTCCGCTCCGGGGGCCAGGAGGGCTAAACGGCAGGTTGAGTTCCTCCCTGAGAAGTGCAGTCACGCTGGGCCGCTCGGCCTGCTTCTTATCCCTGAGTTCCCCCTCCTGTGGCTCTGCTGCGTTTAGCCTTTTGTTCGGGGGCCGACGCTGCTGCAATGTGTTGCTACTGTGGCAGGAGAAAGAGTGAACGCCCCGCACACATACACACACGCACACTCATACCGATTCAGCAGGAGTGCGCTTGAAAGCAAAACCCAGAAGCTGCTTATCACTTTTTTCCCTGCACTTTTTTTTTTTTTTTTTTTTTTTTTTCTCTTCGGTTGGCGTGCTTAGAGACAGAGGGAGGGAGCAAAAGGGGAGGGAGCGAGAGAGAGGGAAATGGAGAGTGGGTGGGGAAACCCTCGCGATTGGTAAACGCACGGCGGGTTCCTCCTCCTCTTTTCTTTCTCAGTCTAGCCCCGGCGCACATTAGAGTGAAGAGGAAGGAGAGGCAGACAGGGAGGGAGCGGAGCCTCGTAGCATGCTTAAAACATGTGCAGCTCGGCTCGGCTCGGCTCCACCCTGCCATGCTGACAGCGCAAAGGAGTGGCTGGCTGAGGGAGAGTGGAGGAACACACACAACGCCACGATAACTTGTCTCTCTCGCCGATTTGTGAAAAAGAAAAAAAAAGCAGATGTCGGCTTGCCTGCACGCCATTTTACACATTAACAGTGGTTTGTCAAATTAAAGGAGATGTTTTTATGTGTGTTTCTAATGCATTTGCACCTGCCTCTACTGAATTTTTACATCTTAAATAGTCATATAGGTTTGTTTATGTTTAGAATGCAAGATTGTTTTACTGAGTAGGCCTTTTACTGAGTAGGCCTCCTCTGAAGGATTATGAATATTCCTGCACATTTACCACAAATATTCTTGTTTTTAATAAATGACTCAAAAGAATGTTGATTAAAGTACAAATTCAATTCATGTTTTACAAATTGATGCATTCATTAATGTCATAAATATGTGTGTCAAGACGATTGCATGTGCATGCGTGTGTGTGTGTGTGTGTGTGTGTGTTTGAGTGACTGTGAGTGTGTGTGCGTGTGTGTGAGAGAGAGAGAGAGAGACTGTGCTCTCCTTGCATAGTAAACATAAACACTATCTTATCAGGCCTCCCCTGTGTTTGTTTACGATTTTGTCAATTTCCATATCTGTTCCCAAACAGTGTGGGATTGGGCAACAGAATGGTGTGTTCTTGTCTCCCAGACGAGTGTTTCACAAGCCCCGGTAACGACCGGGACAGTGTGATTACAGCCGCGCAGACGGCTGCGAGAAGGGCGCACCGCTGAGCCCCTGACCTCGACCGTTGACCAACAAGTGTACTCCATGCTGGCCCCAGATGGCCGGTCAGGGCAGGAACACAACAACAGGATAATTGCAAATAGCATGTCTTTCTCTGAGGCGCTGCTGCTGCTGCTGCTGCTGCCGCCGCCGCTGCTGCAATGAAAAATGTCACACCACGCATTGTTGGGCAGCAGTGGGATCAATTAGGCAAAGAAAATGACTGACTATTGCTTTATTGAGTGTGTAATGATGTCCTAGGGCAGAGGGGTAAGGCTGCCTCTGTTTGGTTGTCGGGAGAATGGGGATGAGGGCGCATTTGGGTAGAGGCTGCCCTCTAGGGGACGACTGGTGTCACAGTCAGTGATGTAGTGAAAATAAAGTGGGTAAGCTGTGACCTCCAGTCTGTTGATCATCATAAGGCAAACAATTACCAATATAAACAAAACGTCCTATGATGTATACTCTGAATTCAAAACCAGGGATAAGGGATGAGAGTCACAGAAACAACAGAGCTTTGGAATCGCTGCATCAATCATTCAAGTAAGAAGTTGTACCATATAGCCTACATATGATAATATAATACTTCCATGGATCATTGACAACGAAAGTGAAGTTATCCTGGGGTGTCGGCTAATGATCTGTCACCCCCTCCCCTATCCTCACCATTATAGGGAAAATTGACCCCAGATTAGTTTGTATGAGTGACTCCAAATCAACAGCTGTATCTGAGTTTATCCATCTGTCTTTCATTCTCAGTATTTCCATCATTATGAGTATGTTATTTCTGTAGATGCCTTGGCATCCTAATGTGGTTCTTTACTTCAGCCCTTGTCAATGTGCTTATAAATTTCATTGCGTTTTTTTAATTAGTCATTGATTTTATACAGAAGTCAATTGTATTGATTGTGAATGCCACTAGAATGCTAAGTATGAAGGTTCTTGGCATTGGGATACAGCTGGTGTTTTGAGGCTCTTTAATGAGGAATACAATTAAATTTCAGTATTTAATATTCCTATGCTTTAAGGCAGTTCACTCTGTATTTGTAAACATTCACTACTGTCTCCCATGCAGGGCCGGAAGCAGTGCACAGAAGGGCTAGAAACACACACTGTAATTCAGAATTAATAGTATTAATAGCTATAAATGTTAAGCCAAACATTCCATGAATTCGTAAAATCAGATCCCTATGTATTGTCCTTTAGCAATCAGATTAGAGTCTTGTTTCTCTGGTAGCTTGTTTAGTGTTCAGAAATATACACCGGACTGACCTAAATGATGCAGATAGTATATATTAATTATTAAATTGAACAGAATTGCCTTTTACACACTGACTCCCACAGCTGTCTAAACTAGGTCAGTAAAACTAGGATAGTGGAAGCTCATTGCTATCAGTGGCACATTCCTAAAATCAGTCCAAACTACACAGATAAGTTTAGTCAGCCAGGAGGCACATGACCATTTTGTTCTCATGCGCAATTTGCAGAAGGCCGAGTGATGACGTTTCAGGGGAATTGAGTTGCAGAAAGTGCAGTTGATTATTTATCGTTGCAAAATTATTCATAATTCTGAAAATAATGAATGAACGCAACATGGTCTAATACAGATTGTTTATGACTGTAATTGCAATTTCAACCATGTTTTAAGGTGAGTGGTAAAAATACACAGTCTCTAGTGTATTGTTATTGAAGCTTAACTAACACAGGATGAAGGCATTGGAAAACATAGGAAAGATACTGAGGACAATACTCTGGTGATGGGATTTTTCCATTAGCCAGCAGAGGCATGTGTGGGCTGAACCACTACACCATCTCTGTATGTTTCATGCATTTCTAAATCTCAAAATTAATCCCATCAATCAGTCACTCAAGTTTTATTAATTACGTTAATAAGAATTGATTCTGTGCTTTTTACATGTTTTATTCCTTGTGTGAGTATTGTAGGTTCTCCCATGCATCCAAACAATGGAAGCAGCTACAGTAGTATTCAATATCCAGGCAATTTTGATTACAAAAAATGCAGTAATAGGATCTCTCCTTTGGTGTGAGCGTCATTCTTCTGAAAGCCTCGGTCTTGCAGACACGCTATGCCCTCAGTGTGCGATAATCACACCTCTCCCCATGTCCCATATTATCACAATGGCAGGGTATTGAATGACTGGCAGTGTTTTGCAGAACACATCTGCAGAGTTGGCCCTGCGTGGGCTGCAGTGCCCAGCTGCATGGTAAATAACACCTTCTGGTAACACTTCCCTGGCAGGAGACATATTGAAGCTGTTTTGCACTGCCACACCAAGCTGGACTGTGGGCTTCAGTGTTCTGGCCTCTTGCTTCCTCTGCTCACTTTAGTTACAGGAACTGTGCAGAGCTACAGTCTGTCAGAGTGTCAGTGTGAATAGGATTTACATGGCTCAATATGGGTTGGCACTAAAAGCATTAAAGGTGCGATCACACCTACAGTTTATTTTCTTTGGTCTGAAGCACAATGGAAAATGTTATTTTTTTGCACTTTTGTATTGGATTCGTTTAGGTTCACAATGCCCAATTACAAGTGAACCAGGGCTTGTAAACAAAAGCCGCATGGACTTACAAGTAGCTTGTTTATTGGATGGAGTTTTGGTAACTTGTTATCACGTGAGGTTAGAGGTTTTGGCAGCGGGGGAGTCAAAACAAATCTGATTCCAATCCCTTTGCTGTATTTGACCTTCTCTGGTGTTCATACCAGTTAAGAAAACATGAAGAAATAGCTGAATATGAGCATCAGTCCAGACTGCGGTTTGCCCTTGGTTCGTTTTGTTATGTTAGTCTTTCCAAGCCTATAGAACTGCTGGCTATCAGATGTCAAACCTCCATCTCCTTATACCCATAAAACCAGTCATTTTGGGGTCGTTTTTCTATATTTGGTTCAGATTATGTTCTTACTCCTAACAAACTGCACTGCAGTTCACTCAGAAGAGACCTGCATTTTCAGGCATCTCAATGCGGTTATTTGGAGTTTAAATGCCATCATCTTACCTGATCAAACAAACCAATCCATACATGCCTGGTGTGAACATTAAAGAATAAAGGGCAAATGGTTACCTAACTTGACCTGGCAGAGGCAGAACGGAACTACTAATTTTCCTCTAAATGGAGCTGAACTGTACGAGTTTGGCCCACTATGGCTGGAAATATAGCGGCAAACTGGCATCCGCTGAAGGTTACCTAACCCAACACACATACACTGACTCCCACCTGTAGCATGGGAGCTGAGAAGTAAGAGTTTGACAGTTAGTTGTAAAGTGTACCTTCGACATTACTGTGTGAAGTATGCACAGCTACCCATCACTGTCTGTGGGTTTCTGGGACAGCTATGGAGAGACAGAGAGGGGAGTGGGGGAAAGAAAGAAAGTATCGAATAGACAAACAGAAAAAAGGAGGGGACAGTGGTGGATGGAGAGGTTATGTGAGTGGAAACAGGTGGAAGGTCTATTGAGGCCAATGCAAACTGGGTCATCTGCCTACTAATAAGGCCTCCGGTGTTCATCTTCAACCCAAAGCCTACTGCTGTACTGGGTCATCCACTTTCCCTAACTATGGCAAGACAGCACTGCAAAGTACAGTATGTCAAGCTAAGATGATTTTTACAACATTTTTTTTACCTCGGTTCTCAGACCTTTCAAGCTTTTTATCAAGATATCTTCAGAAAAAAAGATCTTTCGGCAGGTTTAAAGACATTTCACTTGTCTCTGCACAACACAGGATATCTTGGGGCAAGATGGGAACTATAAAACAAGTCATCTTTACACAAAAGAATCTCTGCGAACCATTGAAAAATGTGCAAACTGGAAACGATATTCTTCCTTAAAGTTTGCACTGGTGGAAATCAACAGAGATAGCAGCTCTCCGCTCAGGGAAGTGACCCAGTTACCACTAGACAAGAGCAAAGTCCTCCTGTGTCCAGCCGTAAAGAACAGAGTAGCCTCAAACGATGATCATAATGAACTTTGCTTTGTTTGTATTTGTGTTATCTTGTCATTAGTATTACAAACAACCTGGTCTGATCTGAGAGAGAGAGTTGAGACTTACAGTAAGTATGATATATATATAAGTTTACCAGACTTTAGTGCCCCACTTAAAGGTACAACCCCAGTGACAAACCCCAGTGCAGGTGGTTGCAGCATGGGTGAGAATTCAGGGCATTGGGATAGTTAATCACACACACCTTATATTTACATCCTTAGACTGCATCTCAGTGATCCTTGCTGTGCTTGAATAATACCAATGTGGACACTAGAGGGCGCTAAGAGCAAACAGAAGATGTACAGCTGAATCACCTTGTCAAGGGCTCCTGCTGCTGCTCTAAGTACAGTGTGTGTGTGTGTGTGTGTGTGTGTGTGTAGGTGTGTGTGTGTGTGTGTGTGTAGGTGTGTGTGTGTGTGTGCTGGGGGGTTCTACACTTTTAAACCCAAAGGATGCCAACAAAGGATACAAACAACAACAAAGGATACAAACAAAAGATTACGATCCAAGGGAACACACTGTGTGTGCTACACAGTTTGTTTTGCTATGATGCATGTGGTGATTGATTACATTGTGAGAATCACAGTAGCTCAATATTATTATTGCTAAAGGTTGAAACAACTTGTTTGTCTACCACAGCTCAACAAGCACAGCTGACCTTACCATTTATGTTTACAACTTGCATGACTTCTTGGTGCAAATGAGAGGGATTAGATACAGGGACTGCAGGCAGTACAGCTGCACCAGGGAAAAGATCATTTCTGTTAGTGATTTTTTTTTCCACAGGATATTGAGATGGCCATTTGGCCTCAGAGCCTTCTAAGAACCCAATGAAACAAGGATATCTGATTTAGTTCATTGGCAATTGTCTCGCAAGCATCAGCAAAACCTAGCCACTGCTAATGCATAACAGATGAAAGTCATTACGCATCCATGCCCAGCGAGGACTTAATGTAAGTGGCCAAGTTCAACATTGACTCAAGTGAGCACAAAATGTGCACAATATGATAAGATGGCACAGTAAAAAGTCATATTGAAACAGCTTTTATTTTGAAATGATATCAGAAAGATATTTAGGTCCTGATTTCATAAAAAGATGCAGGTAGATGCATTTATGGACGACTACAGACATCAACTTCTTCAACAACTTATCGCTGAGACATCTGTGTTGCACTTGTCCATAACTCCCATTCATTTAGCCATTACCGTTCAAACCAAACTACACATTCCATTTCATCTTGATCATGATCCATTTTCATCATGAGAAGGCCAAAGAAGCATCTAAATAACACATAAAAAACACATAAAGGCCCGTGAAGAGCCACTCTTTTACACCGCGCCCGTTATCGTGCACCGTTTCCCCACGGCCGCTCTCTCTCTCTCCCGTGTGAATTTGATCCTCCGCCTCAGGGCCGCGATTGGCCGAGAAGACACCGGGGGCCACACGGGCTCAAATCCTCTCATTGGAGGGTGAGATATGGCAGTTTCATCCTAAGCTTCTCTCACCCTCTGGGGATTAAATTTGCCGTCCGGTCGTCTTTAAGAAGTGTGCCCCCCCCCCCAACCCCCACCCCTCCTCCATTAGCTCCGGATCGAGGAAGAGTAAAGCGCAAACTCTTTACAGGCAATCTGCCATCGCAGGAACATACAGTACCGTACCCAAGTGGTGAGTATTAGTTGGCTGTGAAGGAGATTCAGGCCATGAGTTAAGCCAGGGAAGTAATTACCGTTGTCAGGAAACTGAGGTCTGAACTCACTGCTCTCCCACTCTCTCTCTCTCTCTCTCTCTCTCTCTCTCTCTCTCTGGGCGACTGCTCGGTCTCCTGCACTGCACTGCTCTCTCCTCCCGTCTACTCGACTTTAATTCCACGCTTTCACTCTTCTCCCCTTTTCTTATTCTCCGCCGCTGTGTCTCCCTGCCACCGTTTCCTTATCTTCTTTCTCTCTCGTCTCTCTTAAAGGCCGATAACAAGGAGGCGCCCTATCGATCCGGTGTCACTGTACCCGCCGACATCTGACCTCCGCTTTGTTTCAACCGTGATTACCATTCGCCACCCCGGGGCTTAACTTTGATTTATAACCGTCGAGAGTTCCCCGCGTCTCTCTCTTTTGCTTTCTCGCACTCGCTGGCAAGGCTTCCAGAGTGGAAAGAGAGAGTGAGAGAGAAGAGCAGCACAGCAGAGTCATTTGAAAGTCAAAAAAGCTGTTAAGTTTTTCAGGGAGCTGTAGTTGAGAAGAATTGCCAGAGAAGACACTACGGAGTCTTATCTCCTCATGCCCCCTAATAAGACCTGAAGTGATTTCAGAGTCACAGAAGGAAGTGCACATCCTTTGATGATGCTTTGTGACAAGCTCTATATCCACAGAAAAAGAAAAAAAAAAAGCCTCCTTATTCCTCTCAATGGCAGATGCCTAGAGAAACCTTTGAGCTCCGGCTAAATTTTGCATTTGGAGAAACGATGATGGGGTGATATATTGAACGAGGCACAGCGAGAGTCTCTGATGCAACAGTGACCCGTGATCTCCTGAATATCATTTTTTAACTACATAAGAATGCATTTTATATTCACAGCCCAGCATGAATAAAATATGATTCCTATCCTCGGAGCAGAGAGATTAGAGGACGGTATTGTCACATACTGAAGATCGATAGGGTTTTTGTCTCTTTGCAAAAAGAACCACAACAGCAGCCAAATATCAAATGTGAGCAAAAGCAAGTCATTAAGTGCCACCGTTTATGATTCACTTGTCCGTGCAGTCGGATGTTTGAAGTGCTGCAACTTTGATTTATATGCTTGATCTCTCTCGCAGCTTTTGTCTCCGGCTTACTTACAAGTTCAAACAGATTTCTGCCTGGCAGTCGATTTACTTTCAACGGCAGCGTGCGGATATCGTTTTCCACGATCGCTCAGTGAAGCCCGTTTTTTCATTACCGCCTCGCTTTCTTCTGGGAAGCATCAAGTACGCCGCAACCAAATGAGGATTTTCGGTAATGGTGTTTGACACTGAAAGAGGATATTCTTATGTGAGCGTGCCCTTTCAACCAATCGCAGTCTCAGCTCCAGACTTGCAGATGTGTTTGTTTTGCAAAGGCTGGAAAAAAAAGGGGCTTAGCGGCATTCCGCGAATTGCAACATATCTTGGAGGTAAAGATATTACTTAAGACTAAGCTTGGGGCTGACGCTGAGATCAAGGTTCATAATTGTGTGCCAGTGGCGCTGCTTAAAGCCAGACCTGTACACTCTGCGGCTTTCAATATGGACTGATCTCTGTCTTAGCCCTATAAATAATATCCCTGTTATTCAAAAATCCCTGTAATTAGCATTATGAAACATTTAAAGGCCCTGACACACCAAACCGACTTCAAAGAACCAGCGGCGACGAAGGCCGACTGTTGCGTCGCCTCACGTCGCCTGCGTCTGGTCCAAAAAGTTGCACTTGAACACACCGCAAAGACTACACCCGACGGCCAACTAGCACGTACGTTCTGCGCCTGCGTGAGGGGAAATAACTCTCCATACCTTATGTCTGATAAGAAGTTGCAAATGGCACTGGCGTTGTCAGCCCTTGGTCTTTTGGTTGTGGAAGAAGAAAGGAAGAGGCGGAGGCGAAAAATAAGGAGAAACCGCACTAAATGGGTGAAATCATGAATAATGTTACTCCAGCGACAGGCTCAAGGGGCTTTCCCGAACCTGTGTCGAGAGCTGGAGATAAATGAAACCTCCGATTTTAAAAATTTTCCTTTCCTGTTCAGTTCCACATGTTGAAGGAATTTATCAGTCCAATCATCCAGAGGCAAAACACGAACTACCAATCAGAGTGATCTCTCTCACCGACGGCTCCGACGCCGATTCAACATGCATCGGCCGAAAAGACGCCGACAGGGTCCGACTAGTGCCGACGGTGCGGGACACACCGCAAAAACTAGGGACACCGACGCTTACCGACGGCCCGACATTGGCCGACGGCCGACCGTCAGCCTGGTGTGTCAGGGCCTTAAAACACATTCTGTTAGCAACCATGGGGAGGCAAACTGTGACCGTGGGCCTGTGGGCATTTCTGGAAATAAAATCGGAGCTGTTGATGAATGTGCAAATGGTTTAAACACGTTCATTTTGGGATACACACACATTCACCCAGCAATGCCTGCGTTCCAAATGTCCTCATGTGCGGGAACCTCTCGTGAAATGGAGCAAAATGGCAATCCATAAAGTATTGATTATCTTTAATGGAGGCAAACGAAATGAAACGACCGCAGCTAAAAGCATGCAGTAAAAGATCGGCCATATTTTAAAGTTGTTTAATCTCATATGGGGAGAGTTCAATTCCAGACCATGGGGCATTTTAGAGGTGACTAATACTGTCTGACTCACACACTCAAATAGACACAGAAACACACACATGCAAAATGAGCACAAAGTCGGAAAAGCAGAATACGTGTTGTGGACACGAATTGTATGATTATGTGACAATAGCACAAATTGGACATGCAATTTTCTCGTGTTCGTCATGTGAAACGGTGAGCTAACGGTTATGTTAAAGCACGTTTGACAGCTTTGGTTAGGGTTCAGGTCAGGGTTAGGTTTAGGCAACTTAAACAATTTGGTTATGGTTAGGGTAAGGTTTTCTGTCAAATTTAAAACTTCACTCATAGTATAAAACATCTTGGTATGAGCTGGGACTTGAACCCGGGTCATCACAGTTCAAGGCAGGTAGGTGTAAACACCCATCCACCACCCCGACCTCCACATCTTTACTTTCCACTGTGCTTGTTCAGTGTCAAACTCCTGCCTGTTTCTATTGTGTCTCCTCCACAGAATCCTTTCATGGTGGGGAAATGTATTTTTCTCAGTTTTCGTTCACGGAGCACGCATTTGCATTTCAAGACATTGTGCTCACTTCATGAAATGTCGGGAGGCCAGGCTGCAAATGCACACGCGCGTGCATACACACACACACACACACACACACACACACACACATAAACACAAATTTCTTAGTGTTAGTTTCAACTCTACTAGTTGGAAATGGCATGAGCACTCTCCCTGATTAACCAAGGATTGGAGAGTTAGAGGAAGCCTCTCCTGCTCACTGCCCAGAAGGATCAGCATTGATTGGCCTCCTCTGGCTTCTGGTTCACCTCCTCCTGGCTAATTATAGCCCTTCACCAAAGCATCAGAACAATGGATATGTTTATTTACAACTCTCCAGTTTCATTTGTTTTCTACATCGGCGATGAGTGAGTCGCGGGTCGAAATGGAATCACAAACAGTCTGGACGGGGTAAACGGGCCGCCCGTGCCGCTAAAAGCTGTCGTGCCGTGACAGTTTAGTGACGGATTGATGCCGCTGACGAATGCGTGTGTGTTTGTGCCCGGGGCGAGTTGTAACACTCAACATTTGTTTGGCCAGTCGGAGAGGATGTGTGTCCTCAGTGGCAGGTCGAGGGCGAACAAGTCAACAATCCACGCCACAGCAAAGTAAAAAGCAGGTTCACTGGTGGTTTACAGTTGAGGAAGATGGACAGTGACAAATCAACATTTCAATCAAGGAAAAAAAGTGACAGACTCGGTTTTTATACATTGTCAAAGACAATTACCGATAAACGTCTTATTTTCTTCGATCCAGCGGCATACGGTTTCCTCCAGATTTCGGTGTTACACCTGTTAAAACTGAAAGGTTTAATAACATAAAGAAAGCGATTCACTTAAAAACAATTCAGCAGAATGACTAGTTTTTTTATATATTGTCAAAATCTGCTTTGTTCGCATTTATGTGCTAGAAGTGTGATTTTCAGACCTGGATCGCCATACAATGGCAGTGAATGGAAAGAGAAAAAAACACATTCATTCTCCAATCTCCTCTACCAGAGCAACAGATAACAGAGAAACACCAATTTTGGGGGGTTTTCATGACGAGGAAGCTACACAGCAGAAGGACGACCAAAGTTCAACATCACTTTAACAAGAGTAATTAAGGGATGAAGTATTTGGTCCCATTTACTAAGCCTCTCACAGTAAGAATCCAGGGCCATGTCCACTTGGCCACACGCTTTATGAAGTGATAATACTTCAGCAAAGTGGTTTTGTTTGCTTTACTTACAAACTTTACCACCTGGATTCGGACTTTGCCGCAAGCCCAGAACTACAAAATAGCTTAAAATGCGACTACTGTGCCCGGGCAGCAGAGCCGTATCTTGTGGGAGAGGATGGAAAAAAAAAAAAGTGGCGGAGAATACAGCGCCTCGGCTCCTCTGCACCGTCGCTCCCCGTTAATTAATTCCCATCGGTGGTTCCATGGAGAGGCCTCCTTTGCTTTTGGTCAAACACTATTAGACCCAGCACACTGGCAGCAGCAGGTGTCGTGCTGTCCGTCCCGTCGCACAGTCGCACTGCATTTTCAAAGAGAATCATCGCAGTGAAATGATTTCATTTTATGTTCATGTTTGTCATGTGCTTTGTAATGAATTGTAAGCCGACAGAGAGAGGAAGAGTGGCCGGCGGCTGTTTTTAATTGGAACAATGTTTTGGTTTTTTATCGTTTCTGCAACTTTGTATTTAAAACGGCATTGAGAGAACAGCCTTGATGGTAATGCCTTTTTCTACTTTGTGTGTGTGTGTGTGTGTGTGGTGCATGTGTGAGTTTGTGTGTGCGCAATATGCGTAATATTTTATGTACGCCCCAAGAAGTGAGTGTGTTTTGATCAGGCAGTTCATTTGGAAGTCAAAATATCTTGTTTAACCTCACTGTTGAAAATAGTATATATAGACTCAGTATAGTCCAATAAGGCCACTTAAAATACTGTAGTAATCTACTATAATCTTGATTTTAGAGGACATCAAACATGGAAACTTTGAGATAAATGGTCACCTAATGGGAAACAGTGCTGTAATGAGGAGTACCAGCTGAATGTCTGAAGTCTGCAGTCTGTGTTTTTCTTGTTCCTGGACAGTGTCCTTTGAGTCTGAAGGGCCTCTCAAAATGATTGGTCTCACTAAGCAAATCCTGTCCTCGATTTACCCCAGCATACAAAAGGTTGTTCTCTTAACTCGCTTCAGTTTGTTAGTTCAAGGAGAGTATTTGGAGAAAAAAAAAAACCTCATCGTGACAGGAGAGAAGAGCAGTCTTAATAGCTCTCTGATAGGTTGTGTAATGGCTATTCTGTAATAGTTCTGGGTGCCTTGAAACACAAACACACTTTTGTTCCTACGAGTAGCGGTGTGACAGGTTTTCTGATGAAACACTGATAATAAAATGTTTATGCGGCAGATTTTCAAAATGACTGCAAGACAAATTTGCAGTTTTTCAGGGAAGTCATGCATCAGACTGGTGTCAAGTACACTCTTACACAGGGTTTGAATTTGATGCATTATGTATTATGTTTCTCTGATTAATGAAACATAAAGATGATGCACTGGCCTTCAAATGTATGAAAAAATGAAAGACATCTTTTCACATTTCTCAGCCTTTCATTTCTTATCATTTTAACACAAGGCCATCTGAGCTCATATCCATATGCAACATGACATTTTGAGCTGTTCTTGTCAATCAAACATTTAATCCCACCCAAAGTCTGTTTATAATAAGCATTTTTATTCCTTGATCCTCATGTAATATAAACATATGTATGACTTGATCTTATTGGTTAGACATGCCACTGTTCTGTCACTATATTTCCACAAATAAACCAATGACACAGTGCACAAAATCTCAAGACTCTTGAAGTGTGAAAGCATCAGAGTGGTCTCCTCTCCCCCTGTGTGGCTTGACTTCTACTACTCTAACTTTAGCAACAGACACACGGCTGTACTTTTCCACAAATGCCACACTGAGAGGTACTGTAAGGGGGTGGCGGTGCCGGCGGGATGGCGTGACCCGGTTTCAAAGGGGTTAGAGGTCAAGGGGTCAAGACAACCGTGACAGATTTCCAACCGGGAGACTGCGACCCATCCGGGTGGCGGGGTTAGTTCATTCGGACGGTTTGGAAGCAAATGAAATCCCAGTTCTTAGACAGCAAAGAAGAGATAGTAGTGAAAAGGAGGAGGAGGGCGATTGAGGACGAGTAGACCCGTGCAATGCAGGAGTGTGCGTGTGTGTGGGTGAGTTTGTGCGTATGTGTTTGCATGCGAGCATATGGAGGAAGCGGAGTGCTGCTGGGTCACCCAGTGTGCCACAGAAACTATTTGAGCCGCTTGCCTTTGATGTTTTCTCCAACAACACAGCGTGATCTTCTCCTTCTCTAAGCTGCGGGGCTGGTGGTGCGAGTACACTCATTTCCCACACTCTCCAACTGGATGCCGTCGCCTTAACGTTTACGCCGTTTTTGTCTCATTCCCTCTGCCAGTAAGCAAAATTGGAACGCTCGGTTAAGTCCCACTTCATTTGAATTGCTGAGAGCCCTAAGTAAGCTGAACATCTGTTGTTTTCTGGGCGAGATACCTCTACATGTCTCGCTGCCTCTTCTCTCGCTTCCTTCCTTTCATCACAATGAGTTTCCACCTACATTTAATGGCATTCGTCCCTGGAATGCTGATGAGAGACGTCTTCAGAACCTTTTCAGTTTGCGTTCGCCTGCAGATTAGTCTTCTGTCGGATTTCCTTTTTTGTATGAAGTTTTAACGAATTTTATGAAGTTTAACCCACTTATTCCTCTTCTTTAAGAGTGAACTGATGAAGGTATGCTCTGTCTTTTCCTCCATCCTCCCTCCCTCCGTCTCTCCCTCTGAGCCATGTCTTCGAGCCATGCCCCAGGCCAGCTGGTTCTGAGGGACAGCGGAAGGCAGGCAGTCCCTCCCGGCGGACCGACAGTTCGGGGGGGATTGTTTGGCGACCGTGACAACGAGCGGTCATGACCCTCGAGTCCGGGAAGCTCTATTCTGAAAGGTGTCATTACGAGCCCATGGGCCTGCACAGTGGGAACGGTAGAGTAGGTAGATGTGCTGTCACTTTGTACCTGCCAGTCCGATGGCCCGCAACCAAGCCACTAAAAGCCGGGGCCCTCTTTCCATTTCCCTTTCCAGCATCGAGCTGAGCACTGGCTCTTGTTTCTGCCCACATATCCATCTTTCAGCAGCCCCTTATCGCTGGCATCGCTATCTGGATACATTGATCTCTTAGCTCTGCGCTTCGTCGGAAACAACTGTACAGCACAATCGGGTACATTCGGCCTCCTCCATTTCCTCCTCAATCTATATATAGACTCGGCTTGACAACACTTTGGGACACATGCAAACACTCCTCCACAAGAACAGACGATATGTCGGCCATTGTTCCCTCTGCAGAGTGAAAACGGGGTTTGTGTGATCGCAGATGAGCGCTCTAATATACACATAGTTGTAGAATTCCGACTCAAAAACATGACATTTGTGTTTTTGATGAGCTTTTTCTTGGTTCCATCCTGCAGATTCTTTGGAGAGGGGAATGAGGAATGAGGAGAGAGAGCAACGTCAAAGTGACACATACAGTAGATGTCAAAGCAGATCGCGAGTCGGTCCGTCTGCGGCGCAGTACCGCTGACACGGCGCTATCCTTTTCAGGTCAGGCCACAGCGAGTGACAAGTGCCGCCATCTGAAATACGAACGCACTCGGAAGCCTGCGTCGCGGAGTCACACTAGACTTCTCGACACTTTTCCGTGAACGTTTGCCCCGCGCAGATTGATTCCTCTGTTTCATGAGGATCAGAAATGAATGGAAGAGCACATCTCATCTGAGGCTCTACCTGCCATCCACCAGCATTTTCCTTCCATTACATTTCAAACTCCGAGATTTTTTTTTTTTCCCCTTAATTTGAAGACAATGCCTCCGTCACTCTTGCCCTCGAGGTAATTTGTTACACAAGCGCCATCACCGTTTTGCAAATTAGCTATCACTCATTTTCCTTTTCACCGCGGGGCACAGTTTTTCATGTGGATTAACTATTCATTTTCTCTGAGTCAGGAGTGTTGCAAAATAGCAAAAATGCTTATTCAAGGACAGCAATTATTCATGTTGCGCGGCGATTAAATTCAGCTCAAGAGAGAACATAAGTGACGCAGAGTTGCACTAGAGAAAAAGAGAGAATCATTCGGTGCTTAATATTAGTTGGTCTAAATGTTGAAATGCACCGTTAAAGATTGCAGAGATTCCATTATATGTATGTCCAAGTTAATAAAATTTTCAGCAGCATTGTAACTTTTATTTGCTGTCAACAGTGTTCGGAGTCACTGGAGCTTCTTATAGCCTCGGCGTCAGTGATAATAGAAACAGTATGAATAGCTTCATGCTCTACTTTCTACTGTGTATCCCCATCAACAGTACAGGAGATGTTTCATTATCTGTTTCCATGGTTCATGAATGTAATCATTGTTTACATCATTTCCTCCTGAGGGCAATAATAACACAACTCTCTAGCAATGACACACTGGGGGAAGATAGGGATCTTATTGAATTCCGCTTCATGTTTTTGGTGTATGTGAGGCATGTCGGATACATCAGAACTGAACCCGACAGAGACACTAACCTCGGAGGACTTTTACCTTATCAGGAAGATCCCCCACTTTCCATCTGCCTGCCTTAACTGTGTCCAACTCTTTCTCTCTCTCTCTCTGTGTTCCTCTGTCTCGCTCTCTGTCTGTCAGGACTTCCTGGCGTTTTCACCCCTATCTGATTCCATCACACCGACAGCCAAAGCCTTTAAACCCATTAAATCCACCCCAATTCAATTTCAGGATGGCGACACTGCCTTGTGGGTCCCTGCCAGCCGGGGCCTCTGCTGTAGACGGGGGTCCAGATAATCAGAGACCTCTCCGGGTTTCCTAATCTGCCAATGCCCGCCAGGCAGGTAGGAGCAGATGCTTGGGTATTTTGTCCAGCCCTGCCGTGGCACAAGAACACTCCCTCGGTCCTCAGCAGCTGGGGAATGCTTTGTCCTGCCTGTACGAGGCTGCCATCGGCCCTCTTTATGGAGGGATGAACTGGGACAGGTATCAGCCAGGGAATTAAAAGCTACCACTAGGCTACAGCTACTGCTGCACCCACCTGGCTTCATTCTTTAGATGTAAACCGCAAAAAGTTGGGGATTGCAGGGTTTAATTGCAACTAGTTCCCACAGTGAACAGTGAGTGTTTCTGGTAACCCTTTAAATTACAGGCCATTAATTACTGGAAATACTAAGTAATATCCAAGTAAAATAGATGTAATAAATAGTTATAGTGTTAGAATGACTGGTAATTACTGAGTAATATACAAGTAAAAAAAGGTGCTTTTTACTGGCTAAGCACATTCTGGGGTTTTTGTTGTCTGTTGTTTGTGTTGAGTTGGTATGGACTACGTTTGTATACCTTTGTGAATATTGCACATAGTGCTGGTCTTTTCTAAAATACATAATGTATTATTGTATGTATTCTACATTATAAGCAATTGAAAACCTGGAGACAGTGTGTTTCTTCCTTTTTGACCTAGTTTATCATTCGCCTCCAGCACCTTTCTAAGTTTTCAAAAGAGTCTAATTACTGGTAAAAGCACCTTTTTTTAAACTTGTATAATTCTAATGCTATAACTAGTTATTACATCTCTGCATAATTAATGGCCTGTAATTTAAAGGGATACCAAAAACACTCACTGTTCACTGTGGGAACTAGTGACAGAAAGAGTTCAATCCCCTACTCAAGCTTCCAGAAATCCACTGCTGTGGCCAAAACATGCGAGTGGGTTACTGAAGCAAACACCTTCTTATCCAAAAGTGACGTAAAAGCTTGCAAATCTATTAGTCAGGCAGGGGCATTTCAAACCTACGAGTGAATTTACTACAAGGATTTCACATTATGCGGAATTGTTATCAGTGCTCACGCCTTCCTTCAGTGACTAATTAATCAAGCAACCAATTAAACTCGATATTCACAGCTTGCTATATTTCCTTCCAAGTGCTTCGCAGCAATAAAGCCGGAGCCTCCAAAAAAAAACCCGCAAGCGAGCAGGTTGATCAACTCTTTCGCCAGCTTGTTCCATCCACACCCACACTCAGACGCCAACCTCTCTCTCCCTCCCTCCCTCTCTTCCTCTTGCTCTCTCTCTCTCTCTTTTCTCATCCAGCAGTCCTCCAACAGTGAGGAGAGCTTGCAGAGTTTTTTTCCCACTGAGCGGTGCCAACTGTTGACAGAAGGGGCTTTAGTGGTGCGTGCCGCCCGCTGAGGACTACCTTTATCTACCTCAGCAAGGCCTCCGCCACCACCTGCTTCAGTCTCTAATTCGCCTTTTATTTGCCTCACTTCATATGTCTCTCTAAGTTGTCAGGCACATCCAAGTCCCTCCTCGTGTGTTATCAGCTACGTATCAGCATGCAGTTGGGATAGTGGTAGACATCTAAGGCGAGCAAAAACTCCAGATAACGAGCCTTTTCCTCGGCTGCCAGACCCCCCCTTGGGCTAATCTGTTATCAAACCGCACACTTTACTAACTTCTCTACTTTTTCTGATTTGGAGATTGAGACTTCCCTCTAGTAACGCACGGGGTAAAGCAGTGACGCCGCATCTGACCCAAATCTGCAAATATTAAAGGAGAAAATTTAAATGCATTTCCTCCATGTATCTATCTGCCCAGGGAACCAGAACTCAGCGGATGAAAAATACTTGCTGGCAAGCTTGCAAACAAGCCAGAGTCGGACATTTTTCAAAAAATGCTATATGCACGTCCGCCTGGCTTACTGCTGCTGTGCAAAGGCAACACTATAGATTTTCAGTCAGGAAATCTAGGTTCGGCTGGTTACCCGCCGGTACAATAAACTAAAGCTCGCTGTAACCTGCTGAGCATGATTTCTGAAGTGTAGTCTACTTCTGCTCTAAAGCTGATAAATGAAATGCAGCGCTTTCTTTTGATGTTTAATAGTGGAACAAACCTAGCTTATATAACCAGAGAGAGAGAATACCAAATCCACTCAAGTCTTTGATTCAAAACAGTCCAAACCAAGTCCCGCAGGTTCTGGGCTCATCCATAGAACTCTTATTCCTTGGATTCAGTGGTGGAAAAAGTACTCAAAAAAAATACTTCTATAAAATACTTCTATATAGCTCTAAAATGTACTTAAGTATCAAAAACTCATTCTGAAGAACTGTCCCTTTCAGAGTGTTAAATTATTGATGCATTAACCTGTAAGAAGTATTTTAATATTGAAGGTCTAACTGCTCCATATACTGTTGGGGAGTTTAAACTCTATGAGCTTATTGTATGTTTTGCATGTAAAACCTTATTCTGCAAAGTAACTCCAGCCATCAGATAAATGTAGTGGAGGAAAAAGTACAATATTTCCCTCTGAAATGTAGTGGAGTAAAAGTGTAAAGTCTCACAAAATGGAAATACTCCAGTAAAGTGCCAGTACCTCAAAATTGTACTTAAGTACAATACTTGAGTAAATGTACCTAGTCACTTTCCACCTCTGCTTGGATTACACAGCATGTGAAAGTTGTTTTTTTTGGGGGAAGAAAGTGAAATGCTTATCGACTCGATCTGAGCGTAGTTTTAAAAATCTAAAACCGAGTCTAAAACTATTCAGTACAGAGTCTAAAAAGTAGAGCAGTTCCTGTCGAGCTATGAACAATATAAACAATGTATCTGATGGATTACACAAGGATTTCATCAGCGAGCCATTGAGGGCTTCTGATCACCCAGGGTAACTCTTTGAACCTTCACTTCTCCTGCTGCTGACCTGCAGAGCTCCTCACATGTTTCCGTACCGCAGCATCTTTTATGTCTGAACTGAGGTTGCAAAACACTGAGATGAAACAAGCTGTCTTTGCTGTGTTTTCTGCAATAGCTTTTGATCAGTCTACATCCGCCTACCAGAAGACCTCTTCCTGCTCAGGCATTTATGAACTGGTGTGGCTGCGAAATCTTATTTGATGCTGGCTCACTGACCGAGAGGAACGACTGGACAGCGAGCAACAAGAGAGCAGCTGGCAGCTGCTTACATCACAGCTGACACACAGACAGGCAGCAAACCCCCTTAAATCCTCAGATCTGCTTAACAAAGAAATGCTCTCAAACTTTAATACTTAAACATGTCCGGTCGGGGGAAAGGGATTCAGCCGCTGAGATAGTTACGTAATGTCCAATCTATTATGCATGACTTGGAGCCTTCCGCTGTCTCTTTGCTTCATTGCTGTTCTTTCTTTGAAAGTGTGAGCTAACAAAACTATTGTCTCTTCTCATACCCAAGATGTTAACTTGGGAAAAACTCAGTTGAGCTAATTATACTGATTTTGTGCCATGGATTGTCACGCAAAAGAGATTCAGTCAGGACAACTCATGTATTGATATTAATACGTTTATTGATGGTTATGACATAGCGATAAGTTTAGTTTTGGCAGAATAGATCGTTTTATGGCTATGTGTCATTTAGAAGGCTTGACATTAGGGTGTGTGTATGCTGATTGGTTCACTTGTAAATGTTTGTCCAATCAGCTGAAGCCAGCTAGAGTTTCATAAAAGAATTTCCATTGCTCATTTGTCACTGGTCAGTTCAGAAGATGTCAAATGTTGTATGTTGATGATGCAAAATATGATATTACAGCTTTAAGTCAATAAGCTTAACATAAAGCAAGGTTCTACATGATCCTGTTGTAATATGTTTATGCAACTTAACAAGTTTTTTTTTTCATTGTTTTGAATGTTGTATGAGTTTAGATTCTGTGAATTAACTTTAAACCTACCCATACCCTAAACAGCTTCCAAAATAGGTCTCTTATCAGCACCAAAATTTAATTAGGCGTCTCATACTGTCCCATCTGCAGCCGGACTCATTAATTATTACTTTTCCCCAGCTTCAGTTACTCCTCTTCAATTAACTATTCATAAACCCTGTAATGATTAACAATATGTTGTGGCCTAATCTCTATGTAAATTAAGGGAGCTTTGTAAGAGATAATGCAATTTGCCACTTATCTGCAGCCATCGCAACACGGGCTTTATCGACCTCCGAGGGTTCAGGATGTTTGTGGGATAATTGATATCTATTTTTCTTTTCAGTGTTTGGTCTAAAACTACAGGGATACCAGGGTCCAGTCCAACCAAATATGTCAGCACTAAGATTATCTTAATTTTCTCTACGTATGTCATTGTCAAATCATGGCATTTTGTACTACATTCACTAGCACAATGAAAGCTTCATTCTGTCAGTATTTTGTCATTTCTCCCTTGCCACTTTCGATGCATAACTCATCAGGAATCAAGGTCAAGCGCTCTCAAAAGAAACCATTGAAATCATTTGAAATCAATTGAAAGCATTAAGTTGATCTTGTGTGTACTGGGCAGCTCCCATGTGTGAATGTGTGTAATTGTATGAATGTGAAGCAAAGTATTGCTGCAAAAAAAGAATGTTTATTCAGCAAACAGACCATTTGAATGTCTGTTAGCTAATAAACGCCTCTGTGATGCCAGCATTTAAGGTAATATACTGCAATGGTGCATCTGATTGTGTCAGGTAATTATTTATCAAATTGATAAATATGAACACTGTCTATATAACTGCTGCATGTAAAAACAATGAACATGTGCATGTGTTGTAGTAGTGGGTTGGTGGGTTGTATCAAGGGCTTGAGAGCTACAGCTACGTGGGTATGCTTTATAAATTCTTCATCTGCAATCACAAAAATGTTTTGTGTTTGAGTTGTGTAGAAGAGATTGTTGTAATGAGGT
Organism: Centroberyx gerrardi; assembly: GCF_048128805.1. Classification (NCBI taxonomy): domain Eukaryota; kingdom Metazoa; phylum Chordata; class Actinopteri; order Beryciformes; family Berycidae; genus Centroberyx; species Centroberyx gerrardi. The sequence goes on along the minus strand of NC_136012.1, from coordinate 8,469,297 downwards.
GTGAGCTAGTCTGGTTCTGAGCGTGCTAGACATACAAACACAAACATCTTGTGTATTTCGTGTATTTAGGTCTACAGCATTGTTTATATATTGCAGTGTGTCAGGAAAGTTGCTGTATTATACTGCTTATTACCTATTACTGACAAGCAATTTTAGGAAAACAATGGAGTTATGTTAGCTATTCTTGATATTAGAATCATAAATTTGTAGCTAGCTAGCCAGATGTCAGTTAAATTGTCTCCTACCTCCTTAGCCTTAGCAGGTGATTTGGTATCTGAATGATGTCTTTAAATACAACTATCCAGGCTGCAAAAATAAAAATGAAACGATGAACAAAAACATGAAAGCATTTACACTCACTGGCTCACAGCAGTGGCCACAAACCTAACTTTTGTTGTTTAGCATTGTCCTTAGCTGCTGGCGGGACTACTACTACTACTGCCATGACCTGCAGGAGTCCGGCTGATGACTGACTGATTGACTGACACAGACGGACACTGCCATGTGACGACTGTGGCTTCGGCACCATGGGCAAATTAGCACTGCACCTGCCTTTGTGGCCTTTAATTGCACAGGATTGTAATTTGTATTTGGATGGGACCCTCAGTGAATGCTGACCATGTATAGAAAGCTGACTTAACCTTTGTTCAGCTCGCTGGCATCAAACCATACGTTACAGTTTCAGTTTGACATCAAAGAAAATCCATGAGAGCCATTACAACAAGCAGCCTTCTCTTCATTATCCCAGCTTCATATTTAGGTTTTTATTATGATACAAAAGAAGTGAACCACACTGAGAGAAGTATATCAGGGTGTGTGATCAGGCATTAATCACTGCATGTTGCTGCAGTAGATGAGGAAAGACTGCAGGTTCACTGCTCTGTTTGGGCCAGAGGCATTAAGATATAACAGCATGACATTAACTTATATCCATTTGAGTTCTGTTTACAGCATCACTGCTAGCCCTGGCAACAAAAAGACGAATGAGGAAAAAATGAAACCTTTTCTCCTCGTGTCATGTTCAGTGAAGTACAAAGCTGAGTTTACTTCTTTGAGTGTATAGTTTTTAAGCTGTAGACAACCTATTACAGGCAGACTCTGGGATACTAAGTCGTGTCTGCGTGACAGAAAGGTCAGACGGCCGGGTCAGCCAGCAGCAGCGTCCCTGGAGCAGGTTGGAGTTCAACGCTAGAACACTTCCAGAGGGTTGAAGCAGACACTTTCAGGTCATGTGACAGCTCCCTCACAACCAGCTCCTCCACCCACCTTGCCACATTTTGAAATCTTTCCAGTGCTGATCATGTGTGCTGCAGCAATTACACCCACAAACACTGCAACAGTTGCAAACATTATTCTCAAGTAAGACTTGACTGTCTCACAGTTGCTTTGTACGCCTAAAATGCTTGGATTTTTGAAGAATAAAGTGAATGAGACCGCAAAATGAATTCTGTATCGATGTTGGGAAAAGCCACAGGAAGTCATGGGTGGTTTCTGCCTCTGTCTCCCTGGCACTGTGTTCTGAAGTGACCCCCGCCGCGAGTTGAAACTCGCCTAGCTAGGAATGACTGGTACTCTGGGGGAAGAACCTGTTTTGCAGTCGTCACACAGCGGCGCAGAGAACCACCTGCCACCTTTGATATTCAGTCCCGCGGTCACGAAGAACCCTGGGGACCCAATCTACCGACTTCTTGCATAAACATGCGTGCGAGGCGGGCGGGAGCCGCAGCGCTGCGATGCCCTCCGCGTCTGCCTTCGCCCGGCCTCACCCGGGGCGGTCCCGCTTCACAAATCACATGCAAACATCCTCAGATATCCTCTATAGGCAGGCTGTGAGGGGGATTGTAGCGGTTCCTTTTGGCCTCTTCTCAATGCCACAGGTTTCCCTCTGTGGATCCCTCCGCTGAGGATTTTCTCTTTCTATTCTTGCTATACCTCTGCCTTCTTTTCTTCTATGGTGTGACTCGACAGGCCGAATGGAGAGGGATCCTTGAAAAGTATTTTTGGGTAACACATGGCACTTTCAGTCTATTACAAATCAGTCAATAATCAGTCAGTAATGAGTGTGTTAGGTAAATGGTGTGTGGTAGCTGTGTGTACAGTATGTGTGGGAGGGGAGAGAGCAAATGAGAGAGAGAGAGAGAGACTACCTATCACTTTTCTCCTCAGCATTGAGTTGCCTCTCGTCTCCAATGAATGAGCAGCGTGTCACAGAGGAACTAATTAAGTTAGCAACTTGTGCCGCTGTACAGTTCTGCTACCATTCGACGCCTGTCCCATGCGCAGCTGAGAGTGTGTGAATTGAAGCCAACAATTCAGCGGACAAATCCTTGTTTTTCAGCAGCACACCCACATCAGCTCACCTATGGGCCCGCAACTCCTCTCATCTTCATCTCGAGACCCATAGGCTTGTCTCCAAGCGCTTCCGAGGGGAGCTGAAGTCGACTGACACAGAAACTTTAAGACTCACACTTTCTTCCAGCTACCAATTTTCCATGGCACTTTTGCATTAGCCCCGTCTGACAGTTGCTGTCCGAAAGGGTAAAGGCTTAATCCCCATGCGAATATCATGCTGTTCCGGAAGGAAAGGCTGAGGCTGAACTTTTTTGGACTGGATTCCAACATTTCAAGTTTTGTTGTGCTGCACATCTCAGGTGCTGGGAACTAGCATCTATCTATTCCAGGCGTTCCACCATCAATACATTGGACTTGACAATCATTATCCTACACACTGGCGCACCCACACGGAATGCAGAGGCAAGGAGCACATTGTGTGTGGAAACAGAGCGGACGGACAGCGGTAATGACTCCGCTGCCTACATGTGCATAGCAGGCTAATGATCGCAGAGGCAGTGTTGTTTCCATTCGCCCAACTTCAAAGTACGACTACAGGGAGCCGGGGTGTGTGTGTGTGTGTGGGGGGGGGGTTACCCTGAAAGGCCTCAATTTGTTGCTGAAATTCATTTGTATTTACTTCATCTTGAGTCTGAATGAAACAAATGTAAAGCCTTGGTCAACTTTGATACACTGGTATGCACAGACCACATTTCAAAATAACGGACAAATGTTTGTAATGACAAATACTGTTCAACAGCAAGAGTGAACATTCAGTACAATTCTTTCATCAGCTAATTAATACATTTTTCTTCAACAATTCTTCAACAATTTGACATTAGTTAATAATGTTAGTTCTTGTATTACTGTTGTTTGAAATTTGCGCGACCACACCAGTGTTTGCGGATAACGGTTAGGCAAATGCTGGACTGACTACTGGTGATTTTGACATCAAAATCAAACTTTTGAGTGTCTTACTTTTACATGTATCTTGTATATGCTCAAGGGGGAAGGTATCAGAATAAGAACCTGTTTATTTTTGATAAAGTGCTTCTTGCCATAGTCAAGATTTCCTCTGAGGTTTCACATTAGATTCAAAGTTGCACTAGGCAGCTTCGCACACTGGCAGCTAAATGTTGGAAAAAATGTAACTTCAGTAGCCTACCCAGAAATCATGTAATGTGATGAGTAAACTCTGTACTACATGCTTTTGTTTACCAACCGGCCATGGTTACCAGCAGGTCCAAAGGACAAGAGAGGCAAAAATCTAACGTTGGTGAGTTAAGCTTTCTCTGGACTGAGAGCTCGTCACTTGATTCGTCATTCCCTGTGGATGGAGAAGTGTTCATTCTCAATACCAGAATTTCCTTTGGCCAAATAGGGTGAATCCACTGTGTTTCAGTTAGGGTGGATGGGACGCTCTTCTCTGTTGCAGCCTCACTTTGTGATTTAGACTGATAAGACAGGTGTATTTTTTTATATATATATAAAACTATCGCCAAGTGCTTCTTCAAGTAAATGCAAATGAATGACAGCGACACCTTGAGGTCGTTTGGGGGTGGGGAACGAGGGGGGGTTATGGGTGCGCACGGCACGGGTACGTTGCACCGGCACTGGAGCAGCGGTGTAGTGTAACCGATCCCAGCTGCTGCCGTGGGGGGATGAGAGCTATTCCAGTCCCCCGTGGGTTGGTCACGTGTCCTCGGGGAGTGTTTAGTTTGGGGACCACGTCGGGAGGGAGAGGGAGAGAGGGAGCGCACCGTTACGCACAGCCTAGTTGGACAGCAACATCTTTGACAACCGTTAATTATCCGGCGGCGGATTAAGCAGATCAGTTTTGTTTTGGGGCGTTGTCATATACAGTCCACAGCGGCTGCTTGATACTCAGTGTGTGCGTGTGTGTGTGTGTGTGATCCATCAGCCACCGACTCATCCAAACTTCTGCGCTTACCAACTGTGATAATCGTTACTGCGAGCGTAACGTTGTTGCCAGCCAGCCACTACTACGAGTCAACATAGCGAGCTGTCACGGAGAACCGAGGTAGGCTGCGCTTCTTTCTTCTGGGGTGTTTTGAAGGAGTAGGAGAGAGTCGCGTGCACTCCTGCCGCTGGAGGATATACGCACGTTCCGGCTGACAGAAAATCGCGGCTAAATAATCACATTGTTACTTTGTGCAGTGCGCAAGGCAAAACGCTGCGCAATGCATGATGTGGGATAATGCGTTGCAATAGGGTAACGGACCAAATCAGCTGTTCACCAATGTGTTGAAAGCTTTTCTCGTGCACGGATGGAAACAATGTGTGTGTGTGTGTGTGGCTGGTGATTTGGAAAACACGCCGAGAGAGAGCAAAGGTGCCCTCGCAAATTTCTAATATGGTGCGTCAGCGTTGCATCATTGACTTAATATTAATGCATTTATCTTTGTTTGAAAAAGGCACGCGAATGCGCGGTCGGGGCTGCAACTATAGACTGTCATTATCTCTGTGACTGAGTGACACTTTAGCCTATTTGATTTGAAATTTCTGGATGATATTGCTGGAAGGTTGTCCGATGGCATTTCAGAAGTCAACTATAAGCGATAGTGAATAATTCCGATGCTCGCTCTAAATAAGTTCACCTTTCCTGCGTCCATGCATTCCCTCATGGTTAGGTGTATTGCTATGGGAGCCAAGGCACTGACCTAAACTGACTTGCAGCCACACCCCGGATGGTGCCATCCAGTGCGATTGTCATACTTAGATACTTCATTGTCTTTATCCGTGAAGGCTTATTCCCTGGCAACAGCAAACACAGAGTCGGTTGGTGATGTCAAAGTTATGACTGCATGTTGTTACTTTTTATATTCTTCAGCCTTACACATATAGTAAAGAAAGAAAACCACAAAAGAACTATTATTTGGAAATGTCAGAGCAAAACTTTACAATATTGTGACATAATACAATACAAAATACAATAAAGCACAATAAGGAGACCACAAACTTAACACTGAATACCACAGGAATCCCTAAGAAGTCCCTATAGGAATATTATAGTATTTGCTCACTAGAGTTTCTGTAAGTATGGCTATGATGGAGACATAGTGCTGCAGGTGTTAGTGGAGGCACTGTGGCTTGGGCTCTTGAAAAGCAGAGTGTAAAATGTCAGCACCGCATCAATAATGTAGGACCCCAAAACAATGCAGGAGCATGAAAGTGGGGTCCAGTGCTTGCAAGCGCAGGCTCCTGTCGCTCCCTTTGCCTTACTGTGCATTTCTGACACTGTTATGGAACTATTAAGTTACTCCAAATCATCATATTCCAATCCTAAGAGTCAGTTATGACTATACTTTAGACAGTCATGCACATAATATATGCCGAGGCATATATGCTGTAGGAGGCAGGGAAACCATGACCTTACTGCTTTGAGGCGATAATTATACTTCAGAAATTGGTGGTTCGCCATCATATGGAAAATGATTTATTTTCCTACACTCTCTCTTTCTCTCTCTCTCTCTCTCTCTCTCTCTCTCTCTCTCTCTCTCTCTCACACACACACACTCTCTCTCTCTCTCTTGTTAATGCATGATCACTGTGGTTAATGAGACAGGTCTCAGCACATGGGGCCCGACCTGCTCAGAGACAGTCCTGCTAGTTGGGTGAATACAGTTGACACCCTCATTCATCATGCATCTACAGGGTGCTGCCTGCTCTCGCTGTCTATCCCTGTCTCTGTCTCTCTCTCTCTCTCTCTCTCTCTTGTCTCTCTCTCTCTCTTTTTTCTCTCCCCTAGATGATAATTATTAAGACATTACAATGACGACAAGAGCAGTAACTTCTTCTAAAGGAAAGACAGGGTGTACTGCAGATGCTCCAGCAGGTTCTACATGTCTGGATGGTTGTAGCAGTGACAGGCGGCTGGTGCTCTGTGTTGATACTGCAACTGCAATGATTCCCCCAGAATAGAATAGATGTAAACAGCTGTAGTATACCTGGTTGACTCTCTGCAGCTCATTTTACCTCTCAGGTATCAGTCTGTGGAGCTGCCTGCCATTGCAAGTCAAACACTGTCCTACCAATGCTGTTTAAAATGAATGAAAATACTGTTTTAATAAGTTTTAATAAGTGCTTTCTTGTGCTATGCTTGATGCATCTCACCTGAAGCAAAGACACCAATCAGATTGTGCCAAAAGTTTAAACCCCGCCCCTCTCATGCTTTAGCTCTACCAAAGGCGCTATGCAATATTAAAATGTAAGAGTAGTAATTGAGCCCTGTGTGATGGAGAGACATTTCATGAAGCTAAACACCCGTGGATAATTACAATGCACTCTTGATTGAAATGTTCAAATTTGATAACTCCTCCAAAATATTAAAGCGTTACATAACCTGTCCCCCCATTTAGATCCACTATTAATCATTGATGAGTAAGAGAGATCCCAAACGTCGCAGAGCAGCAGATCACTTACTCTCTGATGAAAAGAGGAATACATCATTATTCCGGCTCTGTCGAGGCCGCCTCTCACAACAATTAGTTATCTTTAAAAGCCACTCATCATATCCTTCAGTTTGCCCAGGGGGTTTCTCTGTACATTTTAATAAACGCTCCACGCTCACAGGTCTGAATTTGCCTGGAAGGAAACCCATCGTAGGGAGGTTTTTATTTTGGTGTGTCTGTCTGTGAGTGTGAATGAGGCGTTTATCTAAGAGTCAGCCCCTTGGCCATGCTTTAAAAGGGAGCCTCTTGAAGCAGCGGGGGGTCTGGCATGTTGTTTCAGCTTTGCTGGAGTCGGATGGAGGATGGAACTTCAGCTTCCTGTGAAGAAGTTTCCTGTGGGCATTCAGACGTGGTAACAATATATCAGTGGGTTCATTTACATATACTTTAGGTTGAGGTAATGGGGTGTAGTGGCACTGCATGATTTACCTACAGGTGATGGTATATTATGTATTTAAAACTCTGAAAAGTGGCATAAGAGTGGCATCAAAACAGACAGACTTTGCTGTCTGATGTTTGCTTGTCCTGTCTTTATTCCTTCAGAGCTTCAAGAACAATAAATCTCTATCTATCATTATTCATTAGTCTGAGAACCTTCAATTTTGTGAAATAACAAAAAAAACAAAAAAAAATCCAGCAACTTATGAGGTGAATAATGGTAGTAAACAATACAACCTCATTGCAAATATAAAAAACAATGGACTGGAGAATGGCAAAGAATTATTACATTCAATATTACAGTACAATTTACAGAAATCATCAAGGCCAAAGTAAAACCAAAAGCTAATGTGTGTTTGACAAATGATGCCTCACTATCTGCTATCACTATTTGCAGCTTTTAATTAGCTGCTAGGGTAATATTTCTTTATTTTAGGGTATATTTTTGTGTGTTATTTATAGGAGGGAGGGGGCGCATTTGGTTACTTGCTTGCATTTATTGTGTTTTGATGACTTTTGATATAACCACTACTACAGTGTGGTGCGCTGCTTTTTGACATACACATGGCACAATTATTTTCTTGTATTTTTATATCAAAAACATTACTTTTAGGCTACTTCCTGGAAAACAGTGTATTTTTAGTGGTTACTTCATGCACTTTATGTAGCAGTAGGCCTTCATAAAAATTACAACCAATAATACATCACAGATTTTCGAACAATCCCCCCCTCTCCCTTCCCATCAGATAAAACCTGCAGCTTCACAGCTATCAGAGTGACAGAGTGGCAACATGGTGGTGGTGAAAAACCCTGTTTCCTTTTCCCAGTGCCCCAGTAACTGGAATTTATTTATTTTGAAGAATCCAAAATTTGTGACAGCTCAAGATTATGCACAAAGCATTTTTGAACTGTTGAAAACTTTTGATCAGTCCCTCTCCGCGTTCTATCCTGCTTCAACGTCCTGTTTCAACTGGAAATATGTCAAACTACAGAAGCAAGATGCCAGCAAAGTGGCGTTTCCTTGTGACTTCAACTTCTTAGGTCTAATTTCATCATCTTGGTTTTAGGCCATGTAATGAGAACATTATTTTCAAATAACTCCTCAAATGTAATTAAATTATATCAATACAGACCAGGTAGAACATCTTATCCCTCTCTGGAACACCGAAAAAGAATTCGGTGGAGGGCCAAATTCGGCCCTTCTTTCTGCTGCCCTTCTTTAACATCACCAAGTCACGGTTCCTTAATCCTCAATCTGATTTGCTGTTTGTCCACAGGTTTTCATTCCCTCTCCCTCCCTGTTATCCCCTAAGATGCTCCAGCAAACAAGGACCAACACAAAAACACACAGCCAAATTCATTGCTTTATGTCAACCGAACAAGAGGCAATTTCTGCAGCCCTCCTGCTGCGCCGCCATTTATTTCAAGCCGGCTGTGTTTATGTACGTGCGTGCCAAGCGCATTCATGCCCGCTCGCATCTGTGCACCCCTGTGCGGGCGTGGGTGTGTGTCTATAGCTACTTTGCCTATCTGAAAGACTGAAATGGTGACAGGTTGACAGAATAACCTCGGGGTAGGCAGGATGCGTCTGACGCCGCGCGTCCCTCCGCCAGCACAACGCCGGGAACGCAGTACAGCCTCCAGTCGGCAGCGCTCGATAGTTTACCTTGCCACTCATCGGGGGTTTAATATTCAATTACGAGGGCCCTCTAGTTCAAGCTGTGTTGGATGGCTCGCAGAACAACCCCACTGATTGATGAGTGGGCATTTCAGCTAAATATGCTCACAGTTTGCCCCTGAAGGAGGAATGAAGCGAGGCAGATGGCTGTGGGGGAGTTTTTACAGACGTGGCAGCAGCTTCTTGTAACTTTGGTAATGAGGGCATATCAGTGAAGACTGTGTTGTTTTCATTCAGTCAGACAGGGTCAAGCTTTATTTGAAATGCAAAGGCTAATTACACCAATATTGGCTTTTTCTGCCAAAGTATTTGAGTTTCCCTTGATGGTTTTGAGTTATGAGTTCTCAAGATATGGAAATGGAACCCCGTGATGCCATTAAATTGCATTGTTACAATGAATAAAGTCAACTTTTAAGCACAGACATGTTTCTGTACTCGTATTAATCCTCTGAAATAATGTAAAAAATGTACATGAAGTCGAGCGTCAAAGGCCAAGCTACAAAAGGTGTTTTTTTTTTAGTGACTTTACAATGCCTGCAGAAGGGCAGCGTGACAGTGTCATCCCCACCGCCTTTCGGTTCGTCGCTACGACAGTCTGTCACATCCAAACTGTCACATCCAGTCGAGCCCAGAGAACTGTAGGCCTCACAGTGTCGTGGCCCGCAAACAGACAGACAGGGAGACAGATGAAGAGATGGGGGGGGGGGAGCGAGACAGGCGATTCGGCATCTGCGTGGGGAGAAAGAGCAGCATCTTTCATGTCGTCCTGCCGCAGATAAGACTCCTCAGCGGTCAGGTGTTCGGCGGCCTGCTGGTGGGGCTGCTGCTTAGCTGAGCACCAGACTAAGCTGTCAGAGAGTCAGATTAAAGCTATGAGCTATTGGTGGGAGCGCGGTTCTATCCTCGGGGGGACAGCCGTTGGAGAGATCCGCAAATCCCCCATCGGCATTGAGCGTGCATACCCACACACACAAGCACACACACACACACACACACATGGACAAGCATACACAACCCCCACCAAGGAATGAAGGGACAAGATCAGGCCAGGTCATGAGAGGCCCCCTTCAAATAAATTCCTCCTCAGGGAGAGTGTTACCTCCTCCATGCCCTTCATGCAAATGTGCATACACTTACACACACTCAGACATCCTCTCCCCACCTCCAAAGGGGGACAGAATGACAAAAAAGAATGACACATGCTTGGCTATCTAATGTTTATGGATCGCTGACTCTAGTGGCAGTATAATATATACTGAAGCAGGCTATTATAGGTTATAGAAATACAGATTTAAGAATGTGCCATGCAAGCTTTGAAAGATTCTGCCGTATTGAGTATTTAAATACATTTCCTCGTGTTATCCTACCTCGTTTCTTATCATCCTAATTTTACATTCTGTTGTTTTTGTGCTCACAGAGCCGGCGCTATCTTTTCTGAACTGCAGAGCGATGTTATCGCCCAGCTCCATTGGAATAATTTCATTTATTAAGAGCAGATTGCCATGACTGAGGCAGCATGTCCTGCATTTAGAACAGGGAGGGTCAAGCTCTGTCGCTGTGTGATCTGATGCGGGGGGGGTGTGATGCTCCGGAGCCTTGAAATAATACAAGATTACCCAAATTGTGTTTGCCCACGGGATAAATAGTGCAATCTTACCATAAATGCTTCATGGCCTTCAGCTATGGCAATGAGCGGATGATAGCCTATATTCAAAAATGAAAAGGTTTCCAGCTGATGTTTTTACAATAATGTGGCGCATCCCATCCTGAGAAATGTGAGGATTTTGTAGGCAAATGTCCTTAGATAGCTTATGGTTTAAATGTTCCATAGTTTGACTTTTTATGCCCAGCAATCATTTTGTTATGCAAGGTTTTGTTTTCCTTCCAACGGTGCATAGCTTAGGAACAAACCTCCTTAAATATAGCCCGTTTGGATTAGGCTTAATCCTATTTTTCCCCCCCTTGCCTTTACTTAAAGCTGTCTTCAGTCCAGAGTGAGGATGAATGCATGTTTGTGAAATCCTCACCTACGCATTGTATGTAGTTTTTCCATATTGTGTGGGAGTTGCATAAAAAGATAATGCGGTTCCAGTTCTTGTTCCACTCTGTGTCGATAGAGCGATGATGAGCCTTGTATTAAGATGCTTTTCTTTAAAACCGTTCTTCATCATATAGTGGAATAGTCCCCTCTTCCCTTTGCTATGCCACAGCACTAGATGATGTATTAGCACCCCATGGTGATATATTAGTGGCGTTCTGCGGAGGTGGTGGAAGCTGGTGGTTCTCGGTGGGAGCTGAATGAAAGATGACAGCGACCTCTGCTCGTCCTCTTGTCACCACTCATTCTACTTAAAATCGCAGCAGGGGAGGAGGCATCTTTGCTTTAATTCACCGCGATAAATGACTCTTAACCTCACACTGTCTTACCGACCTCTGCTGCCAAACTGCCACGTAAGGATTTCCACATACATGCATGCATGAGCGTACTCTACTTCCCCCTTCCTGCTCTTCCTCCCTCTCTCTGTCTCTCCTCGTGCCTCTCTGTCTTTCTCATTCACATTCACTCTCACACACACACACACACACACGCATGCATGCTCACAGCCTACCAAACATGATCCAAATCTTTCCTTTATAGCCTCTAATCATTTCCCCGGCAGACCCTATTCTGCTGTGCATCTGCACACACTGTTGCATACTGCCAGTTTGCAGTCAGATTATCTCTGCTGCGTTGATAGGAATGTTAATTATTAGGCTTATTGAGAGAAGAAACAATTTGTCGCGAGCATACGCCGCTAAACTAGAAGGTCACGAGCATTTCTTTCGGTGACCCTCCGCTAATTGCTTAACCTCATCATCGGCCGATTCAGCTGCCAGAACAGCGGACCGACCAATCACACGCTTTTCTGAATCGTCAGACGGAGGCGGCTCTAATCAACATGTCTTATAAACTCTCATTAATGAGCGATGGCCTGTATGTATAGTATGGTTTCACAAAACATCGGGAGCGTGAGAACGGTGATGAACTGGGCCGATGTGTGCCATGTAATTGCATATTCAATTCATGCGCTTACGCTTGCAGAAATGTGTTTCGGGGAGGAACTCTGCACATTCTCTGTTCACCAGCTGCCGATTTGTAATTTTCCCCACTGGTTTTGGGATGTAAAAGATCCTTGTTTAGTGAAGTTAGGGCATCAACATTAGATGCATTCATGAATTGGACATGCATATTATTTGTCTGACTCACGAGAATCACTGTAGGCGTAACTTCTGAGTTCCAGTGGATCATTAAGGGAAGTAATTTAGCATGGTGAGGCGTGACTTGTTGCAAAAAAATAGAACTTGTGCTCATAAATACAGGGCAAGAGACTGTCCCTCCCTAAAAACTGATGTGGCATCTTTTTGCAGCGATGGCCAGGCCTGAAACTCATCAAACCTGAGGGTGCTGAAAGCTTTAGTGCTGATCTGCTGGATCATATGGTCAGGTCACATAACTACATAAAACTCAATAGGACTCCAAGAGGTGCTAGTCTCAGATCATTGCTTTTATTTTAAGATGCCCTGACCCTGGACTTCAAAGAGTTCTGTCTGACATTTGGATCAAAAATAAGTAACAATATTGCAGGTAAAAAGTGGAAAAGAAAAAGTTACATTAGCTGTGCGGTATTGGATGTGAAACGTTGGTCAGTGTCTCAAAACTCTTAAACTCTTGAAGCTTGTAATTCAAAGATCATGATGCTTTATGAATAGAGGCTCTCGAGATTGTGGACTCCTTTCCCCAAAGCCGGGTCAGGTCAGCTGTTCCGACCGATCATTATGGAAGAGATGGCCAAGCGGGCCCTCAGTGATCCAGGATCAGGCCTCCTGCTCTGAGAAGCTGGACGGGCTCCAGCGTTCTGGCCCTCCTCCTCCTCCAACCGTTGGGTTTTTTTCACACACAAAATAAAGACCTTTACTGTTGCGCCACGGCTTTTTTCAGATCCCATGGTTAAATTCCCCTCGACCGACGGGAGAGGAAACCTGTCCTCAGAGAACCCCCGACAAAAGCGAACTCTCATAACCCATGCAGGCAAAGCATCCTGGGAAAATGCAGTCAGACCCCCCCACCCCCCACCCCCACAGTCCCAGCCGCTGGCGTTCTGCAGCTGTGTTGAGAATGTGATCCGAGATTAAAAGAAAACAACAAAAAAACGGCATTCATTCTACCAATGTGTTGGCGTGTTCGGTTATCAGAAAAATGCCATGTATGGCTCTAAATATGGGTGGGTGTTGTCTCTCTTTCATTTTTACTGAGATCTTGAAACTATGGGGACAGTGATTGCGTTCTCAGTGGGGAAAGATAATGAAGTAGAGCCTTTATGTTCAGATTTTATCACAGTGCGACTACGTAATCTCACCCTTTGCACATTCACTTTTGAGTTGGGAGACCCAAGCAGATTGGTTAAAGGCTATTTTTCTTGTGATATTCTGTGATATCTATATAGGTTTTACACATTCCTATTCATCTCGCCTCCTGCAGGCTATGTGATGAAAAGGTTTTTGTTTTGTTTTTCCACTCAAAGCTGTTTGAACTGAAATTGTCTAACAGGATCCAGGTAAATTTTCAGTTATTTTTATGAAACACAGTATCTGACACATTTGGTCCTCACATTACCTCCAGCGTGTGCGGTGAATCTATGTTAGCTGTATCCATCTATTCCAACATGGATATCTTCTAAATGTAAAATTCTTTATATAGATCCCATCACCTCGTGCAATCTTAGAACATCTGATTGGTCGATGTCTAAATGTCCTCAACCAAGAGTTCATACTAGCAACTCTCTGAAATGTACACCAAACATGAAGTTTCTGTGGAGAACTGACAAAAGCCAATTGCGATGCATTGTAGATCCTCTTCCATATGCATGAGGAAACCGTTCTGTAAGGAGAAATCTTGTCTTACTAACATGAGGGACTTATAAACACTAATGGGGACTACTTTGTTTATATTATTTCTAACAGATATTGCTTGTTCTCAGGTTTTATGAGTTGCCTGAGTCCTATCTAAGCCTATTTCTCTGTTTCATTTGTTATAAAGTGAATCTACAGTTTGAATCCTATTTTCTGTCCTAGAACACCATAAATAAGAAAGCCCCAGCCACGGATATCAAAAGATATTCGAGTTCCACATAGTTTTTCAACAAATAGTGAAGCATCAGCAAGATTGCAAAGGGCTCCAGTAACGCTGACTGAAGCCATCCATCATTTTTTATTGAGACAGGGAATCTCTTCAGAGCGACAACATTTGAAGAGCCTTTGAGAAAGCGAGAGGGACAGTGTTTAGAAGCCGAGTCTCTCCGGGCTTTTCCCCAGGGATCCTCTCTGTGCCTCCAAATGGAGCCTGGCATATCTAGCCTGCGTCTGCCTTGTAATTAGAGCCTAGTTGCTGTGCATGTAAACTGTGGTCCGGAGGCGGCGTGATCTCTCTGCCCCCTCGCTGACTGCTGATGGTCCATTCCCACTGATGGACGAGGCTTGACTTGTTTGCCTCTTGAGCCTCGGACGTAATTTGCCCTCAAGGACCCTCGGATGTAATGTGCCCAGTCCTTGTGTGTGTGTGTGTGTGTGTGTGTACATGTGTCTTGCACATGGACCCCATGCAACGAATGTGTGCGCTGTCGCAAGGAATCAACAAAACGAATGGCGACTCACTGACCCATATTGCCCTTTAAATCAAGTGCATTTAGTTTTATACAAAATCTCTGAAATTGAAACCATTCACACAAACAGCAAAGCAAAGAAAGCACAAATACTACTGGATATAGAAGTGACACTGCCTCAGCACAGCATCCTGACTCTGCCTCCAGCCAGTCAGTCAATCAGTCAGTTGGTTAAAACAAAATTCACACGGCACATTTCACAAGGAACTCTGAATGTCAAATATCTAGCCCCAGCAAATACTGTACTGCACTGCCACTGATGTTGCCATGTAAAGCGGCACTAGGTAACAATGCATGTCGGTGGCAGCTGTTTGAAATTTGAGGAATCACATACCCAGAAATAATGTAACCTGATGCCAGTAGACTTCATCGGACCTACATTTCTTCTTTTTAGTAGGTGGTGGGGTTGAAGAGGTTCAGCCATCGCTGTTGAGTCCAGCTTTCTCTGGACGTAGGAGCACTCTCTCCCTGCTGTTTAGGAGATGGTTTTGTATTTCGATCTTAAGTTCCCATTCATCACTTCATCACTAGAATTCAATTTGGGCAAATGGGGCGAATCTACGGCATCCCAGTTAGCAGGGATGGGACACTCTTCTCAGTTGCAGCCCCACTTTGTGATTTAGGCTGGTATAAAAATCTTATCTAGTGCTGCTTATGCATATGAAATTTAGTGTCCCGCTGTATGAATGACAAGTCACAAGCACAGCTGTGAGTGTTGCTAGTAGCGGTTGCTAGTAACAATGGGCGCTAATCGGAAATAGCTAGCTATAACCTGAAGTAATGACAGGGATGTTGAAAATAAAAATGGACAAGAGAAAGTTAGTGATTTTGATGAAGAGAATGAGGAGCCCATTCCAAAGCGGAGGATGCAGCTAAAGAGGTTGCTCACTTCTCTCCAGGTGCTGCTAATTTTTCTAACACTGATGTAGGCTAATGTGCGGCACGGCTAAAGTTGAGACATGTTCGACTTCAACCAAACAACGCTGCATCCAAAACGCTACAGGCGCATAGTTTGGAGGTGATACACACCTGCTGGGAACAAACCAGCTAGGTACATTTCTGTACCTAGCTTGTTGAAGTTATTCAGTGTTTTGGCTCTGTGTGTGTGTGTGTGTGTGTGTGTGTGTGTGTGTGTGTTTGAGAGTCCCTGGTAGACGTCAGAACATGTCAAAGTATGGGCCGTGGTGAGTATCTGTTTGTGAAATGTTGGGCTTTATTTGAAAGTTCAGTTCAGTGACTCTCGGGGAATAAAATGACGTGGGTCACAAGTCACAAAAGACACTTTCCTGAATGTGAGATTTGAGCACTTATCAAGGTGAATCAACCTGAACGGACCGAAATGGCTTTCCCTCGCAGTCTTTGCTTCCCCTGTAATAGCTTGTACCCGCTCACCGTCTCCCTCGGTGTATGAAAATTTAATGTAACATTCAGACAAAGTTTTCACAGACTTCCACACAGACCTTGTTTTTGAAGTCTATATTTTTTTGGCTCCGTTTCTTGCAGTGACAGTTTGAAGTATCCCCCGGTGTGATGACTGAGTTACTTTTATTCTGAATTAGGGTAGTGTTTTATGTTTACCAATCGCTGCCGCCTCTCAGGAGACGCACGCCTATTCTCTCTCTGACAGTGAGCCGCATTGACAAGGGAGATGCTAATAATTAATGGCATTTTAAAAAATCCCTTTCAAGATACTCTAGGAAACTCGACGAGGGGGGAAAAAGAAAGAAAATAAAATGGCTCGCAACTCGGGGGGAAAAACACAAATTCAGTGATTCCGCCAGAGACTGAAACGAGAATGTTTTTTTCTTGCTCAGAGACCCACCGAAAACGGCTCTGTGACCCATTTCGGGTTCCAACTCATGGTTGAAGAGACGCCAGTCACAAGGAAGGCTGTGCGTCTAAGGCAATTTATCTATGGCTTTGTGACAGATATAACAAGCACAGGTAGGGATGAACCAGTACCACTTGCCAATTCTAATTCCAAGTTCTGTACTTTAAGTAGTGGCTGATAGCTAGATCTGATCCAATCCATTACTTTTACTGAGCAGTTGAGATGTAGACCATCAGTTTGGCATCTTTACGCAAATATGATTGAGACACAATTCATTTTAACGTTCTTATTGGTGGGAAAAAAAACAAAGAATTGCTCTAGAAATTCACAGACACCACGCTCCTGTTTTATCTTGGTATCAGATGAAGCTTTAATGAACCCCGTGGGTAAAGTAACCGTTCCCATAGTGAAAGTCAAACCACCACCTGGGAATCCTAACCACTAGACCATATGGGACTGATGGTACAGCTGATACTAGTGTGTGCATGTCATGGTTGTTGTTGAAGCTGTTGGACCTATAGGAGTGCCCACTGGATAACCCATATCTCCATATCCCTAAGCATATACTGTATGTACAGTATATTACTGATGAATAATTTTGTAATAAAGACAAGTTCGCCGTCCGTTGATTTAGTGTTCTCTTTAATGATACATGCTGCATGGAGAGAAGTACATCATAGTAAAGGGAATGGTGCAGTTTTCTGACAAGGGTCAGACTAACCAGGCTTATATCTTCAAGGACAGCCACCTGCAAGCCTCCCCCCTCCTAGTATCGTCTCATGATGGTGTTTGTACGGATGTTGTATACCGGTAAGTGGGTCTCAGGAACAATAGGATCTTGTCTATGCATGACAGTCATAAACCCTCACATGGAAAGCACATGAAAGCACATGATGAACTCATGATAATCAATACATTCGAATAGTACATATTTTCTCTACAATTACACTGATCAATATAAATTACAGTGATCAATATGAATAAGCATGAGTTCTTAAAGATGTGAGAGGTTTTATACAGAGAAAGAGCAGAGATTGGTAAAAGAAAATGGAGACAGATCATATGCATGGAGCTTTCAATTTTGCTGAAAACAGTCTTGCCATCGCAAAGTCATTAATTCCTGGAGGGACTGATTAAGGAGAGTGAAGGAGACACTGTGCTGGCTGATGCAGCCTGGAGGATGGAGGAGAGACTAAAACAGATGGAGGGAAAGGACGGAGAAGGGAGAGGAGGGGAGGCTGGGGAGGAAGAGACAATTTGGTACCCAGCGGTCAGCCCCCGTAGGCCCAACATCTTCTCACACACACACCCACGCACACAGAAAATGTGCACAGGTGTGGCTTTTGTGCCCCTAAGTAGAGGCCAGCTTCATAATGGATTTCACAGGACAAGGCTCCTGGCAGGCAGAGTATATTGAATTTCAGCAGCAATAGCAACAACATCTACCGTAGCACCGCTGCTCCACACTGCAGTGGAATAGAGTCGAATGTGGCCCATTTTATTGGTTTCTCTGGTCTCTCAGGTCCGCATGTCTTTTCTTTTAAAACTCCGCTTTGGCTGACATGTTTATGTTCAGCTTTCCTTTGTGGTTCTTGTTTGTTCACGTATCGCTGTGTACTGTAGTTTGTCATACTTTGCCATATCTTTTGAAGCCTTTGTGTGCATGTATATATGTGTATGTGATGTGTTGGTGGCTGTGTGTGAATGAGTATTTAAAGCATTCTATTCATGCTTCTATTCCTACATTCATCTATTCATTGGATCTAACAATGTAGGTTGGGGGAACATTTCTGACTTAGGAATATCCGACTGTGCCGTGTCCAGCTGTAATTGGAAATGAATTTTTCATGGTCTGTCTTGGTGCAGCTAGAAACGTATCCTCAGTCTCATGGTGTTTTAATTAGGCCTGGTGTGTAAATGTGAGTGATTGTAATGTATTTCTGTGCAAATCAGATGACGTAATTCTTTGTAATGACCATAAGTCGTCAGTATTTTAATATACATGGGCCAAGTATTCACATATTCTCTTTATTGGTTGTTTTAGCCTATTTAGGTGCCAGAGCGGTGGGTTTGCCACCTATTTGCAACACAATGAGTAGAAAGTTTTTAAAAAAAAATCACATCGGAAAGCATTTGAAGGTCAAATTAGCATGACTTTCTGTGACTGACACTTGACATAGAGCTGCTATGGTAAAACCTACTACTACCCATCTGCTATTCCAAGTGGAAAACAACTGCTAAAAGTAATTTTCCACCTCTATTTGACAAGCTTTTACTACTTTTGGTACCATTTCACTTAAGGCATACAGCTATAAAACACTTTAACGATGTCCATAAATAATCCCAATAAATTATCGGTGTAATTACTATCACACACACGCACAGATCAAAGAACTAGGCATAATTACAGACATAATGAGGTACTTTATAATTTGCTTCATATGTGATTATGTTATTAATCTCTGATGCTATTAATATGTTATTAATCTCTTATGAGAACTGGCAATGGCTCACAACCTTTCAAGCCATCACAGCTGTTTTCTGTGGTTATTCTAAGATTAGTAGTAATTTGGTGGCGTTGTATGCATATAATGTGCACACTTGTTACATAAGGAATTGATTTATTGTCAACCCTCATAAAGCTAAAGGGTTCTTGTATAGGAACAGGGAAACGGAGAGGAATACCTTTTTTACAATTTGTTGGAAAAAAGTAATTTTAATGGTAAAGGAGAGCTTTGTTTTGGGATTTTTTTAATTCCAGCTACTGTAGTGTGTTGCAAGGAAAGTCTTTTCTTCCGAAACATTGATGATGATGATGTTATCGAAGCTGGAATCTCATTAGTTTAAGTATCATCTACTTTCAGTCTCCCTGCTTTTGTGTGAGCAAGCGTGTTTGCATGTGTGTGTATGTTTTTCCAGGCGACACTAGATGGCACTATGGATATATAATCCTTTGTATGGGAAATCTGGTCCTCTCCCTCTCCCTCTCCCTCTCTCTCTCTCTCTCTCTCTCTCGCTCTCTCTCTCTCTTTCTCTCTCACTCACACTCACACACACACACACGCAATCACAAACATGTCATCTTGCTGTGTCATGTATAGAGGGCAGTTATGAAGCATTATTTTTGGATGTGAATTAGAGGGATTTGGAATCTGTGTGACCATCTGTCTGTGTGTGTGTGTGTGTGTGTGTGTGCGTGTCCATATTTTGGTTTCCAAAGACAACTATTAATTTGGATGACATTTTCGTACCTGACTTCTGTGTTTGGTTTAATTCCTAATACACACCCACATTAAAACCTGTCACTAAATTGCCTGGCAATATAAAATATCTTTGAATCCAGCAATGCCAGTATGGACTGTGAAAATCTCATGACATGCCTGTTCATACGTTGGGGATGATGCCAAAGGAAAACGTGCCTGGCAGGATCTGTGTGTGTGTGTGTGTGTGTGTGTGTGTGTGTGTGTGTCTGTCTGTCTGTCTCTTGATCCCTTTAAGCAGATTGTTCCCCAGCTAGGGGCTCTGCCTCAGAAACGTGCATTTTGTGCTATGCACTTAATCTGCTCCATGTTTGGGATTAGCCTTCTTGTGCACAGAGAGGATACTGTCCTCTCCTCTCCTCTTCTCTTCCCTCTTTTCCTCCTCCTCTCCTCTCCTCCTCTCCTCTCCTCTCCTCTTCCCTTCCCTCTTTTCCTCCTCTCCTCTCCTCTCCTCTTCCCTTCCCTCTTTTCCTCCTTTCCTCTCCTCTCCTCTCCAATCTTCTCCCCTCCTCTCCTCTCCTCTCCTCTCCTCTTCCCTTCCCTCTTTTCCTCCTTTCCTCTCCTCTCCTTTCCAATCTTCTCCCCTCCCCTCCTCTCCTCTCCCCTCCTCTCCTCTCCTCTCCTCTCCTCTCCTCTCCTCTCTCCCACATGGTGTGCACAGAGAGAATACTGTCCTCTCCTCTCCTCTTCTCTTCCCTCTTTTCCTCCTCCTCTCCTCCCCTCCTCTCCTCTCCTCTCCTCTCCTCTCCTCTCCTCTCCTCTCCTCTCCTCTCCTCTCCTCTCTCCCACATGGTTCCCCTCAGTAATAATCAATGCAATCTACCAGGCGTTTTTGCCTTGCTGCAGCTGTAAGCATTCTGCACTTCAATATGTCAGAAAATGGTGCCTGGCTAAATCGTTTAAATGCATTGAAAGATCCATGTGATGAACAGTTGTACTGGAATATAATAAAAGAGTGGATTTTTGGTAGGCCCGTGGAAAATGTCTCACATATTGAACGCTACAGTGGTCAGAGGCATTTGCTTACATATTTAATTGCCAGTATCCAGGACTTGACTGCAAGATCATTGCAGCATCTACAACACACCTATGGCATCAATCTCTAAATCTGATATAGTACAACTTTTTAAGTTCTTATAGGGCAATTAGATCTTTGCTTCTGCAAGCAAATACTGGAGCAGACACACATTCAGACAGACAGAGGTGAAGGCCATGGCTAGGGGGCAGCGAAGCCTCTGGATTGGAAATGGTAGTACTGATTAACACAGCTTCAACCAGAGAGGGGAAACTAATCAGTGAATCAGAATAAAAACCCTTTTGCTCTGCACTTCCCAGAAATCGTCTTTTTTCTCGGATTTTCTGTTGAGTTTCTGTAGGTGGATATTAAAATAGATATTCAAAAGCTACTCTATCCTATAGGTCAAGCATAATTTGGTATTGACTTGTTGATCATTTGTGTTGCGCCATGTAATTTCCCCACAAACTCATCTGTCCTGCACTTGTCACAGTTGCCGGGCTTCGTCTCTGCCTGACCTTTCCTCAAATATAACTAACAGATCAAATCGCAGAGGAAGCTCTATTAGCTTTAAACAAGCACACTGTCATCAACTCCAGTGTTTATTCACACTAATTAGAGCACTCCATAGTCAAGAGAGTTGGCTGGCAGTGTGTGGGTGTGTGTGTGTGTGTGTAGATTGATGATGCTCAGTGAGTCCACTTACGAGGCCCGCTAGAACTAACAGGGCAACACAGCGACAGCTTATCGGCTCGCCGCAGACAGAAAAACACATATCTGCTATTCAGGCGGCGACTAGTAATCGGTCACAACAAGGAACTTGACTGAGACCGGTGAAAGAGCGTAGTGTTGGCTTGCGGCTGTGCGAACTCCCATACAGATGGCCCTTTGAGCCGCACTCGAGGCAGCTGCACTCTGCAAGGCTCCTTGAAGTAAAAGTTGCCACCCCAGCCATATTTTAAAGACGTGGGTACTCTGAAAAGGCCTTGGAGTAAAACTATGACACGGCAATTTCACCCCCATCTTGTAATGAGGAGCAGCTTAAAGGGGAATGCCGCTTAACTTAAAGCTGCACAAGGGCAGATTTTTATGTAAAAGTGCAAATCGGTGCTGCAACAGAGTCCCATCCCCCCCTCGTTTAGATGCTGTAGATTTACGCTGTTTGCGCAAATAAAATCCTGGTGTTGGGTATTCACACTTCTCTGAAATTTAGTTCTGAGGAATGCGCTACGTGATTTCTGTGTAATGAAGTCCCTCAAACTTTCTAATTTTCAAAAATTCAACCGCTTATCTCTCGCTGCCACTCAGGACCACCAAAGGACGATGCTGCCTACAGTGCAGCTTTAAGAATTCATGTTGTTACTCCAGTGGTCTAGGACAGTCCAATCAATATTTGTGATCATGAACAAATCTCTCTCAAATCCAGACACTAGAGAACTAAGACTAGACCCTCTGATCCTATCATTCTGGCTTTGGGACAGGGCTGTTCATGGTCATAAATATTAATTAGCATCTCCAAAGGGAAATAAATTCCTAAACTGAGTGGTATTCCCTCTCAGGTAGCTCTCAATCTAGTCAACATATTGTAGTGTGGATCCACTGAGTATTAAATACCATCCTCACTGTATATTTATTATCGGCAACTACTAATTTTCATTAAATTTGAATTGAAAGGATTTATTCAAGTGCTGTTTATTTTTGAAAGGTGTATATTTATTGTCAAGTGTGTACATTTATTATTGGCAACTACTAGTTTTAATTCAATTTTAACAGAAACATTTTTTTTCAAGTGCTGTTTCTTATTGTAAAGTGTAGCCTAGTTAGCGCCTGTGGGTTTCAAGTGTAGTACTCTTGATTACAGTCATTTAATCATAGTTTCATGGCGCCCTAGAGGGATTATTTCATGGACATATTTCCTAAGATGGCTGCGATCTAAAGTAAGCCAGAACCATTGTGCCTCTAGAAGAGCGAGCTATAGGCGCTGTGCCATGGCATTGCGTGATGCGGATGTCTAGCGCGGCTATATGAAGTAGAGATACATCAATATTAATGGAGAATAATGGTTTTAACATTTCAAACATGCTAGTCAATGAAATTAGCATGTCAGGATGAACAGGCCCACTCCAACCGCCTGCTGTGCAAAGAAAGAGCACTTCTGTGGAAATATGTGAATTATGAAAAAAAGAACACGCTCTTATTTTCCGTCGTCCATTTAGCAGCCTATACGCGATTTCGTCTTTCACTTTGAGCGTTTAACTCAAAGTGGGCAGACAGCGGGTTACAAGACAGCGCTTTTTAAAAAGCAGCAGGCGTTGAATCAAATATTAATTTTCCATTCTGAGAGACGCCCTTTCAATATTTCTTGGTGGCTTGGGTCTCTGGGACATGTCCGTTCGGTTCGCCGTAATTTGGACGGAAGGAAGAGAGAGCTTTTTATAGGATCCAATGCATAGAGGAACGCGTCTGTGTGTATGCGTGTGTATGGTGCTGTATTGTATGTATGGATTTGCTCATTTGCGTTCACACAATTTGTGCAAATACATGCGTGCGAGTATTTGCCACTTCAAACAGTCGTTAAATAGTTGTAGCCGTGGCCTTTTCAAAAGGTCCTTTGATAATGGGATGTAAGATCTCCAGCTTGGGGTGTTTGGCTGCTCTCCTCATGCCGCTATGAAGGACAGTCCATTTATTCATGTCCGTTCCCAGAGCCTCAGCGGTCCCGGCTCCCCCCGACGCTCGCTCAGAGAACACGAACAAAGGCCATATTCTGTCACAAGAGAGAGAGGAGGGGGGAAGAAAAAGTCTGTGTGTGCGTGCGCGTGCATAGGACATGGAAGTGCTTACTGTCTCTGTGTGTGTGCATCCGATTCCACGGTCCTTGTGTATCTGTCTTTGCGCGTGTGTGTGTGTGTCATGTGCATGTTTGACATCTCTTGACTCGGGGGGAATACCCACCAGATATTATGCCACTGTTCTCTGTAAAACTTTGCTCGGCACAAAGGGCCCGTTTCATGCCCGGCTCCTCTGAAGCCCGTACAGTGGAAATGCGGCGGGGCGGGTTGCGGGGCCGCATTGTGACCGGGTTCGCTCGGGGCTTTTTGTCCTCGCTTTGACTCATGGGAACCAGGTAGTGTTGTGACTTGCGCGTCTCATGTTTCTGGTTTCAGTCATATCACAGTGTTAATTCCCACATTATGAGGAGACGGCGTTATGTGTGAAGTCATGGCAGGCCATTGTAGCCCGATCTCTCGCTCTCCCAGAGGTGAGATTTTTTTCGCAGCTCAGTCCTGACACTCAATTCAAGCGAATCGGCTTGTTGTGAAACCATAGTGGATCTCATTCCACTCAGCGGATGCTCTCACACGCTCCCGGGGCCGTCACGACGCCTTTGAGGGCGGTCTTAGAGACACTCTTGGGAGCAGAAGAGACTTTCTAAAGCAATTTGGTTTCTAGGTGTGTGCCCTTCTCCATTTATTCCAACCTTTTAAGATTAGTACAGTGAAAAGCAGCCTGCAGCAAGATGCAGAGTCGAGGGGGAGAACTGTGTGAATTATAAACCGTGTTCAACACAAGACACAGATAGGCAAAACAGAAAAATCTATCAGCCTGAAAGGTCCGGTGCATCGGCTTTCAGCTGTGCCATACATTAAATTGATATTGAATTGTGGATGAAGCATGATAGTGGAATAGTTTGCAGAGTGGTGCAGTGTGGCTGCTGGATGCAGTGGAGCCCTAAGGTGGAGAGAACTTTTGTTCTCATTTAATATTCTGCATCTTGTTGTGGGTAAAATCTATCATAGCCCTTGGCTTATCATTAGAAAACCTCTCATGCTCTTTTGCGATTAGAGATTCATTCAGCAACTTCAGTGGATGATCAATTGTGAAGCTTTCTTTTTTGATATAATAAAACATATTGGCCGTTAATTAACTACTATTTTAAAATACAACATTTTGTCAGCCTATTGCCTTCAAATGTCTTTTTCAGAATGTAGCTTAGTGAATTATAGGATCTGAATAGGTATTATAATGAACATGTCCTGCATTCAGCCTAATGTCAGAGAAACCCAGAGAGCCAACAGTGTAATCTAAGAAGTCATTAAGATGCACAGTCTGAAGCTGCTGTATTGGCGCTGAATCACAACTGACTTTGTGGACTCCAATGTTTATTTTTTAATAGCGAAGGCAGTTCTGAGGCAAAAGAAAAAGTAGCCTCATCCCTGGGGAATCAGCCTCGCCTCGGCCACATTGCCCACAAAGTCAGTCTCCATCTATTGTTAATAGAGCAACTCCAGGCTTTTCTTCTGGAGGACATCACAGAGAAGAGCCTCGGCGCTCTTGTTTCTGGCCCCGGGAGAGACTCGTTCATGTTCTCAAATCTAGACCGAACTGCAGGATTGTAGTGAAAACATGAATTCTCTTTTAGGGGGGATTTTATCTTTAAACTTCTCTCTAACTTCAGACTATCCCGCTGGGATCCCAATTCTACCGGGCCGATTTCAACTGAACTTCTGTTAACACATTTAAAGAAATGGGACACCAGTTAAAAATAGCTGGCCCCTACAATTTATGCCCATTTAGAAGGCAACATTCCACTAGCGCTTATTCCATTTCTCGGTCCGCTCATCGCATCTCCTCCTTTTTTCCTTTTTGTATTTTTAATTTTTGGGGATGGTGAAGAGGCAGTTTTAAGGCTCTTTGGTATTCAGCACACCAGAGCCATATCTGTGCTGTGGCTGGGGGAATTGAAATTTGTGCTTGTACTAAATTGATGTAATAAGTCCTGACACCATGATTCATTACGGCTCATTTTAAAGTTATTCAATATTTTTCACTCTATTAGAAAAGTTGAAGGTGCGCTCACAATTTGTCTCTCTCTTTCTCTCTCGCCTACAAGCACAGACACAATTTAACAACCAGCATCCAAAATGGTGTATAGTGCATCTTTGTGTGTGGGCGTGTGGGTGTGTGTGTGTGTGTGTGTGTTGTGGTATACATTCAAGTCTGCTATTCTGCTCTAGCACACATGTTACAAGCATGCATTCACACACTTGGATCAACAGTGCCAGCAAGCAGAGTGATTGGCACCTTCAAACACTCCCTCCCTCTCTCTCCCTCTCTCTCCCCCCCCCCCCTCTCTCCCTCTCTATTGGACAGGGATTAGCGGCACCCTCTCCAGAACCCCGTCACGTCTCCTCTCTCCCTCCGCGTCCGCAGCGTTACCTCTCCTCTCTCCGCCCTCCGCGCCTCGCTCGCAGGCTGCGTGCCCGCGGATAAAGGGAGAAAATTACACCGAAATGAGCCCGACAACATGCTCCGACATCCCTCCACAAAGCCAGCCATCTGTAATCTCCTCCTTGGCATTGTCGGGCTCCCTTTCTTTCTCATCTCTCTCTCCTTTTTTTTGTCTGCCTTGCAATGTTTTCAGAAAACCTTTGCTGAGTAAAGGCGAGTGCGTGCCGCCCGCGATTCTGTTTCACGCCAGCCGTTTCGCTGCAGGTCGGAGTAAGTCATTTGAATAGCTGTCATGTTGCGGAAAGAAGTGCGGCAAATGTTCAAAAAAAACGCTCCCTCTGCCCCGGCGACCGACTGTAAGCGGGGGGATTTTTCAAGGACACGCGGAACGGCATTCATATTCATGCATGGTGATCAAATGTAAACGATTACCCGTAGGATTATGGCAGCAGCGACGTTTCCTCTCACTCCCAGATTTTAGGCCCCGTTTTTAGAAGCGTTTTTTTTTCCCTGGCTGTGCAGGACCGCGGTTTGAACATCAAAGCGACAGAGCGACAGTGGGTTTTTTGGCTCGCTAATGCAATAAGAGCCGATATGATTTTTGGAGAATGCAGCTCATCTTCCCTGACTCAGAAAACTGTCCCTCTGTAATTACTGCTGCATTTTGCTGCTTGATTTTTTAGCATTCCCCAAGAGTACTTTCAGAAAGGTACAGTAGGAAGCTGAATTTACTGGAACACCAATATATATGATGCTTTTACGGGAAAAATATACAGTATAAGAAGTTACAAAGAATGACTCATTAGCTTGTCCGATTAGTATATACATATGCAAGTACTGTATATATCAGTATATGTGTCTTTTGCATACATGCTAATGGGAAAAAAATCTTTGCTACTTTCAGGTCCAATTGTAACTGAAAAGACTGCGGTGTCTAGAAACAATGCAAACATAAGTAAACTATTCACCGTGTCAAAATACATTTATGTTTAGCCTGTGAGCTCATTTGAGATTGATGCACTAATTAAATAATCATAAACAGCAATGGAGCTACATCGGCGCCACTGATAGTATAATGGCGACGCTGTACTGTATTTGGCCTGTAAAGATTGACAAAACAGATGAGGACAAGCCGATAATGCATTATTTATCGAATTCTCTTTGTTCAGCGAGCCTGCGTTGATGGGGCTCTTCCTCTGCGACGAAAACAGTCAATGCATCGCTCCGCGGCGGCAACAAATCAGCGACACTCCGCCTGATCAAAGAGCGGGACAGATCCCTAAAACAACATCAGGCTACGTATAAAATATTTAGATGGTGCAGAGGAAGACGAGCGGGAGCTGGAGGAAGCACTGCAGGAAGGACCTGCGGGGAGGAGAGGAGGGGAGCGAGACGGCTCCCGCTCCGCAACCCGGCTCTGTCTTTGAAAGCGGGCTCGTGTGTGCCG
Source organism: Centroberyx gerrardi (assembly GCF_048128805.1). Lineage (NCBI taxonomy): Eukaryota > Metazoa > Chordata > Actinopteri > Beryciformes > Berycidae > Centroberyx > Centroberyx gerrardi. Next base: position 8,441,894 of record NC_136012.1, on the reverse strand, counting down.
TTTAACTAGGTTCTTCCACTCTTTCTGCTCTTGAACATCCTTCCATCCCTCTCCTCCTCTCATCCTCGCTCTCCATCCCTCTCGCTCGCGTTAGACATCTGCCCGTCCCATGAGTCACGTTGGCCCAAATATGACTCTCGCGCTCAGCGTCTGGGCGTGACGTTTCGCTGATCCAAGTGGTCTTTCTCTCATTTCTCGAGTCCTCTTTAGTTTTTTAAATAGCGCTCTCGCCGCAGAATTTGGAGAGGATGAGAAACTGGTGATTTCTTTCGCTGCACAAAGTCGTCTGTTTTGCACATCAAAAAAGGAGAGAGCGCTATTAGATGCTCAAATAAGAAACATTAATAATGTAGTAGGACTGAGCTAATGGTAGTATGTTGCATTCAGGCTATGCTTTCATCTGTGACAAGATACTGTTCAATAGACCTGTTTGCTGCCAAATTGACTAAATATGCTGTGAATTATATGAAAGGCACACTTTAAAGAGTTGACCGCTTAAAAGGAAAAGAAAATCCATGCGAACAAGTGATTGCATAACAGAAATGTAAAATTGATTTGTTGACATACCGAAGATATTTTTGCACAACAAAACAGCATGAAAGTTGAAGGGGATCTCGTTGGAGACCGATCCCTATAAACTGTGCTGCTTTGTTGAAAAGCCGATGAAAGTAAATGCACTCCACATTAGCGATGCCCCAGCATGGGCTTCAGTGGGGAGAGAGGGGAACAGCTGCTTGGTAGCAAAGCCGTTGTCGCTGTCAGTTTGGGTGAACCCCCCAGAAATAGGCACAAGATGCACATTCTGCGGCGGGGTAAACACAACGCTCTGTTTGTGCAGCTTGATTAGGCTTCTGTTTGTTCCGAGGAAGCCTTCTGCACATGACTTGACGCATCAGATTCTCATCAGGTCTGTCAGATGTATTATTATCTCTTTGTCAGCAGAGGAAAGAGAGAGGAGCCCCATCCTGTCGGGGCACGTTGCTTCGAGCGACGATCTTAGCCTAATTCTGGGAGAGTCCGGAGATGTGGCCAGGTTTGTCAGGCGGATGCTGAGCTGGAAATAATTAGGCTCGATGCAATGCACTGATTCATGATTTTTTGAACCATTTTTTTTTGAACCACATTTAGCACCAACGCTGCTCTCCCAGCCAACTCCTCAAGGTCGACGTGCTCCGAGGCAGCCTATGATAAATATGATTTTCACCTCAATCTCCTGAATCTGTGTGCCGCAGCCTAATTTGGGGGGATTCTCCACAAATTTAGATCAAGGTTGTTATACTTGTCATATATCATAGTTGTTGTCAAAGCCTTTGTCAGGGCGCTCTGCTCTTAAAAAGGTGGGCTAGCACAGCAGCATGGGAAGTTCTTGGTCCTAGCAACCGCGCTATAGTGGGAAGCACCTCCTCGAAGATGACACAGCAGTGAGAGGGTTAACGCAGTTCTGCTGCCGCGCGGCTGAATTCAGCAAGGCTAACAGATTTCCGAGCGTCTGACTTTGGGCCAACTCTGTAAAGTTGGAAGTTCTTAGTTAAAAGGCGAGCTTTGTCCTCTGGGTGCAGATGCTGCGGCGGGCCCCGGAGCTGATAATTAAAAGTGCATCAGACTGAGGAAAAAAAGTCGACAGTCATTAAGGTGAGAGGTTGAGGCTTATTGAGCAGTCTACATAGGGACCGGGATCTGGCCGCGGCTGGCGCCCCATTACGGAGCCGCTTGATTGCGAGCCACGAGCCCGCAGCACCGTCCAAGTTCATTAAGTCACTGAGTCCCTCTCATTAATTTCACAACCCTAAACCTGTAGTGTAATTTAGTGCGCACGGCGGACTGCAGTGCCGTGTGCAATCGCAGCTCACTCTTAAACACGGTGTCGCTGTGTCAACGATGCACCGTAACCTCATGTTACAAGCCTTAAGAGGCACGCTGAGGCATTAAAAAAACACAGCTCAGTGCTGTTTAAAAAAAAGAGCTGTTACTGCTGGGGAAAAAAAACGCCGGCGGTTGAGATGCAGTGTTTGTATTCTGCTGCGAGTGAGGTCATAGCAGGAAACGCGGTGGGGATGTGTGAGAGTTTCCCTGGCGATACAAAGTGGCTCCTGTGTGGTGTGGTTTGGCTGATAATGGGCCCGCTTGTGTGCGCTGAGCTAATTCGGGAAGAGGGAACCAACGCCCTTTCTCATAAAACGCTCACCCCCAAGGCTCGAAAAGTTTGACCGATCTTCTGCGTTTCCCACAGTTTCGCCGTTCCCAGTCATACTGATTTCAGCTGCAGCCTTCTTGACATCGTGTCACCCAAAAACAAAGATAAAACAAATTGGTTTCTTGTGACTTCATAACACCAGCCATGTTGTACAGTATCAACCGCATTTTATGTCGGCGGTGAACTGAAGGAAATAACTTACTAGAGTGCTTATCTTTAGGAATATAGTACGCAGCTGTCCCGACAAGGCCCTGACAGTTAATTTACTCTCCAGTCTGCAGTTGAAAAATGCAAGATGCCCCGCAGAAGGTTGATTTGACCGAGCACAACGCCAGACTGTGCAGACAGGATAATTGAATATAGTGGACTAGTCATCAGTCTTGTCCCTTGTGTTTTATTTGAACCAAACGGAGTCAGTGATGTTCAAAACTCATTAGCCTCTGTACATCGCACTGCTGACATTTATCTGTGCGACTCCCTCTTGGCGTCTTGGTTGTTCTGCAATGACCTAGAAAAAGGGAGATTTTTTTTTTTTTTAAATTTGATCAAGATGGATAAGGTCTTGAAGTTGAAAATGTGATGTGAGCTGCGTAGTAGCCAGCAGTGGAAGACTGTGGTTGTACTGGGCAGCTCCCAGTGGCCACCAGTAGAAAACTGTGGCTGTGGTCGCTGGAAAAGAGCAAACTTGATTCTTCAACTTTCCCTGCATAAATAAAGTGTAAAATAAATATTTTCAACACTTGCAATTGATTAGAATGTTGACTGCAACACATTTGACATCACTGCTAACAGATTTGCAGGGTAAGAGAGATCCAATTCACAGACACTCTCTTGGAATTTTCTGGTGTGGTCTTATCTGTGTGCCAAACCAGTGTGCGGTCAGAAAGGCCTTTCATCCACATCAAAGGGATGCTGCTGCACAACACATGTTGCTGACACCAGTTTAGCTTTATTTTTTCCCCCTCAATAATCACTTCCTAATCTGGAAATGCAACCAATTTCTGACACCAATTTGGAGCTTTACTTTGGAAGCGGCGCCTCTGCCAGACTTCAATTGAAGCCGGAGAATTTCAAAGATAACCTTAGGGCTGCGGTTTCCATTGGAAGTGTGGGAGGCGGTATCCTAAAAGGATGTGGGCAAAAAAAAAAACACACACACAAAAAAAACCCAAAACAAGATGAAGAAAAGCCAAGCTCCTTTCACCGGTGCAATTATTGCATAGTGCGGCATTCATGTTTCATCTAAGCTTTTTACCACATGAATCCCTCCAGTCTCTGCTTCATCCTACGCTCTTCATCACCCCCATCATCCACTTTTTGTCGGTTTGTCGGTTTTCCCTCAGCAGGGAAAGTGACAGTCACAAATAAACCAACAAGCCGAACTGTGACTTCTTGAATCAAATGCGAAGCTCCAATCAAAGCGAAATCACCCTCCTCTGTCTACTCAACAGAGGCCTTTCTGCTTAGCGGAGCGTAGTTACAGGACCGGCAAGGCGCGGATAGAATTCCTGAGTTATTTTTGTGGATAGGTTAGGTATTTTCTCTGGGTGTTCTCTCCAGATTGTCTTCCTTTCTGGCTCCCACAGGAAGTGGATCACGGGCTGCAATCATATGATTTTTCAGTCGCAGTCGAAAAATTAAGAGGGGGGAGGAAGAGAATAGCGAGAGGAAAGCGGGAGAGGTGAGAGAGAGAGAGAGAGAGGAAGCCATCCCTTCATGTTGTCAGCAGGTTTCTGACAAGCCTGCTCCCAAGCGAAATGCTCTGTTTCCCCGTTACAAGAGGGAGAGAGAGAGAGAGAGAGAAAGAGAGAGAGAGAGAGAGAGAGACCTCTTTGGCGTCACCAGCCCTATGAGCGTATGAATGTGCTGACCTCTGCTTTTCACTGCCACACCTGTTTCTATTCAGAGGCAGCCAAATGTTCCACTCAAAGAGCAAATAGGAGCCGTTTCCCTTTGTAAAAAAAAAAAAAAAGTGAAGATTAAAGGAAAAATCCACCCTTGGATACACTGTGAGTTAGCATCAATCTGTGATGTTCAGTTATTTTGTGATGAAGTGTTGTACTTTACTTTTTTTTTGGTGTACCCAGTTTCCCTCAGCCTGCCTTGTCTCCTTCTACTTCAGTTAGAGATTTCCTACATTTCCCAGAATGCCTTTCAACAACTCCCAGAAAACGGGTGTGAACTTGTTGCCATTGATCAAAGATGGGTGTATGGACATGGCTAGTTAGCCAACTAGTTCCGGGTGTCTCTATGACCTTACTGAAAAAATGTCTTATAGCTGCATTGCATTCTGGTCTACTGAGGCTACCATCAGTGGAGAAACTGGTCTCTCTTCCTCTTCTACGATGGATTTCTCCCTGTATGATTATTGAACGTTGGTGCAAAACGAGTGAGTCTACAAAGAAGCCCTCGCTCTTTAACCTGACATTTACTGTTATCGATCGCTGAAAAGTTTTACGCTATTAAACTCCATTGTAGCTGCGCTGGTAATATTTCAACGTGACATTGCATTGTCTACATTTTGTCACTTATCTGTGTGAATAAAGAAAGAAAAAAAAAGAAAAGGGTGGATTTTAGGGTGGATTTTTCCTCTGTAGCTGTGGATGCCGGCTGAATACGATGGACCTGAAGGCATCATTTTGACATCACTGACTTTTTCCCTCTGGTGACAACGATCTGGAGCGAAGATGTTGAAGCTTCACTCTCTGTCTAATAGCACACTACTACTGAAGAATTTCTCATCATGGGTTTCTCCTTAGAGATTGCACAGTGGAGTATAAAACGTAATTTAGTTGTTACGAGAAATACATAGGCCCAGATTCTCACAAGCAAAACTTTTTGTTTATCCTCTGTCTCCCCCCAGTATTTTATCACCCAGTACCTAGAGATACTGACAGAGTTAGCATTGCAGAAAACCATATTGTGTTCTTCTAATCCTTGTCTCCTGCGTAAGGCGGTAGGATTTATTGTGCATAACGGTGTGATTGGAATTTCTATTTGGAGCTGCTAATTGATTTTTTGACAGCTCAAAGCCATAGAGAACATTCTCAATTGTCACTCTGTAGCAGCAGCAGATGGTTAATATCCGCTGGTATAGACCCTGATCTCACATTTACATTTTAGACATTAACTAGACGCTCTTATCCACAGCCAGTGAAAATAAGTGCAATACGAATGGAATGAACGCTACTATGCTTCACTGTAATACTCTTGAGTGCCATCTAGCAGAATCTATCTGGAACTCAGAAATCTGAACAGAGCAAAAATGAACAAGATATGCTTTGAAGGGAAGGTATTTTTCATATTTTGGACATGTATTTGGATGTATTTGTCACAGGTATGAGTGACCTCTATTCCTACGCATATTCAGATTGGCTTGGCTGCACAATATGTAGTGCATGTGTATTTCAGTGAATTAAAAGCACTCTTGAAATGGATTTGAATGCAAAGATGGTGTCTCTCTCTCTCTATGTCTCTCTCTCCAAGGTGATGTAGAGACCACGACTTAGCATTCAGAGAAGATGAGAACCTTTTACACCACTTTATAGTCCATTGACAGACCCATTCTTCTCCCCTTATTGGCTCTTATTAGGCAATCATTGTGGCGAATCACGGCCCATCGATGTGCATCAATGATTAAGACTCAGAGAGAGCGAGATGGAGGACGAGAGAGGGAGGAGAGATTGGCAACATGCAGCCACTTTGTTCATAATTAACCATGATGTTGTTAGCACACCTTAATTAGCTGCATGTTAATTAGTTAATATGCTAAATAATGAGCTGTATTGACAATGAGTGAGTGCTTTCAGAGTGATTCATATCCATAATTCATTATTCAGTGTGCAGCGCATAAACCTAATTGAAAAACATGGATCCATTGATCATACAAATGTAGCAAGTTTATTGATAGAAAAGCTTGTGACTCTGATTCTCAGGATTTTGCACCACAAGCTGCACCACAGGCACCATGAAACCCATTCAAAATCAATCATCAATCTTAAATAAGTTGTCCTTTTTTAAAATATTTTAAGTTATTTTACAGACAAACATAGACTGTACACAATACATATTTGTCCCTGCAGGGTGCAGCTAATTCTCTTCAAGGTACTTAATAAATGACTTTCATATTTTAATAAATCTGTCAGGTGACTGTGATTGGTTATCATGTTCTCCCCATGTGTATAACTGTAATCACTTAATTGAGTCACTTTTGAAAGGAAGGTGGTATGAAGGATTTCCATTCTGTGAGCATCAAGTTATGTGCGGCCACTAGTCCAAACATCCAAAAATATCCAACATCATCGCTGGGCATCCAAAAAGCACAAGCTCTGGGTCAGACAGTTTTTCTTGTCGTCAGAAAATTTGACGTTTTTCATCCGACCACAGCGACAAATTCATTATCCCCAATGCTGGTATCCCCAGGTACTGAGCTTTGGAATCTGGATGTCTTTTTTACAGCTGGCCAGCATTGTCCGTCTTGCCAAGTCTTCCTCTCTGTGTGGAAGAATCCGTCGATGACTCAGCCACAACAATCCCCCCCGAACGTGTCAGGAACAATGGTGTATTAGGAACCAAATGATGGGCCATGTGTTGTGTTTTCTTGGATCATTTCAGGCTCCGACAAAACAGCAACATTGTGCTTGGCTGGCCCTCAAGTAAACAATGAACCGCTTGTCCATGGTGGGACTCCTTCAATTGACTGCCTCCTGTTGCCTTGCCCACCAAATCATTTGGGTGCAGCTTATTAATTTCTCTTGCGCTTGTAAAATGAATGCGTTGTTTTTAGTGGTTTTGGGTGTGTGTGTGTGTGTGTGTGTGCGCAGGAGAGTAAGCGATCGAGGAGCAGTCAGCGTGTAATCCTCACACTGAAACATTTTTTTTTGAGATGGGAGAAGTGTTTGGAAGGATTTTGTTGTCACACTTGACATCACAAGTGTCTGATCTTGGAAGCAACTGCTAGCTCAGTTGTTTGTTTAGATAAGTTATACAGTTTCCACTCTTGTTGAATTCAACAGGGCAAAATACAACTGCCATGTCTAAAACTATTCAGGGTTTAGTTGCAAGCCATCATGGCCATAACCTGTATAACAGTCCAATTCCAATCCAGATCAGTTCACTCTGCGGCCATTTTGAACACTACCAGGAAGATTGACATAAAACTAGTGTTACTTCAACACTTAAGTGAGGAATAGACCTTTTTCACAGCAGCCATTTTGACGTGTCATAGCAGGGTAAACCCAGGTGTAACTAACATTAATGATGGTTCCATTCAATTTAGGTGTTCCAGTGCCAGGGCCCTGGTGTTGTGCATGTTGGCTCATTGGACTGGCACTGGAACACCTAAATGGAATGGAACCATCATTAATGTTATTAGTTACACCTGGGTTTACCCTGCTATGACACGTCAAAATGGCTGCTGTGAAAAAGGTCTATTCAAATAGACCTAACAGTTAGGTCTATTTGTCCTTAGGTCGTTCTCTGGCAGTTGTTGAAAGGCATTCTGGGAAATGTAGGAAATTACTAACTGAAGTAGACGTAGACGAGGCGGGGGAAAGTGGAAACGCTTCATCACAAAATAACTCCTGGAATGCACTGACTAGCTAACAACCACAAAGACAAAGACAAAGGGAACAGTTATCCCTCTGGACTGTTGAGATCTATTTGTTTCTAATATGTTTTTCAGTGGGGAATCTGAAATGACTGAATCATTCATCATTCATCTCAAATTAAATTACACCACAGTACTACTACACTACTACTACTACTACTACACAGATATACCTATTCATATTCTCCATGATGTCACATGCATTTCCTACCAATGTGGTGCTTTACCATACACAGCTGTGGCTGCATTTGATTACAATCACCTGTTCATTTATTAAAATCACCTGTTGTTTTCTTACCAAGATGGCCGTGTGGTGATGTAACAGAATATTATGAATAGGTATTAAAAAGTTGAGGCATCCTTAACTTTATTTCACAAGTCAATTAAAACTTTTTGTGAGCCACATTGAGCCTCATTGTGCTTTATAATATGATGACACAACATGACCAAAACTGTCGTTATTGGTAAGAAATGAATGAGATGCTAATCAGTCTGTTTTAAACATGACTCCACATGGCTGTGTGGCATCTCTATATGGTAGGCTGAGCCAGTGGAGGGAATAATAGTGGAATCCCCAACTGCTCCCACCTCTAGTATACAGTGTGTGTGTGTGTGTGTGTGTGTGTGTGTGTGTGTGTGTGTGCGTGTGTGTGTGTGCATCTGCCATCTCCAGCCTACTGTGAAATTATTGTCTCGTTTTGACTCAAACAGGGTTTCATGCTAATCTGACTTGTTTTTCTCATTACCTTGTTTCCCCCCATCCCTACCTCCTTTCTCTGTTTCTGCTCTCTTTATCTGTCATCTCCTCCTGCTCTCTCTCTGTCTGTTTTTCCACCTTACTTTATCCTCATCCTTTTCTCTCTCTCTCTCTCTCTCTCTCTCTCTCTCTCTCTCTCTCTCTCTCTCTCTCCAGCCCCTCGTCGTCCACAGTGGTGCTGCTCAGTGCTAACTAGGCTGCCTCCAAGCCCACAGGTACGTCCCCTCCTCCTCCTCCTCCTCCTCCTCCTCCTCCCCTTCATGCTCTATTTTTAACTCCACTCTGCAGGATCCTTCCCCATGATTTCTCCCTCTCCAACCCCGAGTCACATCTCTGTCAGAGCCTCTCTGCCATTCCAGCTAAGCGGGAGGATAGCATAAAAAAATACCTTTTTTCTTTTTTAATTAATTCATTTAGGATTTTATGGCCATGGTTGCTCTATTCTGCTTTTTTTTTGTCAAAGAAGCGCTGCCTCAACTGCATTTTGTCCTGGTAATATGATAAAGCATGTGGCGCTACGCACACGTTCCCATAGCAACGTCAGACGCTCTGTTCAGCTGGTGATGACGTGTGCTCTTTTGTTTACATCAGAAAATAAATGTAGGTTCCATAAGCAAACAATAGATACATGCATGCATGTTGCATGTATCAAAGCCAGTACAAGCACTCTTCTATATGAGAAGAGTGCGTGTACTGGCTTTGGTGATGGAGGCAGAGGAGCCAGAAGAGAGAGGGGCTGCAGTCAAACTGTCAGCTGCCTGTATGAAACCCCGCCTCCTCTTTGTTGTGATTGGCTGGCTCACAACAAAAGGCAGTCCACGCCATGTGTTATCCTGTACGAAGTTGATCCTTTCTCAACTTTAGAAAGCAATCTACCTAAAAATAAATGAGGCGCAACATCTTTTCTACAGTGACTGCTCTCCCTCCTTGCGGCTGTACTCCATTAGTTTTAATGTAAGAAAGGCAGCAGCAGTTTGAAAAAAACACACTCCAAAACTAGTTAAAACTCCTAGTTAAAACTCCTTTTTCAAATTCTGCCGTATTAGATCGTATACACTTGTAGAATAACAGGAAAGATGAAGGGGGCGAGTTGGGAGGGATGAAGGGGGGGGGGGGGGGTAACGTGACGAGGGTCACGATTAGGATTCGAACCCGCGGTGTCACAAGTGCGTGTAATGCGCCTCAACCTGCGGAGAGCTACCCTGGTTTTAATCCACTTGGCAGCGCCGCTCTCTGCCGCCACAGTGTAAGTTCATTCAAGTCGTAAAGCGTTTGTTTTGTTAAGCTGCCACCTCGCCTCGCGTGGAGCCTGGCAGCCACCTCAGACCTCCCATCGAGTGGAAACATAATGCGCTTGTTGGGCTGTGTAACTGAAGCTCGGGGCCTGCTCGGCTCCTCTCCCCAGCCTCTTGTCTTTTAGTGCTGCTCGTCTGCCTTTGCCGGTGCGTGTCCCCCTGACAAGAGCTTACAGTACGCCCCTCCTCCACCGGATAAGTACCGAGCTCTCCGAGTGTTTGTGTGGAAGGAGCGGGTTGACGTTATACAGGTTGAGTGGGTGTGCAGCTCTCTCGTGTAAACAGCTGCTGAGTTGTATTTGTGCTTCTGTGATGGTAAAGAATAGCTTTAAAGGGATTCTTTGAATTCCCAGTATGGCTCTCATGCTACATAGCTTGTCTTATCCCTTCTGCAAGTAGTGTCTTACTCTCTGCCTCAGTTCTTACACTTTCTTAAGCTGAATTATGCACAGAAAATGAGAATTCATGGGGTCACACTCGACAAAGATAGTCTTTATGAGAGGATCACTTTGTTCCTATTGCAGACAAAGTGGATGATGGGTGCACCTCCCTTTATAGTAGAGAGGATGCCAGGTAACACAGGTGTATTCATTCATTCTCATCTCATTAGAGGGAATTCTCTAATCAACATAATGAAAGTTCATTCATTCAACATTCATTCCCAGCACTATACACGTATTTCACATTTAATCTGACACTACAGGACCATAGTGAAAAGTTAAAAAAAATACACTTTGAAAAATGACACATCATGAAAATAGTTTGTCCACAAGACATCAGATGTTGTCAATTTCAACATAATATCCACCACATTGCATTCCCCGTTCATACAATAGGATGCAGTGTTTTTAAGCTGTGCTTCCAGAAACCTTCCTTCCTTTTACCAAGCAGTCTCTCAGAATTCATGGCTCTATTGAATGTAAATAGAAATGGCTTTTAAAAGCATCATCTCATGTTCTGTCAGGGGACAAAATAATATGCCAGTGCTTCATCACTGTAGATTTAATCAAGGGACTGAAAGGATTGTATGTGACGATGTAATTTGCAGAACACTGCTCTTAATAAGTAGATCTTTTCTTTCCTTATTTCCAACTCTCTCAACAGCAACATGTAGACACTCCTCTGGATAACCCTTTCCCCTAAACCTCTGCAGCCTGGTATTGTTTGGAATTGGAAATCATTATCTTTGCTGCATATTCGTTTTAGCCTATTGAGCTGGCTTATTGGTAAACTTGAGAGACAAATAAAAGCATTAGCTTGGACTTATAAGGTTCTATCTGGGTGGAGTGCAGTTCTGAGATATTGAGCATCAAAAAATTGACATCCCAGCTGGCAAAACTGTTATGTACTTTCTATATTTTATTTAACACCAAAGGGTTCTTAAAAAAAACAAAAAAAACAAATACCAAACAAGCAAAACAAGTACAACAAGTAAACAAGTAAAACAAGTAACATTCAAAACTAATAGTTACTAAGTAACTAAAAAAAAAAAAGATGGAACCTTACGTAATTTTAAGCTCACAAAATGTCTCTGAAAATGAGAATTCACCCTTGATTCAGTGAAAGTCAGTGAAATGTATCTTTCCACATATCTGTCCTAGATATCAATACAGTAATCTTTGACATATGTACATATGTATCTCTTTAGACAGGTTACAGTGTTGAGCCCAGTTTAGTGCCTTGCTCAAGGATTCTTTGGCACCACAGATGTAACACCAGCCACACTGCAGTCACCAGCTCACAGCTGGAATAAACCCTCCTGTCAGTGAACCAATCTTTGATTATTAGTCAGCCTTTTTATCAGCTGCTGCCCTCAGGCTCATAAGGCTTCAGACAGGGCCACAGAGAGCTACACACAGGAAAAGCGCTTTTTCCTCATGAACCTAAGGGTTCAGTTCCCATGGTTACACTGTTTGTTTCTCTTTGATGTGAAGCATTTACATTTAATACGAATTTGACAAAGGTTGTCTTTGATATGAACGGGAGGAGGGCGAGATGGAAGAAAATAGGGAGGCTAGATTGAGGCTCATTTAAAAGTCATTGAAGGCAGCCTCTTCCCTATTGGCAAGCATTGTTTGGTCTTAATGACGGCCTTCCAGACAAAAATTACACCTTAAACACCCGCCGATTTAAAAGGAGCATTTCCATTTTTCAGTCGTGTGATACAGGAAATCGAGTGGCCCGGCCATCTCCGGGGTAAACAGCATTTTGTCAGCCTTAACTACATGGTTTGACTAGGTAATGACCCTCGCCTGCGTTCCCAGACGTTGCAGTAGGGGACTAAAGGACAGACCTGCCTCGCAGCATTCCTCCCTCACTTGGATTTTCCCATGCAGAACCTCCGCAGGTAGACGCTTATGAGAAAATCCATTTGTCAAGCTCACAGTCCTTCACGGCTATAGACAGCGGCTGTCAATGGGAGGCTTTTGAGTTATTATGTGCCTCACCAAGAGAAGCATGCAGCCTGTTTTTTGGAGAGAGGGGAGTTTCAGAAGCATTTACACACAAAAGCACTCCCAAGTACACACACACACACACACAAACACACACTGAGAGTAACTTTCCCTTCTTCCTGCCCGCCTCCTGTCGAGGCACATCACACACTCTCCGAGTACTCCGTCTTCGCCTGTCAAGAAGGCACACTCCGCAGCAGATGCAATAGGCCAAGCAGTGGCATGCTGAGATAATGTACACAGTGAAGCTGCCAGAGTTGTGATGTGCCGTACAGTACTGACTCCAGGCTTTGGATGAACAGCAATCTTTTCAGCGCACTCCCAAGTTACTTTGGCACCATGTTTACAGCCCTTTCATATTTTAAAAATGGCAGACTTGGGGCGTCCTGGTGGCTCAGTTGGCTAAGGCGCGTACCATGGAACTGCAATGTCCTGGCTTCAAAATCTGTCCTGGGACCTTTGGCACATGTCATCCCTCTCTCCCCGTCTCCCATCTTTCCTGTCTCTCCGCTGTCAACTGTCCAATAAAGCAGAAATGCCACAAAATAATCTTTAATAAAACTGGCAGCACTGTAATTTGAAAGTAAATGCCTTTACAATACGACGTGTCAATATTGTGATTTTGGCACCATAGTCTGAAACATAATCTAACATTGATTTTCTCGGGCACTAGTCAATGAACACAATACTATGGTAGCTAAAAGCAAGACACCCATGTAGCCGCATTGCAGGAGCTTTGCAAATTGGCCCTCTTCTACAAGCCATGAGTGTCTCTCTCATCACTCCACTCCACTTTGGCTCTTTTTTTCTCCTCCTCTCCTTCCTCCCCCCCGCTTTCTCCTCTCATCTCTCTTTCTCCCTCATATTCATATACCCCGTCTTTTTTCGGGGGGGCCTGGCAGAAGCAGAAGGAGCATCGAGCTAAAGAGGCGAGCGCACACTTTTCTTTTCTCTTTCCTGGTCCTTTCCCTCCTTCCCCCTCTCATCGCATTTCCCTTTCCCTTCTTTTCCTCTTGTCTCATGTCTATCCTCTTCTCCACTCCTCTCCACTCCTCCCTCCTCTGGTGAATGCCTTCTGACAGTCGAGGTACCCTGCAGTCTGCCTTGGCCAGGTATAGCGCTTAGATGAAAGGTTTGCAGCCGGAGCTCTCTTTCAAAGATGCCTTCTGCTGCCTCCCTGCTCTCCATGGGCACTCTGTTGTCCCTGCCAGGCAGAAAGAGAGAGAGGGAGAGGGAGGGAGAGGGCAAGGGAACGAGAGGAAGACAGGGGGAAGAGCAAATGACGAGAGAGAAACAGTGGCAGGACTAAAGAGAGAGAGAGCCTTGCCCTAACCCCGAGATGAGGAAGTTGCACCTGGCCTCTATACATGATCAAAGCAGCTTGGCAGCCAGGTGAGTGCAGCTCGGGGAAGCGATGCGCCTCTGCTCTCCCTCTGCGTCCCGTTTGAAGCTCCTCTCACATAGCCTCGCTCAGTCTGGAGGTCGCCAGGGGACACGAAGGGGGTTTTGAACGTGATCCCGACATGTTTTCATCATCTAATGTCTCGGAGTCACGCCGAGGTCTCGGCTCAGCTCGAGACGTCGCACCCTCTCCCGCCTCCGACAAAATCCATTGAACCTCATCCCTCCAGCTGAAATTTAAATGGCTCGTTCAGGTTTGAGCGCCTTATCAAGTCCGCTTTGATGTCTTCGTTTACTTACAGCTGGATTTGTTTTATCGGTTTGCTACGTAAGCAAGCTGCTCTCTCTTGAGCTCAGTTCTGAGTCAGATCTGACGCTGGGACTTGTGCATGACAGAGTGGAACAAGGAACATTTAACTCTCTGCAAAGGAGTTTCAAGCTTGAGCAAAAGCAAGTTCTTGCAAGAAAACGAGGCGATGGTGGCATTGACTTGTAACGGCATTCAGTGAAATCTTGTTTTGGGATAAATCACAGTCACAAAACTTTTCTTTTTCCTTCCAAGCTAATCGATAGGATGTGCTGAGTCCCCAGTTTAAATGAGATTGGCTGGCCACAAAGGAAATACGTCTTGCTCCGTGGCAGAGCTCCAGAGTTCCCATTTCATTCTACTGAAGACGCTGTCAGGCCGCAGCTTCCAAACTCATTTACAAGCCGCTACTGGACCAAAACAAAAACGGAGCGCCGCGCTCGCAAATCCAAACAGACATTTATTAGCTTCAGTCAGAAAAATCATCGCCCGCAATTAATTGGAACCCGTGAGCGTGAAAGAGAGATTATGGCGGCCGTAAACACGCGCAAATGGTCCGTTTCTTTGAAATAACCATCCTTGAAACGATTCTTCTCCGCGATCGGAGGGAGGACATGCTGACTCTCCGGTACAGCTTTATAAATCCTATCTGAAGACAAGCTAGATAATCTACTGTAGGTTTGCGCGCGGTGATTTAGCCCCTGGAAGCTGCGGTGACAGGGGAGACCGGGGGGGAGGCAGCGCGGCAGTAAAGCAACCGACAGTTGGTCATTACGGGAGACTCAGGTGGGCCAAAAATCAATCACGCCGAGACGGGCCCGGACTCCGACAGATGCCCGGAGTCCGCGTGATGAAGAGCTCCGCTGCTCTGCGGAGAGGAGGAGGAGGAGAGGGGGAAAAGAGACAGAGAGGTAGGAGGACAAGCAAGAGGCGAGGAGGAAGAGCAGCGAAGACAGGAATGAAGAGAGAATGGGCAGAGGAGAGGGAAGAAGAGGAAGACTTGAGCTACTGTACTGTATATTTTGATGAACCGAGTTGAGCAGGAACAGGCGGAATCTTGCTAATCAAGCGATGATGAAAATCTCACATCGAGAGGGTAGAGGCATTAGAGGAGAGCAAGATGAAAGGAGAAGTAAAGAAGGATAAGAGAAGGAGAGGTCGAGAGAGCGAGGCCAGAACCAAGCCATGATTTGATGAGGCTACTGTTGCCGTGACAGCGTTTCTGACAAGATTGCACATTGGTTTTAGAGCAGGCCCGAGTTGTTGTTTTGACAACACCTTTATAGGCTATTTCATGGTGTCTGCCCTAACTGTATGAGAAAGCATTTCAAGTGTGAAATGCTGCTGCGCGAGTGGACCGCGCTCGATAAGCGGGAGCCCTTGATTTAATTTTTAGTCAATTTTCTACTCATTTAAAAAATATATACACATACATCAAGGAAAATCTTCTACCTTAGGCTAGTGTCTGGGTTGTACTTTTAAAGGTCAGCTAAAGTCCAATGAGATTCATTTCAGCCAGGCTCTTCGCTCTCTGCAACTGTACCACTTTCTAGAGACTATACTGAGTAATAACTGGAACCAAATGGCCTTTATTTTATCATATGCACCAAAAGGACCATGGCACTATAGCAGCCTAGTCAGCTCTGCATGATTGGAGCCCGTCTTTATGGCTTATGTGTGAAATGACGAGTCAGCAAATGGTAGTGCACACCTTTATTTGCAGTCTGTTGTCGTTGTAATCACCAGGTCTGTGTGAGTCTAGGTAGGGCAACACCAAACATCACATTAAAATGATTTTTTACTAAGTTTACTAATGGTAATACCCGCCATTATAAATATTAACAAGCATGTCAGCAGATTGAGATAGGATCTAGTAGACCTAGTTTATCTGGCTCCCTTCTTCTTCTGTGGTAAACTGAAATGATAACAGCAAAAGAAGGAAGTGGAGTGGAATAAAGGAAGTTGAAGGGCACTGCTCTATACAGTATATACCTGTTATGCATTTTGATTGGCCATCACCGTGACCAAACTGGTAAATTCCAAGAATCGGGTCCTGTTTTTTTTATGTTTAAACAAAAGCAGGGGCAGTAATGGCACCTAGTTCAGTCTGTCCGGCCCGTGTTTCTAATTGCATGGACGTCCAATCTCACCTCTTGCTATTTCAGACTCGGTATAAAATCAGGGTCCCAAGATATTAGGCTGGAGTGATGTCACAGGTATGCTACGTTACCCTATTTTCTTCCAGCAGAGTAGCGCTCTCCTCGCCTCCCACCAGGGAAATTACTCTAGGTTCCCCACACCACACGCACAAACACACCCACACGCACACTGTGTTGTGCATGTCAAGAGAAGCTGAAGAGAGCCGCCTGACTCCTCTTTAAAAAGTTATGAGGTCATTTGCTGCTGAAGCAAGAATTATGCAATTTAAGGAAAACGAGTAGGACATGCAATCGGTGCTGAATATGAATAATAGATTGAGGGAAAGATTGCTGGGGTTTTCAATTGCTCTTCCCTGTAGTATCCTGGCTATTACTGTATTTTACAGTAGATACTTTCTCACTGACATATCATCTCTCCCTTACAGAAAAACCACAGATTTCAAATGTAAAAATTAACATGTCCACATGATTGTGTGAGATCATGTGTTTAGCACATATCACATGGGACTTTTACCATGACCTGCATGTGATAATATGTGTTTTTTCTCTTTAAATTATAAGGTTGATTCAAGTCAAGTCAGTCAGTAATACAGTAATACACTTCATTCACTTAAACCAATGGCAAGGAAGCTGTGTCACGATGTACTGTACGTTTATATAGTGAACAGTTCGTTTATATATCTTTTGTATTGTGCTGATATTTTACTTACTGATATATACAATTAATGAAAATGAAGTAAAAGTTTGATTATTAAACTAGCTATGGATTTTCGCACACAACCTTAGCTAGTAAATAATCTCCATGTGAGCATTTTCCTTTCATTCAAACTTCAGCCATGATTCTCCTGTGCAATAATTTATACGATTAAGACGTCTTATACGATTCCACAGGTGCTAAAATAATGTCACATGCATTACAATACCTTCACATGCTATCACATAATATCACATGTGAATCACGTCATCACATGTGGAATTCATGTGTTTTTGTCTGTGAGGGTTATTGTTCCTGGGGAGCGGGGCTGCCTGGCTGAACAGAAAAAAGATGAGATTCCATCTGCAGTTGGCTTTCAGGAAATTGGGTTTTAGCTGATCTCCTGTTGTGTTTCTGCAATATAACATCCAATAACATTTCATCCACTTTCTCCAAATATACTTGTTTCCCCTTTTCTTTGTTTGCTTTGAGGTTGGATCATGCTGAACTCTCCAGAAAGAAGCCATATTGTGTTTTAAATATGAAATTTTGTGTGTTTTAAGCATTTTATGGCTGCCGTTGGACCCAAAACATCATATCAAAATGAAGATGAAATAAATATGAGAAATTGTCATATTCTCTGATGGATCACCACCAATTTTTGAAAACACTGGAGCGCTACCGAATGTCTCCAATGTGACAACAGCATTATATTTAAAATGTTTTTCTCAGTATGCTCGTGTCAATACCATACAATCTTCTTTTTTTTCCTTTTGCCCTTTCTGTGTTTGTGTAAATTCCTCTATACTGTCTCTCCTCTGTCTCTGCTCATTTCTCCTCTATACAATACTAACACTATCTCGCATATTTCCTCCTTTATCCCCTATCCCTCCCTCCTACCTCCATCTCTCTCCTCCACCTCTCTTCCTCCCTCTCCCGCTTTAATCAAGCATCTGATCGCGGGCCCAGGAGGACGAGGGATAATGAGATTAGGCCTGAACATGTTTACACATTCTGATTTACATCTCGCTCTCCCCGTCTTTCTCCGTCTGCCCCATATTCCTCTATAGCCCTCCTCTGTGTTTTTGCTTCTTTTTTTTCTGTCTTTTCCTCCATCCTCCCCTCTCAGGCCCTCTCTCTCTCTCTCTTTCCCCAATTTTTCGGCCTGCCTCTCTCCGCATCAGTAGATTAAAAGTCACTTTGTGCATACGCCTCGTTTACCAATAACCAATAACGTTATCCACTCCACCTCTGAGGCTTTCAGGCTTAATTCCAACACATCTGCGTCGGTTATGATCCTCTCCATTTAAATGACGGTCTCATGCATAATCCCATCTGTCTATTCTGTCTGTTTTGCTTGCTTTGTGGCTGCAGTCGCGTTGTGGGTTATGCAATAGGCCATGGGACTTTTCATGGTAGAGCTAGTGCCATTAGGGAGGCGTGTGTGTGTGTGTGTGTGTGTGTGTGTGAGTGCACATGTACTGTACGCAGTGACGGATCGCCGTGTTGAACATTCCTCCTCCAGTCATCTGTCATCGAAATCGCCCTGGGTGCTGCGTGGCATCGGCCTCCCTCCACGTCACCTGATACTCTGAGAACCAGAGAAGCACTCAATTTAAACACACTCCGGCTCTCCAGACCGAAAACCGGCTTCTGAGGCTGACGACTGGCGGAATGTGCCGAGTCCGCAGGCTTTCAGCAGACGGCGCTTGAGAGGAAGCATAAGGTCTTTGCCATAGGGGAAATGAAATTATAAGTGCTTAGCAGGAGGGCCCTATTGATCCGCTGTGACTGAGATAAGGTGAGTGGGCCAATTCCGAATGTCTGTAATCCTAAACGACGTCCGCGCTTCCCCGGAGACACCGGATACTCGTTTTGCATAATTGACCATTTCTCCACGTAATTGGCCAATAATGCACACTAAACTCATTTGGAATTTCACTTTAAGTATGGTGCAAAGGAGGACCCATTACAAAATGGCTCTGTGAAAACAACTGTAGTTTCACTGAGCATCAGGCATTGATGATACAATTTCATTTCATCCATTTCTATTTTTAGCCGGGCAGCACCATGTTTATTTGGGTTTGTAATTTGTATTTTGCACATAAAACTGAATATACATAAAGATATAGTGAATAAGTATACTGTAATATCTTTTAAGTTAGCGGGCTACCACCGGGCAAATGAAGACCTACCAATTAGATTCGGAGCTTTGACATAAAATTAGAATTCTTTTCATCTCCCCTTGTCTGTGAAGTCTGGTTCACTCAGAAATAGTTTATGCTTCCTATAGATCATTGTGGCTTTATCCCTGCTCAGACTTTTCCACGTCCATAGGCCACTTTAAAGTCCGCCTCCGCAGTTCACGAGGTCACCGGGAACTGCCGCACATAGTGTAGCGATGCCTTTGTGAGAGGCGGTCTAAACACCAGCACCCAGGTAATATAGCAAGGCAGTGCGGGACTCCTAACCGTTAAGGAGTAATGTCTATGTGTCCCGGGTGGGCCATATTGGAAACGCTCACAGCAAAACACACAAGCAAGCCGTCCTCTGCCACGCGGAAACAAACCTCTCTCGACTCTAATGCGGTCTGCTTGCACCTCGCTGTACCATTAATGCTACGGTTACGCATAACTCAACGCATCATTAAAAAAAAAAAAAAAAAGCACCACCCTTGATCCTACAGATTGTGACAGCTGACGACGGGCCGCGTTTTCCCGGGCCAGGCAGCCGCTGGAGCAGAACACACGGACGTGACATGAGGGAAACACTTTTTCAAAAGCTGGATTTGACTCCTAACTTCCTTTTTAAAGGTTTCCGACAGCCGTATTAATATACGGGAGATGGGCCCGTCGCATGGAGTTATGGAAGTGTTACAGCGCTGCCATGAAACATGTTCGGCGTAGAGAGGATGCTTGGTGTTGGTGGCTGTTGCTGTTATACGCTGCAATTATTATTATTGTTTTGGTCGGTTTGAATTTCTGCTTATGTCGTTTCATTTGCAAATCGGGTTGTCGGGTTGCTCTCCTCTTCTTTTCATTTTGTTTTTTTATCCCTCTCATTTCTGTTCTGGTCTTCATCTTTTTTTGTCTTTGCTTCTTTATATGCACTGGGATCATAATAACATTTTGATACATTAAGCATATATCTTGAAAGGAAAAATGTAATACATGGCATCAGAGGCATGTGTGTCCCAAGGTGTATGAATTTATTAACACATATACATGTGATGTTTCAAGCACCGCGCTCTTCATCACATGTTCAACACCTGGTCAAGAACTGGAGGTGTGTTTTCACTCTGCTAGATTTGAATAGTTTCCAAATGAGGTGCCCCAAAACCACTAAAAACATTTGAATTCTATCATTTCTGCCAGAAGATGATGTATTTTAAATAACAGTAGAGAAGGATATGCATTAATAGCTACACAGGTATAGCAATATTAACAAGTAGTGTTAAGGGGCTATCATAAAGCTATCATAAATATTTACAACTGTCTCAGTTTTATTGTAAGGCCAGGCTCACGGCGCAAGGGAGTTGCATGGGTCAAATCCAGAGTTAACGGGGTTATTGTGTCTTTTAATAAATGTCTTTATGGCCTTTTTTTCCCCACTCTGCCTCTTTACTGGTGATTTATGTCCATGAAGTAAACAGCATGAAAAATAAATCAACTGCTCAGATGATTAATAAAACTGGGTTAGCTCAATATTTACCACCCTGAAGGTTTGCTCTCACTCATAATGGAGTGATCTTTGGAGAGCTGCAGCACCAGTGATGCTGTAATTCCAGTTTTAGGTCAAGAGGAGAAGGTTGGGGGTTTTTTTAATATTTGAAATGGAGCCCCGCTTCCCCCTGAGTACGGGATAATGACTTCCTCGCACACTTATCTCATAGGCTCTAGCGGAGTATAAAATTTGGTTTCTGGTAAGGTGAACTGCTGAAAAATTGATGTATTAGCGATGTTATGGGCTAAAATCCTGTGTCGCATGTTATACTGTCTCTCTCCTTTATTTCTTCCCAAAATGTATTGGTTTTCTGTTTCTGTAACACATTAACCTGGCAGCTGATGGATTACTGCTGTTCCCACCCAAATGACTTTATATAGAGAATGTGTTTCTATTTGGAAAAATAGAGAGCGAATAGTTCAGCCACCATTCCTCCTATAGCGTGGGCACAAACAACTACAGCGGTGGCCTCTCTTTAGAGTTGGCTCTATCTCCGTGCGCAGCCTGTGTTCGGCTCCAGCTTGTCTTGGTGTGCAGCCAGAGGGTGAAGAAGGCACTGAGACTACGATAAGGAAGTCGGGGCATTCCCTGTGCTCAACACACACACACACACACACAGCCCTTGCCATCCAAAGCTCTGCCAAAGGACCCGGCATTATTTAGTCAGACAGGGGTCACCGTGTCCCGGGTTTGGTTTACACTGCCAGCTCAAATCTGATCACTCAAGTCAACCATAGATCTGATCCTATCACCAAAGTGACACTGATCTGTTCATTGTTGTCTAAATGTAGGCTCCTCTACAGACCTGCTGCCTCTGACGAATTCCATATGCAACACTAAACAGTTTAGCATGATGTATCTATGTCAAACAAACTGCTAGAGGAAGCAGAGTTATGTTTTCAGCCATTCTTCAGCCAGCGCGTCTACTGTGACATAGCTGACGTTTTAAGCTGTAGCTAGCTAGCTAGCTAGTCATACAGGCTACACGGTAACAGCTAGCTAACTGACCTTTTGAATGTCAGCTGTTCAAATAGCCCGTCTACTTGTGAATTTGACTGAGAAGTTGAAGCGAACCCATTAAATTCTATAAAGAGCAAAAAAGCAACACATAGCACAAACAACACATAGCGGCCTCATTTCTTCTCCACTTTGAGTGGAAAGATGCATCACTTTGTAGATCTGAACTTGATCTTTTTTTTTTTTTTAAATGGGATAAACAGAGCATTCTCAGTTCCTTAAGTGATAAATTGCCAAGCTGCTTCACGTATGAATCATTGTTTCTCTCAGTGTAGGTGGCAGTGAAAACAGCCTGTCGCCTATCTCTATAGGTGAAAAAAAAATAAAAAATCGGATTTGAGCTGGCGAGACTAATGGAAAGCTGATGGAGCGATGCCACACCTAGCAACTCGTTTGTTTATGCCCCCTGAGTATTTCATTGATCTGTTTATGAGGACGCTGTAGGCATCCCAAGTCAATTTTAAAAGGAGGGAAAGGATGACCACAAGACAGCACCTTTAAAGTCGAGATGAAACGGCATTTCGAGAGTATCTAACTTCCGTATCGTGACGTATTTCCGAGTGAAACAGGAAAGACAGGCGGCAACGTTGGGAGGAATTTGATTTGAACGTTGAAAAGTGGGTGTGTCATAACACCCGAAGACACACCGAAGTACCATGCTGTTGCTAGCTAGCTAACTAATGAATCTTAGCCTCTTAGCTCTGTGCGCTAAAAGTTGAAGATTGATTGATGGGTGGATGTCATGATATTATTGGTTGAAATTAGTTACGGGCATGCTTACGTAAGCACACGGCATATTTTGTTTTACAGGAAGAAAACATGATTGAATTTTGATATAAGAATACAATGAAATTGATTTTTGGTATTTTTTTTGGCATATATTGTTAAATAGGTGCACAGTATGACCGATGTCTAAGTTACAAGGCCATTATCGCATTGCTGTGCTGAAGCGCTATCGGATTACTGCTGAATTTGTAGCTAGATGAAAATCTCCACAGTGTCGCATTACATCGGCCAGCCATCTCGCTCCGTTAACAACGGGCGAGTGTAATCAAACAAGCGATGATTGCAATCCAATAATAAGATGAGTGAAATCAAATGACCGCCGCGGCTGTATTGAGCTGTGTGTGACATCGCAGCACACCGGAAAACACACGCAGAATGCCCCGTCACTCTCTTGGGGCAAACATTCCTCTGTTTTGAATGGAACAAAGGTTTTTTTTTACGTCTCTGCGGTGAGTGTGTGTTTTTTATTCCCCCCCCCCAGTCGCCTTCATGTTGGTGCAGCAGGTCGACCGGCTGCTGCTGTACTGCGAGTCCCTGGTGAGCTGCGGGCCGAGGGCTGCGAGGGGAAAAGGGAAGAGAGGAGCTGATGCATTTCCTCTGGACACACACACTGTTAGGTGGTGGTGATTTGTCATGTTAGAGTGTGTGTGTGTGTGTCTGTGTGTGTGAGCAGCCTTGAAAGCATGCATATACACACACAGAGTCACTGTGTCTTTCTCCCTCTCTTGCTCAGACACACACACACACACACACACACACACACATCATGAGTGCTGGCGGTGATGGTAATTTGATATGTAATGCGCCGCCATGCCGGGGCCACAATAGAAGAATAGTGAGGCCAAGTCTCCAGCGGCCGGTGTGTTTTCTGTCCACAGCAGCCCCAGTCCTCCAGCCAGTCCTCATTCTGCCACTGGCCCGCTTGTCTTTCACAAATGTTCATCATGTTTCATCATTTTTCATCATAGCTGTTCAAAAGCATCCAGTTCCATTACGTCCCTCTTTTTTTATGTAGGCAAATAAGTGTTGTGTGTACTCTAGGCCCTCATTGAATGATTACCCATTCATTTTTTCATTCATTCATTCCAGTGTTTCCCATTTATTGTTAATATTTGGACAGCCTGCCAAAGTAAATGTTTGGTTTAGATTCATTTCAGGTGCTATTATGCATGAAGCTGGTGTGCGAACCTGGAATTTCTTGTCAAAGTGGTTTTCAAAACAAGAACACTTAATGCTGTCAAACACTAAAAGCATGTTAGTGAATTACAAAGACCATAATTCATTGCACCTATGATGCACAGTACTTGGTGTTGGCCAAACAGTTTGCGCTGATGACACGAACTGAATAGGCCAAGGACCTGAAGTATGTTGAGAAGGTAACCCATTAGTAATTAGCTGTAAGGCCTATTGACTTCACAAAAGTATTGATAATCAGATGGGAGTGTAATAGTTAATGTCAGCCTCATTGGCTTATTATTGTCGTGAGAGACTTTAGTGCCTGAAACATATGAGATACTGGGCTCATTGGAAATGTCAACACCAATCCAATGACCAATCACAGCAGCAAAGAGTCGCTCTACACCCACTTTGTATAAAGACAGGTTAACGGTGTCCAGCCCACAAATTGGCGAGTTCATTCAGAGTGCTGGATGCCTATATGCTCAAACTGCTTTGTCGGTGGAAACGACCGCCAAGCCCGTGAATCGCAAAATTCAAATGTCCACATAGTCAATGAGGAAACTTGAGCGAAGACAACAATGATGGATGCCTGAGGCTGGATCCAGGCACAGTCACTGCAGTCCGCCAGCCAAGTGGTCTGTCAGGTTCAGAAGGGTAAATGACCTATTAAAATCCAAAATACCACTGGTGGGATTTGAAGATTTAATGCTCACTTGTAATGCTCTAACCATGTGCTATAGCACAAATAAAAGCTATAATTTTACCAAATTCCAATCACATACAACTTTCTTTGCCGACTTTCAAGAAAATATTCGGGAATTCACTGTGAAGATAGGGAGACTTTATATAAGTATATAAGGAGTATATAAGAATCTGCAGCAAATTATATAAAAATTATCATTTGTATCGGTTGGCAAGCGTCATAAAACCAGATCTTCTATGCGTTTTATTTGTGACTATGTAATACATGTAAATATAGAAGACTAACCACAGTTGAACTCAATCTCCAGGTACCAAATGATTACTATTTTGATGACCCAATACTGTCTTTACTCTCCAAATTGAAGGGACTTGAGTTTTAAAACCTACAGCATCCAAATTCTTTGTTAGTACATAACTTAGACTGGAAGACCAGAGTCTACCAGTTTGTCTGGTAATACCACCTAGGCTTCATAGATCTAATCTCAATTCCACTTGTATTTTCTTCCTCAATCTTGTTCTACATGTTCCAACTATTGAAAATATTAAAAAAACAACAACACTCAGAAAGAAGCTAGGCCCCTAACTGTGTAAGGGCTCTTTTAAAATATCCACTTATCATTTCACAAGATTCATAGGGCTTTTCAAACCACTTGTGCATAAAGATGTATCTATTGTTTATATTATGCAATCTTTGTCTGCTCTGTTTACTTAGAATACAACCTCCTACTGTATATGCCTGCTGTATATCGATTTGAATCGTTCAATGAGGTTGTGTGTGTATTTTGTTCAACCTGCAGTAGTGAGGCTTTCTGACAGCTTGGTAGAGAGATAGGGACAGTAGATAGATAGCTGATTCAGACAGTATTGGGTAAAAGAAAAGCATGTTGACAGATGCAATCTTAAACTACATTACAGTATAGAGCAGATAGGCAGACTGATTGACATTGCTGCAGACAGGTAGACACACAGTATGACAAAGCAGAGGGTACACAAACAATTATAAAGACGAGGAAATACGGCGTCATTGTTTGCGGTACGGGTAGACGGATATACAGTATGTTTAATATAGATAGACAGGTAAATACAGTAAACAAAGGCAGAAAGCAGGGTAGAGAGACAGGCTTTCAGACGGTGCAGCAGAGAGATTGCGGTGGCTTGTTGACAGTAGCGGGGCACACCTGCTTGTTTGGCACGCAGGGGCCACGCCTAGTCTGCCACTGTTTACCCAAAGCAGCCTACCAATCTACCTTACCCAGCCATGCCACTGCTGCTTACTACTGCTTCATTTGACTCCATAAGACATGATCAGGTAGATGTTTTCTATGTTTTAGAAATCGAACGGCATGGGCGCTATCTCAGCTATTCATTTAGCCTATTCTGATGTCTTGGAACTTTAAACGATGCCTCCAAAGTGAAGTCCAACACAGTTAAAACATCCCCATTAGACGCAAAACATTTGCACTGCAAGGGCCTATACTGTTTTTTTATTGGATCTGGATACTGCTTTTGATAACAGAGGAGAAAAGTTGGTGACATCTGACAAGTCCAGTGATAAGACAGTTTTTGGACACAATCTTACCTCCTTTCTAAGCTCTATGTGAATCATCAGGGACAATATTATCAGAAATATCTCTTCAAGTTTGTTGAAATGTCAAATGTCTTACTATAAGCCTCTCTAAAGCATTTCTTTAGTAACATAAGATCATACTGCTTGACGAAACGCCTTGAAAAATAGGCTACCACAGAAGAACAAAGACGTTTTATGCCAAGATTGCATCCTTGTGTGATTATTTTTATGTCGCACTATTTGTGGGATTTATGCAGGTGCTGATATACATCTGCCCGTTTCATATCGGGGGCACCCGCAGTGTATGACTGGCCCTAATAGAGAGAGCAGTATAGTGTGCCATGGGAGCGGCAGAGAAGAAACGGTATTACAAGCAGCGTTAGGTCAGACAGGTGCAGGACAGGCTGGCAGAGAGCAGCCAGGACACGCTAGAGCGGTCTGCTGGAAAGCTTTGCAAAACCCCTTAACCTCTGCACTGTTCCCCCACAATGCACCACACACCAAAGCAGGACACACACACATCCATACTCACACACACACCTATACAGAAAATAGCTATAGTAATGTTATAATAAATTGTAGAAGATATACACATATAATGGCAGCTATAAACTACATGTAAACTCCTACAGAAATATGATAGGAATATTATAGTGATGTATGGTAGTAATAACTACCATAAAGTATGAAAAGGTCACAATATTGAGTAAGCTGCCACAGACAAACTATGAGTCCCATAGGAATATTAGTAATACCATAAAGTACAATATGGCCACCATAAACTCACTATTGAGTAGCACATGCAGGCTATAAGTCACCATCAGAATATTCGTATATTTTTCGTTAGGACACACACGCACGCACACGCGCAAGCACGCAATCATGTAATTAATCTAGGAAATTAAAGTATGATATTGCCATCATTATAAACCACTTTTTCACAAGTTTAGATGAATATTCTAATTGCCGCCTTTGGGCTTTTTTGTTACAACTGAACAAGAAATTACCTCCCTGTTTTACTTATCGATAGTAGCCTAATGAACGACTTAAGACTTAATATCTCGAGCCTGCCCGTTGTGATTACCAGGCGTTGCATCACGTTCCACAACAAGCAAATGAAGAGCGATTGCGGTCATTAACTCGCGCGTCATCCAGCCAGTCCTCCCTGTCATCTGTAGGACTGTGGTGTCATCACTTGTGTCAAGCTGAATTCAACAGTTCAGGCTGATTACTTTCCCCAGTAACGAGTCCTAGTGTAATTACAATTTTAATTTCAGTAGAAATGTCACATTTACCAGTCTAAAAAGTCTGTACTTTTGTTGTTATCCCCTTTAATACATTGACATTGAATTATCAAATAACTATATTCCACTTCCATCCTCCCATTAGTTAGTCCTCTCTGTTAGTTTATATGAGAAATAGAAAAGCTTTCTCAATTCTTAGATTTATGGAGCAAAAAGACAGGGAGATATAACAGTTATTCCGATTTTTGGAGGTAAAGATTGTCCATTTTTTGGGGGGGGTGTAACGGAAAAACAATGTAACGAGTAGTGTAACGAATTGCTGCATCCGGGGAGTAAGGAATCAGCCAAATAATAGCATCACTTTGAAACGAGTAAAAAGTAATGCGTTACAATTTGGAGCAGCCTACCCCGCGCTGTCGGTTCCATAGGGGAACGCGCTGTCGCCTCTATCTGTTGGCTTTTGCTTTTCGCATTGTATGGGTAGGAGGAGCCGCTTTCCTGTGATTGTCTGGCTGCTCTCTCTCTCCCCTCTCTCTCTCTCTCTCTTTTTCTCTCTGTCTCTTTCCCTCTCTCATTTTCCCAAAGTTGAATAGTCAGCTTGCCTGGGAGCTGTGTGCCAGCGGAGCGGTGCGCACCGGGCCGGGTTTTTTTTTTTTTGCGTTTTCGCGCTGCGCCGAGTGTGGAGCAGACCCGGGGATAAAAAAAAAGGGAGTCTCTTATATCTTAATCTGCCTCGCCCCCGCGGTTCAACCTTCTCCTCCCTCCCTCCTCCTCCTCCTCCTCAAGTGTTTCTTCCAACTTCATTTTTTTGGGGCTACTTTCAAGATGACAGAAGAAAGGAGCGTTCGGCACATAAAGCTGGTAGGTGTCTGAAAGCCCTCCCCTCCCCTCCGCGCACACACACGCACATACACACACATACACACACGCGCACACACAGAGGTGTCTGGCTCGGTGTGGCGGTGCTGGGTTCAGGTTTATGGCAGCGCTCCGACGCGTCGCGGGCTGAGAGAAGCGCTCGGTGAAACAGACGCGGGGACCGGTGATTACTTTTTTTTATTTTTTATTTAATCGTCCATGGGAATTTTCTCGAGCTCTTCGCCATAAGATTTTCTTGAATGGACCCGAATCAAACGCGAACGAACATGTCAGAGGTAGGCTGTTGGTATAATCTCTAGCCGTCATGCTTAAAACTTAGACTTGATGCTGTTATGTCAGGGGTTTTCATGCGTGTGACCCCCCAGATGGACACACACCGGGATCACACACCTGATAAGACTGTATGCCAGGCAGGGACCCCGTATGGAAAGACTGTGTTGTTGATTTAGTATTGAATTGCATAACTATCTACACTGCACATAGGGAGGTAATAGTGGTGAGAGTGAAACCAGTGACTAGAACAGGCAGTTTCAGTGAATTATAGTGAAATTATGCTGCATGTGGGTCCCTGCAACCCCTGCCCCCAGGACCCCTTGAAGGTCCCCGGACCCCATTTTGGGAACCACTGCTCTATAGGGATAGCGGTGTCTTGTTAGTGGAGTGATTGATCAGGGTTTGATCCCAAAAGCGCCACCGGGAGATTGACGTGTTGCTGTCTTCTAAACAGTTGTAACAAAGCACATGCA
The DNA here is from genome assembly GCF_048128805.1 of Centroberyx gerrardi. Lineage (NCBI taxonomy): Eukaryota > Metazoa > Chordata > Actinopteri > Beryciformes > Berycidae > Centroberyx > Centroberyx gerrardi. The sequence continues at coordinate 8,413,183 of NC_136012.1, read as the reverse complement.
GCCTGTCCCTCTGGTTATTTTGGCGTTTATTAGTGCGTGTCCACACATTAGTGATCAAAATGTTTCACCTTGTTTGTTATGAATGCAATGTTGAATGCAATGCATGATGGTTATGCCATCCAAGAAAGAATATCACGCTTGTAACGACTGTCCAGTATTGCATAGACTCAAAAATCACAATATTCATGTGATATTCCCATAGGGAGTTAAAGTGCGTCTGTAGTGAGTTTATAATAGCATTATAGTATCACTATAATATTCCTATTGTGACTTATAGTTTTGTTGCGATATTTGTATAATATCCTTATTCAATTTATTATAGGATTACTATAGTTATGTAGGACATTGCATGGTATGTTTTAAGAATTCTGAAGAGATGATAAAGTGATTATATTTGGCCAGAAAATGCAGGTGCTATTCATTACATAAGCAGACGAGGCCAAAATCGTAGCTTTCTGTTTTGAACTGATCCAAAGCAGTGAACCACTACTGAAAATCCAAAACAAATCTTCTGCCCTTGAACAGTGTTGAAACAGAAAGTTCCCACCGGCGCATTCCCTTTAGAACGGATCGCCTGACAAACTGTGATGAAATGCAGAAAGTTGTCAGGAAAGTGCTCAAGTGTCAGTGCAGATAATTCAGCTTAATGCCGAATGCCAGACATTGAACTGACATGTTTTCTGATGATGTGGCTGAGCTCAGCTGACAGAGAGGAAATGTGCTTGTTGTTAAGCTGGTTTGGATGGTGCTGTGTGCTGACGTGTTGAGGTAGCTTTAGTGTTGAAGGTCATCAATGTTGTTGTTGTGGGATCAGCTGTCTGTCAGGATTGGGTAAATGTTGAACACTATAATGAACAAATGGACTCAACTGACTGCAGTTACAGATAATAAATGTGTTTCCAATATAGTAACAGGACCTACTGTACGCACTGTCCACCCCCACATTCACCTATCCACTCCTCCTCACTGCCTTCCTCCTTCATTTTGCTGCCTTTTATTTGAATCTATCCGCTACTTAGATAAGTGGCTCTTTCCACATTGATACAGTCTCCCTCTGTCTCTCTCTCTCTATCCGCCTGTGCCAGCCGTTTGAGGGAAGCAAAACACGAGGCGGACTAAAAGCACAAACCCAATCAGCCCTGTGCACTTCCTACGAGTGCGCTGTATTGGAGCCTATGCAGTTTCCCCCAGTTCACCCTCTTCGCTGTAAAGCCTGGGAGCTTCCCTGTCTCATGCCATTACACAACATGCCTCATCAGGCCGATTACACATCGGCACACTCAAGAACGCTCCCGTCTCGAACGGACAAGGACAGAGCCGAGGCTCCAGGCTGCCACTTTTACCTTCGAAAGCCATATGTTCTCTTTCCCAACTAATATGTCTTTCTGTCTTTAGGGTTATTTCCCCATGCTCTCTCTCTCTCTCTCTCTCTCTCCCTCTAAGGAATGGTGGGTGCCGTTCCCTGCCATTGCTCCGAGGCACGTGGCAAAGCTCAGTCTTTTGTGTCTGTTTTGGCTGCTATTAACCTATTTTGTTTTGCCTTTTGTGCTGTAAAGCCTTGGCTATTTACCAAGGACAGCCAGGGGATTGAGAGCAAGTGGTAGCTTAAAAGAAAACACTGTGTTGTTGAACGATATAGTTGTATGATGTGCCGCCGTGCCGCTCCTGTTGATTTGGATCCTTTTAAGATAAGTGTTTTGTCAAAGAGGCAATAACTCTCTCAGACCAAATTAAATGGATCAAGGGAGATCAAGCACCATCGGCAATTGAAAGGTTTTGATGCTTTTAGAATTAGGACGAGTACATGGAGTTTGATGTTTTACATCAGTCATGATTTGGATTGCAAAAGACTTGGTTTCTTTACGTACCTAGTGGTGCTAGAAAATACAGTGTTTGGTGTGTGTCTGCGTGCGTGGGGTTTTTCCTGCATAGGGACATTTTTGGCAGCCACCAAAGCCTTTTCCCTTAGCGGCAATGTGAGAAAAAAATGAGGGAAAAACAAACAAACTAAAATAATGACCTTGAATGTTTTTTTTTTACTTTTGGCCATCTGACCAGCAGTGGGCGTTAATAACACAACTGGGTAGTTCGCTAAGCAGGAGAAACAGCAGCAGGCGTCTCATTGGTTGTGTAGGTGGGACCTCCCGCTGTGTTAATTGGCTAAAAAGCAGCAACTGTTGCCAACTTGGCCACTTTGTTGCTAGATTAAGCGGCGTTGCCACGGCAAATCTAGCTACTTTTTCAGATCATGGGGGAAAATGTTCATGTGTCGACTCCTAAAGCATTCGGCAACAAATTCAAGGTGTTTACAAGTCCTGAAAAGGTCTTAAAATTATCTATTTTCAAAGCCTCAAAAGTCCTCGAAAACTGCTAAATAAAGCCTTTAAGTCTTCAGTTTGGCTTTAGAGGTCTTAAAAATGTTAATGTTTCTTGGTGTGCTGTTAGCGAGAAATTAGAGATTATGCAGATTTGTAAAGTTATAGGACTTTATTATTTTCATATTAATTTCAGTCATGACATGGGTGTTATACTTCATTGTAAGTGGTCTTGAAAAGTCTGAGATTTACCTTTATGAAACATTGAAACAGACAACCTGACAGCCTGAAATTGGTGATGCCAGTAATATGCAAATTCACGTATGACGTCATCTGACCGCCATGACAGGGGAACCACCAAAGAGCCATTCTAAACCAGGAGAAACCCTGGTGTGTGTGTGTGTGTGTGCCTGGGTTGGTCAATGTCGCGCAGCAGGTGCCGATTCCAAGAGGAGCCATGAATCTGCGCTCCTGACGTTTTTTAAATCCCTGCCCTCCACTCTACACCTCACCATTCGTCACGGCGTCCCAGCGCGCCGCGACGAATCCGGACCACAGCGATCCCGCTAATTCCTCTCAACGCCTCAAATAAATCATCTCAGCAGAGCAGACACGCTCCCTTTAATGAACAGCGCGCTCCGGAGTTTTTACCCGGGCACATAAGGATCGTAAATGAGCTGAGAAAAGCCTTCTGTATCGGCAAATGTTAAATCAGTGGATGAGCGCTTTGGTTTAAATGCACTGTTGGGTCTCACTGTTTGTGCAATTTTTCATTGTGGCAGGGTGAAAGGCCTTTCTCTTTTATTTGTCTGTTTTATTATCACCCGAGAGGACGTTCTTTTACAGCGGGTGCGACAGCGATGAGTCGGCGGCGCTGAAGACGCCATAATCACAGTAATGAACGCAACCAATGCTCCCAAGGGTGCTGTAGATTTTATACAACAGTTACAAATGCATTCCAAATAGGACACCGACATAAAAATATAGAGCAATGCCAGAAAGATCAGTAACACGCTTGGCATAGCAACCAATAAAGCATGGCTAGTCGCGCTTTATGGGAATTACGATAAACACATCTTTGACCAATCAGATCACTTGGTTTAAACTACCCCTCCGTATAAGAAGAGACCGATACTTTGACAGACACCCACCCCCGCTCCCCAGTTACAATAACAAGTGATGTCCTGAAGACAGCGATGTTAAATCCCTCTCCACAGAAGTAAGCTGCGTTTGGGTATTTTAAGGCGCTGTATTTTAAGGCAAGGCATGAAGGTTCGCTGAAGTTGACTTAATACCCAAGGCAGCGGGATTACTCACGATTCCGCGTCGGACCGCTCGAATCGCTCCTGCAGGGTACGCTCCTGTCTCACTCCGCCATGATCCGTCCTGTGTGACAGTCATACATTATGAATGAAAACCCGTCCCCCCCCCCCCCCCCTCTCTCCCGAGCTGAAGCTTATTTCCCGCGAACGCGAACAGAGCGAGGTGCATCACAAACAACCGGCGCCGCATTCACCTCTTGGCCTCCTCCGTTCCTCGTTCCCAAACCGGTCACAATGAATCACGGTGCACATCAGCTTATCTTACCGCGGCGACGGGACCGGGACCCCAGCTCGGCCTGAGTGGCAGACACAGCAGTGAGCGTAGGCAGATGTCTTCGTATTCTTCGTCCGTGGTCGGCCAGACAAGGACTAGATCGCATTTCTTTGCAGTGGAAAAACAGATTATTTTTCCGAATGGATTTTTCATTACAGCGGTGTAGGTGAAATTATTCATGGAGTGTATCTACGTGAGCAGTCGTAATTGCAGCAGTAATAGCTCTGGAATGTACAGAAATTGAATGCATGCGACAGAATGCAAAACCGAACTGCAAAACACAGAGGTGCATTCATGAACAGAGGAAACGGTTTCCACTCAATAGGAGATTGATCTAGGGACTCGGTGTTTGGTGGGAATTGAGGCTGACATATCTTGAATGCATGGTGTGACAGCTTGGCTCCTGCTTTTGTCTCCACACTCCTTTTGATCTCTCCATTGCAGCAATGGCAGCAGGTCCCTGCCAAGGGAGACACACTGCGGCCCCCAGATGCATTCGCACTGCGTGCAGAGTGGCGAGGAGTGGTCACGCATGACACCACATCGCTAAGCATTCTCCTCCCGGCCAAAAAAAGATATTAATTGTAGTTTTTGGTTGTGTTGGTTGAGCGTTGAGCATCTGTATGTGCCACAGGGATCCAGAAACAAGGCCTTATTACTGTTAGAGCTTGGTTTCAGGCCGGGACGGACCCGTCGCACCCAGCTGGTGAACTGGCAGGCACAGCTATCTGAGCAGGACGGGGTATACAGAAATAGGGCAGTGCATTTTGGGGGAAACGCTAAAAAAGTTTACGCTCGCTGCTCTCGAAGCCAAGACAAACTGTCTGTTTTTGGGATCTTCAAGTGTTTTATAGCCTGATGGCCTGCAAATGAAAAGCCTTGTGTGCTAAACTATGGGTTAGGAACAAAAATGGATCGTGGGCCTACCTCAGAAGGGTCTCACAGAGCTAGCAATATGTTTTAATGAGCCAGCTTTCCAGGAGGAGGGATCGAATTTCTCAAAATGTTAAAGATCCCAGACCCACTGCAATACTTCTCTGGACCACTAAGAGGCCGTAGACCTCAGGTTGCACACCAAAGTAAAACATATTTTAGGCCAAATCCATTTGTGTATATCAAAATGCTCTCTTCTGCAACATCAATAACGGAGTGCCAAAAGTGGATGGTGTGATGTGAACCGTTGCTCATGAGGTATTACGAGGTTGTGTGCGCTTTCTATGCACAGCTTCCGAGGCTGGGGTGGGGTGGCGGGAGGTCAGATGGCTAACTGGCAATGGCAGAGCAGAGAGCTTGTCCAGGTCCCGTCCCAAAAGGCAAAACGGTAAAAGCCAACGAGCTGCAGGCAGAGCCCCGGGCTTAACTCCGGGGCTCCAGACCCAGCTGGCCCGGGTTCGGAAACCCGCTGGGTTAAGAGAGAGGAGTGGGGAGCGGAAACTCTGAAACGCATTAAGACCAGAATACTGAACGAAGTGGGACAGCAGCATGGCAGATACTTGGTGTCTCCTCTGTCTTTTGCTTCTCTTGTTTTATTTGGTTGTCTTTCTTTCTTTCTTTCTTTCTTTGCATTCCACCCTCTCGTTTTCTTTCTCCCTTTCTCAGCCTCCCTCTCTCATCAGTGTGTGTCATCTAGCACAAGTACAAACCGTTTCAAATTGAGATTAACGACAGCGTGTTATACACAAATGAGTGTTGTACACATGGATAACAGATTACATATGGTCCCAGTGTAGTAAATAAATGCTATTGTGGAGCATATGTGTGACAGATGACAAGCTTTACTCCAAAGATCTCTCTTTCTGTACTTCATTCCACAATAACAGGTGAATTGTTTACACCTGAGATTTTTTTTACTTCATTAAAGGTTCACTGGCTGCGTTCTCCTGGGATAGAGGCCAGATGACCAGAGAGTTTGGCTAACGTGACACGGCATCTGATTGCATAGGAATCCGTCAAGCCTAAATCTAATTGTCTGGGATTGCTCTTGCAGAAGAAGTCTATTGGCTTGAGAGCGGTGGCATTTGAAACTTAATTAGCCAGGGAAGTCTGTAGGTTGAAGCTTATTGGACAGGGACACAATAATAATCACTTATTTTTTAAGGGTGCGTTCCCGTCAAGCATGTCTGAAGTGGTTTATTCATACTTTAGTCCATTAAAAACAGCTTGCAGAGACATACTGCTGCATTGACTTATGCAATCCATCATTTTAAATACACAACTACTGTAATTTTTTCCTAACACAATTTTACCAAGCAGCTAATTACTCGTTTAATGGGGACTATTTACATTTTTTCCATTTGGGCGCACTGTTACGTACTTCTGGTGGCAGTGAAAAGGCAGAACAAGACTTAAGGCAGAGTGGGAGTCTAACTGGAGACGAGCAGTGATCTCTTAACGTTCAATTCTGGCAGAATGGAACTATTTTTGACAGGATTGTAACTGCAATGATTGTGGTGTTATAAGGTCTTGTTCGGAAAAATGTCAATAGTCATGTAATTTAGAATGATGTATTATGCTAGTCAATGAAACAGTATGTCCCTGTGACCTCCAGGAGGTAAGGAGGCAGAGCAGACAGCAGTAACTTCTGACTGTGGCAAATACATCAGTGGGTGTAGACTCTTCATAGGCATTAATGGCAATAGGAAAAAAAAATTACACTGGTATTATCCTTTAACTGGGACAACTTGGACAAAACTCTGCCCAAGAAAGGAGCTATATGTGTGTGAGTCCATGTGACTTTTGTTTACAAGCCCTGGTTCGCTTGTAATTGGACAGTGTGAACCTAAACAAAGTCAAGTAAACTTTTTCATTATGTTTATTACGGTTAGAAACAAACTGTAGGTGTGATCGGATCGTAAATGTGCCCTGCTACAATGATGACAGAAATGCAATACGCAATAAAGCACACAAACACTAGGACACTAAATACTAAGGATCCACCCAGACAGGAGGGGGGGGGGGGGGGGCGTTCTTTCCTACCCCAGCCCAACAGCAGCAGCTGAGGCCGAGGCGGCTGCCAACCTCCCACCGCGCTAGTTAACAGCCAGCTGCCTGCGTACACTCCTACAGAGTCACACGTGTTTCCCATGATCTCACCTGCTGGCACCAGGAGCCGGGGCTCGGGCCCAGCTCTGCCGTCACGCAGCCCACCCCAGACGCCCCTCTCCTGGGTACAGTATACCACGCCGCCTGCCTCCTGGATGGATGGAGGAGGCAGGGTGGAGTGTCGACCCCGGGGGCTAAATACATGTACAGTAAAACATCATGGCGTGTAAGGGTAGCGCGGACGTCTTGTAAAGGTTCCCACTGGTCACGGACTTTCTGGATCATCATGGAATTATGAGCGGCGTATTCCAGGTAGGGATAATTAAGGAATTTGATTAATTTTCTGGGGAATATCTGGGAGTTTTACAAATGGGTCACTCTACAGGAATATAGCAGAATGTGCTTTCCAACTTGTTTCACACATCATTGCGTTAGATGATGGTTTTCAGCTGTTTGTGTCCACATCAAGCCCAAGTATAGTGGAAACCAGACTGTTCACCCCTTTAGACCTTTACTGAGCTGAAAAACAATGTTACCAAACCAGGAAGGAATAACATTTTTAGCTTATGGAAGCACTTAGTCATGGAAAGTCATGGAAAAGTTGTGGATGGCGATGGTGGGAACCTTATCTTGTGCTCTACCACTCTAGACTGAGAAAGCATGCTGAGAGATGCTCCTGTTTCTGTCTCTCTCTCTCTCTCTCTCTCTCTCTCTCTCTCTGTGCCATATAACAAAGGCCTCTCGCTCGCTATAAAGAACATCTCTACTCGCTGTGGGGTCGGTTAGTGTCAGCGCAGGCCAGATGTCTGGAGTGCAGTTTCCACAGAAGTCGTGGGAGTGGGCACGGCAAACAGAGGCAGAAAGAGAGAGAAATAGATATAAAGAGATAGGCCGAGAGGGCTGGTGTAAACAAGAAGAGGCATGAAAAAAGAAAACATCGAGCTTAAAGGGTGCTTGGTAGATTTTCGGGGAGGGTTAAGAGTTATATAGAGCAGGGAGCAAAGACGGAGAGAGTCATGGGGCAGAGGAGGACGAGCACACGGGGTGGAGGAATGAAAAGCTCCATGACTCACACACACACACACACACACACACACAGAAAAAAAACACACTCATCCACCCAGCAGGCATTTTTGGAGGAACACCTACTCTCTAAAATCAGCTCCTTCCCTCTCGTGGCAGATTAGTTGCAATCATCTCTGGTGGAATTATGATATTCTCCCCAGACCCTCCACTGATCACGGCACTTATGTCCGTGCCTGTCAGGCTGCAGCAGGCTGCAGTCGGTAATATCCTAATGCTATCGGTTGCTTTGAATGTGGAATTGCTCCGCTGAGGTCGGCGGATTCATCCTGACCAGTCATGATTAGGAGTAGGAGTTGCTGTGAAGTGTGAACCTGCCTCCAGTGAAAAGCCCTTAGACTAAGCTTCCGTTTTTTTTCCCAGTCTCCAGGCCATCGGTTCAGTTCAATATTGATATAGCAGTAGGCATTGTTAACCTTCACAATTATTCTCTTTGGTATTGCAGTGCTCCGGGGAATAGCTATTTTTAAGAATGCGGCAGTGTTGGGCGGCTATTGTTTAACTAACGAGCTATTGATTTGTGTCGGCTTTAGTTGTGGGGCTCGAGTGAGGAGACGAGGGGGGGAGTGTGTTTGTGTTTTCTCAGCGCACAAAGACATTATTCAAAATGTTTCGGAGAGCCTGTGAGAGACGGCTCCATTAAAGAGAGTTCAGTCCTGTTGGCCTACGCTTTCCCTCAGCGTTCAGTTCCCACTGAAGTGGGTCTGATTTGGATGCTTATGTATTTACTATACCTGTACTGTGCTTGTGCTGTATTTGTTTGTCTTTATTTAACAATAAGACCATATGAATCTTTACTGTGTTGATTTTTCTAGCAGTGGTAGGGCATCATCGCTTATAGCAGTGATTCTTTTTCATATCAAGGACCCCTAATTTAGTCCATATTAGGGCCACGGACCCCCATTGGATTTTGACTCTTGGACTCAAATCTGAGAATATTTTTATTGTTAGACATGATTTTGTCCAGAATTCCATGAATGTCTGTATTGTAGGTAGAGAGGTAACAGTGAAACTATGACCAAAATAGTCATTCTTCTACATTCTCTAATTGTATTAACTTCTTATAAATGAAATAATGGTGAAGTTTAGCAATTTATGAATTTGCTGGGGACCCCTTGGAACTCTCTCAAGGACCCCTGGTGGTCCGCGGACCCCACGTTGAGAACCATTTGGCTTATAGTAGAAACATAGTCAGTGATGAGAAGACGGGCGGAATGGAGGAAAAGTGGGACAGTCGAGCATGAGGTGGGATTTGAACCCATGCACTCACACTCCTGTCAGTCTAATCAGCTACCTGGAGAACTTTCTGTGTGTTCCTAGAGAGAAACCAGTCCCTGGAAGTCCATTCATTTTCTATGATTGAGACAAGTCTGCCAGTATCGATCACGGTTGCTCATCATGTTTCCTCTTTGTCAGAAAAGTTGTCCGCTGCTTAACTTTTGGCTGACACTGCCTGACAGCGGTCAATCCCGTTTTGCATTGATTATGTCTTGCCTGTTGCTGCAGCATCGTTGGCGCTGCAGCTGCAATCAGCAAGCTCAAATCTGCATTTTGATCCAGCAGCATGGTGATGCGGTCGCCTCTCTCCTCGGATGTACACACCAGCGCTGTGTGTCTCATATCCACATTTCACAAAGGGTGAGGGTGAAAAAACATCACCTCACCCTGTCTCCCGCCTCATCCGTTTCACCGTTAACTGCCACGTCTTTTCACCTCGCCGACGGTAACGACATTTCTCATCTGGAGAAGGAACAAATGAGCGCGTATCAGTGATAAATCAAGCCGGTCCAAAAAAAAAAAAAAAAATAGAGCTACAAACAGCTGACATTTCAGCGCACGGAGTCTGCCGGGCCAATCAAACGGCGGCCAAGGAAAACAATAGTTCATCCTCCCCCCCTCGGAGGAAATGCCAAACATTACAGCGCTGTATAAATAGAAGGCTGTGACTTTGTAGAGGCAAAGAGCAGGATAGAGGACAGGAACCCCCTCCCTGGGGTCCCACCGACGGCAAGGTCTCCCACCCCTCCTCCTCCTCCCTCCTCCCTCCCTCTCTCTCTCTCTTTATTGCTCTCTTTTGTTTTTCTCGCCGTGTGTGTGATCTATTTTTGCGCTGATTTCTCCTGACCTCCCTCCCTCTCTGCCACACACACACCGTCTCTGTCGGTTTCCTTCTGTATTGTCTTTTTTTATCCCTCTCTCCCCGACACCCTCTCATCATGAATAACGGAACGGCCTAGTAACACTTCACAAACGCCTATTGCTTTATTAATGGTCAGCGTCTGCGACAGTCGGAGTGGCAAGTGGCCCTTCTGGCCGTTGCTATGCTTTGGGGAAAGTGTACGGACTTTGACCCCAGGTGAGCGGAGTGTTTGAACCTTTAAGCAAGCTTGTGTTTATTAGCTCTGGGTCGACCGCACTCAAGAAGCTGGAACTGGGCACGCCTGTACTGCGCTGCCTCAGATAGTCCACGTTTAAACATCCTAGTACAATCCCAGTGGTAACTAATGGGGTTTCGCTCAAGGCTAAAACCAAAATCATAATTAGTAACTAAACCCCAAACCCAAATCTGTGGTGAAGCCTGAGATCTAATGGTGGAAAGCCTGGCCATCTGCTATTGGCTGGTCTTTGGTGCCAGGTGATGTCACCACCTGTTGTACTCAATAGAAGGTGACATCACGTGGCACCAAAGACCAGCCAATAGCAGATGGCCAGTTCAGGCTTCACCACAGATTTGGGTGGGGTTCAGTCACCCCTTAAATGTAATTAAAAGAATAAACTTCTCCAATATCCAGCTGGTATATCCCGCCATCCATACACCATATCCTGTGCACACTACGCATTAGGTATAGCCTTTTCTTTTTTCCAGGTTGGGTTTCGGGTCGTTGTTTTATGTGTATGAAAATGGGTCGGGCGGATTTGTCGGATATGTTTTTTTTGTCGGATCGGGCAGTCGCACACTCGCAGGTTGAAAAAAACCCGACCCGCGCATCACTAATCCATGCACAATCCCAATGGTAACTAACAGCGTTTCGCTCAAGGCTAAAAGCAAAATCATAATGAGCTTAACTGAACTGTGCCGGCCTGTTTTCTCGTTCACAGTCGCTAACGGAACGGCGCGTTATGGGCATGAACTGCTGGGAGAGCGAAAAACGTCCTGTGGTCGAGTGGTCTGTAGTACCGCCAGTCAAGACCGGTCGAGGTCAGCTCAGTCCACTTCAGTCCGGTTTAACGGTTGTGTGAAAATGCCCAATGCGTCCAGGCCATGTTCATCAAGACACACATGGTCCTGCAGCGTGCAGCGTGATGTCCTCCTACGTGCTATAGGGCGGCGGCACCGGGACGGAAAATCCATCTAGGGTTGAAACTGTTGAATTGTCAATTTCATCTTGTCATTTCACACCTTTTATTTATTTATTTATTTTTATTTCCTAGACCCCTATTCAGAGAGCGAGGGAGCGAGACACAGTGCGCTCCCCAAAACGAGGTTAGTTGCTCTGACGGTGTGTAATGGGGTTACGGATGATTCAGCCGAGACAACTCCGACAACTCTTTCATCTGTACTATCTTTTGTATCAGGCGTATAAATGTATTTCCCTCGGCTGGCGGGCTGCGCAGACAGTTTGGAAGATTGAACCCTGGCTGCCGGCGTAAGCAGATTTAGGGAACAGCATGCACATGAGATAGCACACACACACACTCACCACCAAGACATTCTCCCTCTTCCTCTCTTTCCAAGACACACAAACCCACCTACCGCACACACAGACTGTAGTAGGGAGAGAATAAAAGTATTCCTTATAGTGAAACATTTCTGTCTTTATCTCGGGAGGAAGAATGTCCATCCTCCTCTCAGTCTCTATTATGATGCCGCTGTAGTTCAGCACCACAGTGAGCTATTTTTCTCTGAGGTGTTTCTTAATGGGAGACAGCTGTCATATTAACAGTCAGGATTGTTGATGCATCTGAGGCCTCAGTATTGAACCGAGCATCTGTCTCCTCCGGAATCAATAGCACCGGCTTGGACAACGTCGTTATTTGCTAATGCGGTTTGGCAGGTTATTGATAAGGCGGTTGGCACCTTCCGGATCAGTTCGCCTGCGCAAATACGACTCAAAGGTTTTGCATTTTAAAGTTGTCAGCTATTTATTTATTTATTTATTTATTGCAATCGGCAAACTTTTCAGGAATATATCGTCAATCTTCATGTCGAGGGCGATTGTTTTCCTGACAGGCTTTCCAGTCTGATATAGGTCTACAGGGCCGGGAATGCAATTTCTCCGCTGAAAAGATCCTCCATTCGGAAGCTCAAACTGCCGTTTATGCGGTGCGTAGATTGCTTTTTCACACGGTGTGGAGTAAATTTGCATATTTATAGAAAATTCCAGTAAAAGGTAAGCCATTAACTTCGCCCCGTGCTCTTGCATACACACACGCACACGCACACACACACATAAACACAGTACAGTGGGATGAAAAAATAAAGAATTTGAAGCTGAATTGGTGTCAACTGTCAACACAAGCTAGTTTATTTACCGCAAGGCAAGACAAAAGATTTGCCAAGTTATGCAGCGTATGCTTTTTCAGTCGATCATCTCGTTATTTCATGTCATTACAGTTTCATCACTGCATCCAGGGGAAGCGCGTCACTCCACAATGTTAGTTATTTCAGAGTTCGGCGAAGCTATTTCACAGCAAATGGAGTAGAATCAATCTTCTAGCTCTCGGTGCAATGTTCAAGGTGAGCTGGCTTTGAAAATGCAGTCGGCCGGTTACAGTCAAAGATCTTTGTCAATATTGTTTTTTGTATGAGAGCAGACTTTGAGAATAGACTTTTATCAGCTTAAGCAGCAACACTGAGGCATAAGAAGAAAGTATTTCTGACAGACACAAACTGTATGCAGCAAAGTAGAGAAGAGAAAGAGACAAATAGGGAAATAGACAGAGCAAGACTTGCAGAGAGAGGGAAGAGATTAAAATACCCTGAGAAAAAAAGATTATATTAGTCTCAAAGAGGAACAAACCTATGGCTTTTGAATGAGGTAATAGTACTTTGGAGCCAGGAGTGTATCTGACTTTGCCCCTGCAAGTGTGTTAGAGAGAAGCAGACGTTTGGAGAGAGGGAGGGATCCAGGGTTTACTTGATAGCTTCTTGTATGCCATGTTCTTGTATTCTCCACTCTGCCAGTGTCCTCTTCTGACCGGCCCGGGACGGTCGAGGACTTCCTGGGTCAACAGTTCACACCCGAACACCAGCCAGTGGGGTGGTAGCCTACTTACTCATGCCCTTATGGACATTTAGCCGCGTCTGTCTTCTCCCTCTCCCTCCCTCCTTCCAGCTTGCTCAACCCTCGCCTAAATATCTCATGAGCTCCTGATCCTGGGTTTGTTCACACCTGGGCAAATGCACATGAATAATGGAGGCGGCGAGAAGCGAGGGGGGCAGGGGCGGGCATGGTGTTGTGTTGAGGCTTGATAAGACTCTCCACTGCAGCAAAGAGCCTCAGAGAGCTGATGAGACGACGTCTGACGGTATTAACTTTATTACCCACAGGCTGCCAAGCTGTAACAGGCAGACGTGTTAAGTAGAGAGAGAGAAAGAGAGAGAGAGAGAGAAAGAGAGGTGTGCTCTACTCACTGTCACAACCCTGTGAAAATCTCATTTCATTCTGCTGCCATGCATAGATGTATTAAACCAATTAGCAAGTCTGGCTTGGCCTTGTGTTTGACGAGAATTGATTGTTTATTTCATTTTCAATGTCTTGCATCAGCAAATGCCCTTCACACAATATAACCCAGCGCTGCTGACAGGCAGCCAAAAGGAACACAGCAAACAAACATGGCTTTGAAGAAGTGGCCCTGCAACTGCATACCTACAGTTCCTACATATACACACCTGGAGAGTTATAGCACCTATGGGTTGACACACACACACACACACACACACACACACACACACTGCATGTAAACATACAAACAAGTTAAACACTCATCACGCATAAGAACCTGTAAGGTCACGTAATTGTACAAAAGGATACACACTATAGATCCCACAGCACTATACACATATACACATATACATCCATCCACCACACACATAATCGGCCAACACACACACTCACCGACACACTAGATACGCACAAGTGAAAGAGAGACTCACAGCAAGCATACGCATTACCCTGAATGCACAAACACAGCTAATTTTATACAGAATCAGGTCATGATGGCAGCATTGAAAATCCCATTTACATATATGCAAGTGGAAGAATGTAGCGCTCCACACACACAAAGAGGAATCTGCAGCCAGGCGGGCGCATACACCCACCCCGACTGGCACACTTGTCATGTTTTATAACTGCCATTTTCATTCCAGGGTCTGTAATTTCCTCTGGATTAAGGCTGGGTGATGGGGACAAAATTAGTATCATGATAATCTTAAAAAAGCATTTCGATATCAGTATATAACAATATCTGCTAACAGGCAAAGTCACATGTTGAATAATCAAATTGTTGTTCATTGAACTGCATAGTAATACACTGTCAAAAACAAGGTACAGAGTTGTACCTTTTGTCAGTGGGGCTGACAGTGAATAAAATATCATCAAACTGTAATTTTCAAATGCCATAATTTGTTTCAGATCTCATTTTGTGAGATATTTGGGGTTTTAGTAGTAGTGTTTTATCATTCATTTAGACAACAGACTTGTGAATCATAACTCTATTGTTATTCATCACAATATGATTCTGACAGACAATAAATTATAACGTTGAATTATTGATGATATCTAAACATGATGATAGCTGGACCGACACACCAGTTCCCGGTATGTCACTATCATTTCAGAGTTCCTTGCTGTGTTATTCATGTCATGCTGCAGTGGGACGTTCCCTGAGATGGATGGAGGCACAGTGAGGTGAACTGGGTTAACTTGTCCCCAGAGTCCCACCTCATGTTTTCCCCATCAATGGCCAACATTGGTAGCCAGAGAATGGGGAAGCCTACTGGTACAGTAAAGTCAGGGCCCTGCCTGCCTGCTGCCTGGCCTCCTTTCATACTCCCAAAGCAGCAGTGATGCTGTGGAAGACTGTAGGCTGGCTTTGTAGACACATTTAGGCATGCCTGTTCAGTTGAAACACCCAGCAGACATTTTGATGTTTAATAGATGGGCCTGCACCAAAATGAAATTTGAGACAACTTCCGTAATCGTCCATAAATGCATCTACCCGCATCGTTTTGTGAGCTAAATATCTTTCTAACATCACTTCAAAACAGTTACCCAAGGTTTTAAGATTATTTTTTATTGTGCAATAATATATTGTGAAAATGTTATGCTTGTTTGGGGTTGAAGTTACACTTGGCCACCTCCTGTATGTTGCTGTTTGTCAAATACTTGCTGGGCAATTGAAGTGTTGGAAAGTCGTAAAAATGATTAAATGCTTTTCCTTATAAAGGTTCTTATAGGCAGTCTGTGACTAAACAATTTGGAACAAATGCTGTATATTACGTACATTAATCATGGAATCAATTTGCATTGAGCACCATGTTTATAGATGCTGATGTGTTTGTAGCTGCATGCTCTCTAATGGTGATTACATTTCATCAGTGGGAAAAGCAAGAATGCTAACTTGATAAAGCAAACATGATATGTGTAAGCAACATAATATCTTGAGGTCTTGAGATATAACAAACGAAATGCAATATACTGCATTGGATTTATTTCAAGAGATGATGGAAATTGTTTTGTAACAGGAGCTGTTGCCGGTGTAGCTGAGAGCAGGAGGTAGAGGGTTAAGCTCGAGCCAGTCTGCGGAGCTGCACTAAATGTGAAATGGAAACGCTGGCTTGGCTGCGTTACTGTTTACATTCTATGAATAGGAATCACATGTTTGATGAAAGCAGTCTGCGCTGAGGGGTGCTGCAGAGAGAGAGAGAGAGAGAGAGAGGCAGAGGCAGGAAAAAACAGAGAGAGAGAGGGAGAGAGGGCTGGGTGAAAGGAAAGGAGAAGCAGAGGAAATATTGGGCAAGTGGAGTGGGAGGAAGAGCGAGAGAGGAGGAAGAAGAGAGAGATAGATGAGGGGAAACAAGAGAGAGAGAGAGGGGGGTGGGAAAAGGAACCCAGGCCAGTTTCACATATGTTTCAATATTCCTTTTTTTTCATCCCCCGTAGCAGCTGCATTGGGACACATGGCTTCTGTCAGCGACGGCACGGAAATGTAACATGACAAGTTTAATGTGCTACTTGATCCCGCTTATATAATCATGGTGTACAGTTTTGGTGTGTTCTGGTCAACTGGAGGGCCCTCATTGTGGGGACTGCCGTTTCCTTTTTCCCCAAACCAGAAGAGAAGGGGAGCTGCAGTCTCTTGGCGTCTGGCAAAGCTCAGCAGTGCTCGGTCCTGACATATCTCTTATGCCTGTGGGTATTTTTAACCCCAATGAAACGACTTGCCCTCCAAAAAATGCCGGCATTTCAATCCACTTATGCAATTGAATTCCACTGAATCCACTCGAACAATGTCCTGTTTCTTTCTGGTTTTAATGCTCTGCTGAGGTGATTAGGGAAAATGCCGTGTTTTAGGGCCAGGGCTTGAGAATTACATTTGCTTACACAGTTACTAATGAAAGTATTCATGCAGCAGTGTTATGTTATGGTGGTTTTATGAGTCATTTTAATGCGCTCACCCTTGGTTAGTGCCTGCGCTTGCCAAAATGTGTTTAGCTCTGTGATTTTACCAACATTGCACAAACAGGCCGACCAGTCTCAGTGGAAAGACTCTCGTTGGCCTCAGCCTTATTTAGTTACCTCATAAAATCATGAATGAGAGCTGCTTGTTTTAGCTTGGCCCTCATCACCCCTGAGAGAGAGAAACAGAGAGAGCGAATCCAAACTGCCATCCTGAACCGTGTTCTCACTTTTTTTACTTTTGTTTCGCCAAAAAAATCGAGCTCCATTTGTACCGTTCTCTGTTTGCTTCCAAATGGTTATTTAATTAGCAATGTGTTACTGTTTCACATGAGCAGGCCGCCGGAGGAAGCCAGTAATTCGTTATTAACATCTTTAACCTTTTGTTCGTTGGAAGATATTTGAGGAATGCTCACTGCATACCAACAGGTCCGCAGCAGACCGAGGTTACCGACTGCAGGCTGGGCTTGTCGGCTTAATAGCATCTGTCTTTGTTCAGCCCTAAACCGCTGTGGAGAAGAAACCTGTTGGTCACACAATCAGGGTGCACTTGGCCTCTAAAAGACCCCCATAGCTAACTACCTGTTGGTATGCCCTGTCACACCTTCCAAGTGCACACAGGGGCTGAAACTTTGATCTTAATGCAACAATTTTACACTGTTTTGCATTTTTCTATCACCTATTAAGAGAATAAGAATCACCTGGTCACCTGGGACTTCAGTGAAACAGCCTTTAATCTGTTATTTGTCTCAAAAGCAGTGTCTTAAATTCCAAATAACAGTTCTGCAAAAAATATTTGCATTCCACTCATGACAAGAGATGACATTTTCCCATAATGACATTATAAGTGTTATTTTTTCCTCCCCAACCGTAAAACATCCCACAGGGATAAACATGGCACTGTCTCAGGGTGTGTTTTCCCAAGCCCCTGCAAAAGGAAGACCGCCGACCCCCTGCTGCTGTTGTTTACCGTCCTCTTGCTCTCTGGAGCCTTTAAACCTCAACTATGTGATTTTCTGCTCCTCTTCCTCTGCTGTGATAAGCGTGTGATTGACAGCCTCCACCGAGATGGGTAGAATCCAGGTACACCTGGAGAGGAGAGAGAGGAGTGGGGGCAGGGGGACAATAATAAACTGGTGATACACAGTAGATTGTCACAGTGTAGAGATTGAGTCCGGAGTCGCAGATTAAGGCTGCTGACACTGGAGTTGTGACTGGGGCTTAAAGTACCTGTCTCAGTGTGTGTGTGTGTGTGTGTGTGTGTGTGTGTGTGTGTGTGGCTTGGTCCATCTGTCTGTGTGTGTGTGTGTGTGTGTGTGTGCATACGTGTTTGTGTTTGTCCGTATAATCTACCTTGCGCTGAAGCATAGCCCCTCCTGGAAGTAATCTTTTGTTCTGCTCTCCGCTCCGTGAACAAGCCTCTTTGATAGATGTCCAACATCTGGCTCTGGTTGCACCTCAGCACGCCCCTTCCTATCTTTGAAACAAATGGCTTTCCCATGCGTACCCTGCCTCGAAACCGGGCCCCCATTGTGAGGCTGTTTCCCACACTGAGCCATAATGGTGGGTGCGTTTCAGTCTGAATCACCTGAATCATCCCCAGCAACCCGGGCTACGACACAATCTTTGTAGAGAGGGTTAGCGCACATGCTTTACCATGCCTATATGTTCCATAACAGCCTGGATTGTGCACCTATTTTGCTAGAAACAGTAGCTAATTTCTGAAATTGTTTGGATACTTTATTTTCCAGCACACCTTGTACTACACTGAGCACTAGACACCCTTAGACTAATGACATTTTGTCAGGGTGCAGTTCATTCAAAAACAGCCAACCAAGGCAGGTGATTACAGTCCAGCTAACTTAGCTGGACTAGCCTAGCAGTAGTTAAGTAGCTAAGAATTATTGTGACACAAACATTATCTCACAGAAAGAAAAAAAAGGTTAGCATAGTTTAGCCAGTTGAAGGGACTTACTTAGGCTAGTTACTCTCAGTCCAGCTGTCTCTCTTTTGCGAGTTTATCCCTGGTTGTGCACTGACATTATGTTCACTAAGGAACTGCTGCATTAGATGTATATTGTTCTGTGGTCTGGAATATCTTGAAGCCTCCAGTAATCCAGAAATTCAGCCGTTGCAGCAGAACGAAGTAATAGGATACATCAAAGAAGAATAGGACATAAATAAGAATACAGCAAAAGGGGGATTATATAAACATAATCCGACAGTTCCAACACTCTGACATATTAAGTGGAAATGTATGAATGAAAATGTGCATTTTCACATTTGCAATAACATTTACATTTTAGCCATTTAGCAGACACTCTTATTCAGCAACTTGTTGGCGATTTAAATTCCTAAATCACCAACATTGCAAATAACCGACAGAGTGCAAGGGTCAGAGCCATGTAAGATGTATGATCATGTAAGAGAGAAGTGCTGGAAATGTTGATCCTACCCCCAGTGGGAACGGATTCGTGTCATTGGTTCACAAGTCTAGGTGTGGTCATCTACTGTGACCGCCGCCCCTCCGCCCCAGCGTCATCAAGTGTCCTGTGAGCGCCCGTTTCACCTGCAATTGTGCAACTACAATTCAAGGAGGAGCGACTGCTTTTTACAAGCGGATTGTCCCCATTGTTTAGACAAGGCTAATCGTCATTGTTCCACAAACGCCGCTCTCTCTCTGACGCAGTGAAGTGAACACACACACACACAAACCATGCACTCAAGGGATTGTTACTGCTTTTAAATAAAGAAACTGTTGTTTTGGTTTCGGTTTTTGCAAGACGCAGATGCAAAGAGGGAAACCGTGACATCAATATTTTCTATTTCGGGGCATTCCCTGAGGTCACGTTTCACATACTCGGAGTGGAATTTATTACCGTCTTGGCCTTTATTTGCCGAAGCTGATGTTATGGAGGCAAAAAATAACTGTGGACACAAATGCACACACACACACACACACAGATGCAGGGTGCACACAGACGCACAAATCTCACAAATATGTCACCTGTATGTTATGTAGGCTATACACACTGTATGACTGTAGACACACAGTGGTGTTGTTGGTAAGGGGTTAATGACTTTATGGTGTGTGTGATTTGTAAATGGGTGTGGCATGTGAGTAAAGGGCTATTGCCTTCAAACATGAAATGATGTGGATCTTGTTCTTGTATATGTATGTATAAGAACACAATACCACACCTACGGTCTTATAAATGTGCGTGTGTGTGTATGCGAAGTGAACACACACTCAAGAGACTTCGGCTATTCTTTTCAAATAAAGAAGTGTATGTTGTTTTTTTGTGAGAGACATAAACAGAAGAACAGAAACCATAACATCCGTATTTTCTACTTTTGGGGCGTCGCCCGTGTTTCACATGCTTGGAGTGGAATTCATTACTGTCCCAGCCGTTATTCGTCAAAGCTGCGTCTTATGTCATAACAATACCTGTACCTGACAGCTGTCTGAGTTGGTTAGCTGACAGTCCACATCCCCGCCCTGCTGTTTGAAAAGAGCAACAGGGCTGAAGTGGCTTCCTGTTTATGTATGTGTGTTTGCGCATGGTTTTAAGGATGTGTCAGAAAGCAAAAGTATAAAGCATAAGCAGCTTAGGATCCTGTGTGTGTGTGTGTGTGTGTGTGTGTGTGGTTGTATGTGTGTACCGACCATGTCTCTTCAGACAGACTAATGAATCATCACTGATGTCCCTATTTTTTTTCATCTGTATTTCACTCAAAAATCTGAGTGAGATCAAAAAAGTCTCGGTACGGTAATCAGCACAACAATAGATCAGAGTGAGCCCCTCAGAGCTCTGAGTCTGTGTGTCTGCGTGTGTTTGTGTGTGTCTCTCTGAGACTGTGTGTGTGCATGTGATGTCTGCGAGTGTGTGTGTGCGTGCGTGCGGGCGCGCGTGTGTTTTCTCAAGCACCAGCTCAAGCTGTTCTCCTTCCAGATGGGACACTTCACCTTAACAAGAATTGCAGATGAAGAGAAACAACGAGACAGAGAGAGTTTTGCTTGTAAATGCATGCTTGTGCTTTGTTGTGTGTGTGCGTGTTTGTGCACTTGTGTGTGTACGTGTATGCTTGTGTGTGCGTGTGTGTGTGTGTGTGTCTATCTGTGTTTGCCAGCCTGTCTGCAGAATGCCTTTTTCATGAGGCTAGAGATTTGGTCCCTAAGTGGCTGCCATCATAGCCAGCATTGTTTCCCCAGAGTGACATAGCAGAAGCTTAATGGGCCTGTTGATGGTGTGTTAAAGCTCGGTGTTAATTATAACACTATGCTCCGTTAAACACAGCCACATTAACATCAGCATAACCAGCGCTGCTGAGCTCTGTCCTAAGGAATGAAGTCTGACTGCTGACTCAGTCAACACTTGAATTGGACCGTTGAAATCCAGGCCTCGAGGGTCATGCACTCATCTCTGTCAATGTGATGCACTCAGTAATTGAGAGTTTGGATTCTGCTTCTGTATCTATGTACATAGTTGAATGTTTTTTGTCTGCAACCATTAGACTTACGGTTGTTACAATACTGCTTTCTTGGCCAGATGTTTGTTGAGAACAGATTCTGTACAGTCCCATGTCACATTTGTTGTGATGACATTTTTTTTTTGTAAATAAGAAGGGAATTGTGGGATTTATGTGAAAATGTGCAGCTAAGGTGATTCACTTGTAAGTTAAATCTTCACAATAATACATTTTCTACTTCATTGTATTTATTAGATACTGCTCAATAAAGCATCTCACCTCTGACTGATAGACCTGAATTTACCTCTTGGTGACCACAGCACTGTGAGGAAAAAAGCATTGTATATCTCAATGAGACTAGTCCTCATCTGGAAGCACTTTCCCCTATTTCCACAGGGTGAAATTCATATGATCATATGACCTGACCTGGTGATCTTGAATCACTGCTCTTATTCTGAGAAGCATGAATATGTGCCTTGTTGCCTGTTGCTGACATGCCTGACTGAAACAGCAGTCATACGGTGCTGAGTAGCTGTTGCTCAGCCCTATAGCTGCACTCAGTGACACAGAACTTGAAAATACTGATTCTCAAATTTGAAACTGAAAATGATCATTAAACCATCTCTTGCTCTAATTCTGCAGATTAAATGTTTTATAGCAGAGGGGAGAGATGTGGTTTCAGCTCCAGATACCACTACTGTGTATCCTCCCCATACTAAAACATCAACAGAGTAAAAATTTTATGACGTTATAAAGTATAAAAGAACATGTGTTGCTCTCTCCCCCATCAGCTTGTCTTCCTGAATGAATTAAACCGAATGTTTATCAGATGGGAAAGCAAAATATCCGCCGCAAAATGGCCGCAGATGGGAACCATCACATCAAATGAAAAGCAAAGCACAGGCTCGCGGTCGCGGATACAGGGACAGAGATTTACGTGGAGAATGATGTCATTTTTTTTTTTACCTTTGGCCTCCTCGCTCTCTACACACCGAGGGGCCGGCGACCTTCTCTGTCATTCTAAGGTCATGAAGGTTGTTCCTGCCTCCCTCCACCCCCCCCCCCACCCCCACCCCCCCCAACACACACACACACACACACACACCCTGCTTCTCTCTTTATCGCCGTCCCTCTGCCCCTGGTTATCCCCTATCTGATACAGAGGAGATAAATTAGACCCATTGTTGGTGTGATGGAGCAGAACCTCATGCCTGCTCCCTCAGTGGTAGCTTGCTGCTCAACTCTCTCTCTCTCTCTCTCTCTCTCTCTCCCTCTCTCTCTCTCTTTATCCCCAACACCGCCAGGCTGCGTGATAACAACCACATAAACCATCTGATAAATAGCAGCCAAGGTGAATATTGGCGAAGGACATTATGTGCATGTGTACACGTACGCACAGGCAGAGAGAAACGCTCACACGATTACTGCCTTCCCACACACAAACACATATGCAGAGTCTCGTAAAACCTGCATTCAGATACACCCTCACACTCACAGTCACACACACACACACACACACAAGCACACTGGCCATTGCCTCTTATCAGCATAATATCTGCATGATTGGCTGCGGGCCGTTATTTATTTCTTTTCCGGATAATGAATTTGGTAGCGAAGCTGCTGCATGCGTATAACCGCCTTCTACAGCCGGGTGCCTTTCCCATGCAGTTAGCTGCTGCTCGACTGATGTTTGCTTTGAACACAGCTCGATGTGGAGGCACGGTTCTGGCGAGTGGTGCAGCGGAGGGGAGGAGACTTTGTTACTGCAGATGACTTTGAGCTTTTGAGCTCTAACATATTGTTTTGTCTTGAGCCGGTCTTTAGCCGGCTGCCCTGATTACGGGTTGTGGCGTAAGGGCATGCCGAGTTCACAATGCGATTGAATGCACACTAGCAGGTTCACAACAGGGCATTGTCACAGAAAAATGAAGTTATCACAAATGAGCTGGTGATGGCACAAGTTTAGGCTTATTGTTTCTTTCTTAATATGAGGAATTAAATGGAGAAGCGGGACAATGCCTTGGTTTGACAACAACTTGTGGATTTTGTTATCTAGTTGGAATCAGGCCTATCTGATTGTGGCCACAGTTGATATCACAACACATTCTCAGTATGGATTCTCAACTGATCACATTTGAAGGTGTTGTGGAGAGGATGTGTTGAACACCATCTCCCTGGCTTTCAAAACCCTTTGCCAGATTTATGCTTATATTTGACATTTGATGTCGAACCTAAAATGAAATACTTTTGGCAGATCATGCTTGAACGTGCTTGATGTGGAGTAATAGGTGTTAAGCAAGGAAGTCAAAGGGGAAAAGGGAAGCTAAACGGTCAGTTACTGGATACTCTTCTTAATAAGGACCCATTTTGGCTCCTTACACCCAGGATCAAAATGGCAAAGTCCAGGAAAGCAGTTTTGCTCTGGGTTCATACAGTACACTGAATGGGTTTGGCTGCAATTCAGCACATAAATCCATTGACCAGTCGCCCTGACCAGAGCCCTGTTTTTAACTAGATAATTGTCCTCTGTGCCATAGGGGGCTAAATGTACATGCTCAGCACTTCCCCACTTTGAAACTTGACTTGTAAGTCTTGGAGGGAGCTAAAGTGATAGTCGTTAGTTAACTTTTAGATTTATGTATATTTTAATTAGGCCTGTATGCTGTTTGTGTGTTTGCTGCCATTGCTACAGAACTGTTTCTGCCTGCGAGGGAATTCTTTGACCTTGAATTCTCTCTAAACATAGTCGCACCTATGTACACAATGAACTAAGGTTCGAAAAGGCCGTCCTGTCCCAGCTGTGAAAACTAGTCTTTGATTTGTCATAACCACTAAAGCCCAGTCATTAGTAATTCCTGCACGAGGAGGGCCGTCTTTCAGGAACGTCCTCGCTTAATGAAACTGTCACTGTCAGCTATCTGAGGTCATCCGGTTTAATGCCGTAGTTTCACGGTGCCTGCTTTGTTTCTTTAAAAGGAAAAAGGAGCCACCGTGAGCCGGGCTGTATGCTGCTGTAGAGGGGGTGTGGTGGGGGGGAGGGGGGGTTTATTGGTGATTTCTCATGCCAGTGGTTTTAAGGCCACCCGGGGGAGACGGCTCGATACGCAGGCTGCAAGGTGCCGAGACTGGGAGGGCCCGCAGAGGAGAGGAGGCGGATGTGAAATCAATTTTCGTGTTCCGGCTCAGACACTGTTTTCGCTGTCCCACTTTCAATTGTTGTTGGGTCAGTGCTTTAAAAGTTGGAGTTACCTGAAGTTGAGTGCTTATCCTTTGATGAGGAGAGTCAAGCAGTTTAATATGCTTTTAATTGAAATTATGCTAGTAATTGGGTTTCAGGGCTTCAGAAACAATCTGATCGTAGACCCATCAGCCCATCTGAGGAGAGGTTCTGTGCCATGGAAGTTGTGCGATGGTGCAGAGGGGTGGTGGAGGAGAAGGGGAAGGGGGGAGCAGTAGCAAGAACAGAGGAGGAGAGAATCAGAGAGGGGGAGAAAAGCAGTAGAAATCAGGCAAAGACAGCGGGGAGGAAAAGGAAAAGCGATGAAAAGAGGAAGGAGGAGGCAATGGTGATGTGCCTTTCAAGCGTGGTGTACCGAATTATGAACTGTATAATTTGGATGTTAGATTCTTACGTTACATTAGACATTAAGCTCGGCTGAACGGTGGATGCGGCGAGAACAAGTGAATAGTTGAATAAACGGGGAGGGTAAGAGGCTGTCGGCGTGTTAGAGATGCAGAGGTTCCCAGTTTTCCACAAGTTCCTCTTCCTCGCTCTGTCTCCTCCGCCGCACATCTATCTCTTTCTCTCTGTCACTCTCCGCCACCCCCCTTGATCGTTGTCTCCTTCCCCACCATTCAGCCACCCTCTTATCCCTTCTCCTCCCTGCTCGTTCAGTCATTCCTCTTCTTTTCATGTGCCACTTAAGGGTACCGCGGGAGGAGTGATGTGTTATAGGCTGTGTCGGCGGACAACATGGGGGCCCGGTGACAAGCCGTGCGAGCTGAGAGAGGCCTAGGGCTACTAGGGGGATGTGTGTGCGTCTGTGGGTGTGAATAGATTGACAGTGTCTCTGCTGGATCTGCACAGGCCGGTCCGTCTCACCCGAAAGCCAGTATCTCCCATCATAAACATAGGAAATGAGTGAGTGAATGGGTGAATCGATGAGTTCTGTACTCTCTCTTTCTGCAAAAGAGCACTTTCTGAACCAAACTACAGTAAATCTTGTTTAAGTCCCTAATTAATGACTCATTTAATGACTAGCTGTAAAATGACTCATACCAATCCCTTGTCTTTCTCTCTCCTCCTCCCTGCAGGTGACTGGCCAGCTTCTGTGGGATTTGATGTCACCTCTAGATCGGTTCAACTGAAGATGGAAACACTGGAGTCTGAGCTGACCTGCCCGATCTGCCTGGAGTTGTTCGAAGATCCCCTGCTCTTGCCCTGCGCCCACAGCCTGTGTTTTAACTGCGCCCACCGCATCCTGGTGTCCCACTGCTCCACCAGCAAGCCCCTCGAGTCTATCTCGGCCTTCCAGTGCCCCACCTGTCGTTACGTCATCACGCTGAACCACCGCGGCCTGGAGGGCCTGAAGCGCAATGTGACGTTGCAGAACATCATTGACCGCTTCCAAAAGGCCTCCCTCAGCGGCCCCAACTCCCCCACAGAGAGCCGGCGCCTGCAACCGCAGCGGCCCTACAGCGGCACCATTAGCGCCACAATCGCCGGAACCATCGGCGGCGGCAGCGGCAGCGGCACCAGCGGAAGCAGCGCCCGCGGCAGCCCAGCCACTTCCAGCCACTCCCACCCGCACGCCAACCACACCAACGCCAACCACAGCCCGGCCGTCGTCGCCGCCATGGACCCGCGCATCAGCTGCCAGTTCTGCGAGCAGGACCCGCCGCGCGAGGCCGTCAAGACGTGCGTGACGTGCGAGGTGTCGTACTGCGACCGCTGCCTGCGCGCGACACACCCCAACAAGAAGCCCTTCACCAGCCACCGCCTGGTGGAGCCGGTGCCAGACACTCACCTCCGCGGCCTGACCTGCCTGGAGCACGAGAACGAGAAGGTCAACATGTACTGCATGGTGGATGACCAGCTCATTTGTGCCCTCTGCAAGCTAGTGGGGCGCCACCGAGAGCACCAGGTGTCCTCGCTCACCGAACGCTTTGACAAGCTCAAGGTTAGTCCACTATTTCCTTTTCAGTTCACAAAGCATGCAATGAGGCTATATCAACAACACTTTCTGTGGACTGCCCCTATTTTTTGTTTGTTTTGTTTTTTGGTTTGTCTTCTGCGTTAGAAAAGCAAGGTAAGTCACAGCCTGGAACTGGATTGGATTGAGAAAGAATAGAAGGATTCACTATTGGGCACCAAAGTTATTTTGAGTCTTTCAAAGAGCCTCCCAGTCATAGCCTGCAAAAGTTATTGTGATGTCTCTGTTTGCAGTTTGCCAAACAGCAGAATTTCATTTTAATCCATCCCTACACTGGGCATATTTATTCTGTGCACTTCTGTTGACTATGAACTTTCAGAACCACAATTCCATCATACACACTCCCACCAGCCTTTGTTCAGCTCTCTGAGGAGAGAAAGACTGAGAGACAGAACCCAGAGAGAGAGAGAGAGAGAGAGACAGAAAAAAGAGAGAAAAGGGGTGGGGGGGGAGGGGGGCAGAGAGAGACAGAGAGCAATAGAGGGAGGCCGTCATTATAATAGTCGATGAGCTGGCATTCCCTATGGCCATTGAGCTTTCAGAGGCTCTGCATTCCATGCTGACCGGCTCCAAAGACAAGGACTGCTGAATCAGGGCGAAAAACAACAGAGGGAGGCACTAGCTGGAGCTAATTCACACACTAAAGACCTAAAGCTGCCTGTTAACATTAGCTGGGCTTGAAAGCTGACACTTTTACCAGCAGAGTATGTTGTGCATGTGCGTGTGTATGCGTATCCGAATGTGTATGCCTGTCTGTTTGTGTATTTGTGTACCTCTGTGAGCTTTGTTTTCCCATTGTCTTCACATTAAAAGAGCAATTCCAACTGACTGAACACTAGCGGATTATATATTCAGTGGTGAATGTTCAAGTTGGACTATAATTTTCTGATTGATTAAATGAGAGTGAGTGAGACTTTGGAGGTGGAATCGTTTTCATGTCTTATTTGGGTTAAGCTGTTTACATGAACCTTTGACACCCTGCCACTGAGTATCCCTTTTGCCATGAATAAACCAATTAATAGAATAGTTCTGTCCACCTGTGGTGTCCCACCCACAGATAGAACGGTTCAGCGAAAAACTAGGAAAAGGGGCTCCCCTCTCCCTCTTTGACTGAGAAGTAGGTTGCTTCTAATACAGGGGAAAGAAAGATGATCCCAATAGTAATAGTAATAGTAAGTACTGCTCTTCAAAATGTACCAAAATGCTTTGCGAGTCTGAGTTTAGTGAAAGCGGTAAGATTTTTCCATGCCACAGTCACCACTTTAATATGGGATAAAGTCAGGCATCTTAACCAGGTTCTCATAATCGGAGTAGGAGCTTAACTGGATTTTTCTGAGTTATAATGTTTACGTGCATTGACCCAAATCCCGGTTACTTGAGTATCTGGGTTAAGAACAGAATTCTCCGTGCATTAAACTGATTGCCACTGATATCAACATGTGGCCCGGACAGGAATGTGTGCTGAGGGGATCCAGGCTCAGGTCCAGAGCCTATAGTTGTGTTATAGCTCTGTGTTTTCATTGTCATTGCGTTGTGTAAAAGGTACATAGGCCTTCTACATTTCATACCGTTGCGTAGATAACCTTTCTTTCTAACAAAGCAAATCTCCCATTGGAAGACATGATCCTTTGCACTTGATAAGTCTTTGTTCCAAGGTCGCCGACATCAAGGAAATTCCATTGATGCTTGCCGTCCCCAGGGTGCGTGGATGTCAATGCCGCCATGGTGTGATTGTGTCAAGTGAATAGCATTGTGCAGCACCGGGAGGGAAGTGGATACCTGAGAAAGCACTACACAGGCAGTCCCAGGGCTTTATCTGTAGAGAGGAGAATGGTGTATGTGCACGCTTTCTGGTTGCTGTTCTCTGTCACACGGAAGAAAAGTAGGAATGAATATTAATGGAAATACATTTGGGCTTTTTTGTCACTGTACGCTACAAAAATGTGGGTGTAAGAAAATGCTAGCGACAATTCGAGAGACGTCAGCATTCTGTATGCAACTAAAAATCCAGCTCATTGGGTGAACACAACAACAGAGCTGATGTTCTTCTATGAAATCGCAGCATCTATACCATTCTGGGGAAAATGCAATCCTACAGCCTGCATTGTTGATGATTTGCGCCGCCAAAAACCTCTGCTCTCCCTTTCATTGTTGCACCAGCATGCCAGCAAAATTCCACCTGCTCAGCACCTCTTAGTGCCTTAACCCTCAGCAAGTTTATTTTCCCTAGCACTTGCCCTTTTTACACATTTTCCCCCTCTTCTTCTGCCACCCCGATCGCAACAGAGGCTGTGGGAGAGCTTAAGCGGCTAAGTCTCCCCCTCCTTCCCTCTTCACTTCATGGCTGGCTGTGGTCCCTTTTGAACGTTCCCCAGCCAAGGCTTTGAACTTTCTTGACTTTGAACTCCCCAATCTACCCCAAATCTGGGAGGGGACCGGCCCCGGCCCGAGCCCCGGCTCGGCTCACAAGTGGCGGTGGCAGCGGCTGCTAACTTATAATCTTCTTCTCACTCATGGAAAGGCGGAGTGGAGAAAGTCCTATTTGTGCATAGCTAATCATGGGAGATGTAGGTCAAAGGAGGGGGGGAGTGTGTCTTACACTGCACTCTTTCTTTCTCTCTTAGCATGAGTGTCTCAGACTAATATTAGTTGAAACTCTCTTAGTTGAGGTTTTAGTCTTGTGTAACTGATGCTCTTATTGACTGGTCTTTTGCGTTGCCCCCACCATCAACTACTATAGAAGGCCACTGATCAATGCCAATCAGTTGCCTCCGTTTGAACCCTGCCTCTCTCTGTTTGATCTTTGACCTCTCGATTACTCCTCACATTGCGTCCCCGCTATGTTGTGTACGCTGCGGAGATGGACTGACGCTAAATGATTTCTCACACATTAGGGAGAAGGTAAGCCTCCCCCTGGGCGAGGAAGGTGGGTATTTCAGGAGACAGAATGCCAACAAGTGCCAACGAGGTAAATGACAGAATGCGGCACAGCTGAAACCGCAGGGAAGTGAGTTAATTCCCCAGGCAGCTGTTAAGCAGAAGTCGTTGCTCAGTAGCAAGGACATTTGTGTCTGGTAATTGGCAGACCTTGGTAATTTTGTCTTGAAAGACTGCTGCATAAAGGCCCTACGTATAAGATTCTTGTTTGTTTAAACACAGTCAAAGTGTGTATTGAAACTACCGTCCGAGGTTCATTGTACTGTGAATATCACCTGCTGTCTTGGAAGTGTCTATTGCAATCCCATCAGGAAGTAATTAGGTACATTTTGTGGCAACCTAGCACCCCCTTTCAGAGGCTGAGTAGACAAAATGAAGACAGCATTAACAGCGTAACACAGCATTACAGCAACACTATGGGTGACCACATGGTTCAGCGCCGGTCACCGCCCCGCAGTGGCTTGTAGGGGTTCGTTTGTGTTTTTGAGTGCACTTTGACAGGGATGGAGACTAACTGTGGCGGGGATTTAATATGTGACCTTTCAGCCATGAGACATTCTGTCTAGTCACTGGCACCCATGTGTTTGTATCCCAGTGTTTGTCCTTATGTGTATCTCATTTGATCCTTGTTCGGTGGAAGAGAGAGGTCTGGATTCAAAAAGGTCCAAGTGAGGGAGATGGAGAGTAGATGACAAAGGAGTAGATGATGGAGGAAAGGGGCAAAGACAGAAAAAAAAGGAGACCCAGAGGGATAAATGGGCCGAAGCACAAAGATAAGACGTCTCCCTTTTCTCCTGTCACTTCATCGCTGGCAGTTAATTGATGGCTCTCAGGCACTGGGAGGTTTGAACCGCGCGTGCTTTAGCGTCGAGTGCTAATGAGCTGACATGGCAGCAAAGCCTGGCAGAGCTGCTGACATTTGTGACACTCAAGCGGAGAGCGGCACTTGAAGTAAGCAGCAGATAAACTTAAAAACTCCGGATCCGCTGCACTCGGTGGCGTCACATGTGCACTAACCCTGCAGCAGTGCGATTTGAGTATGTGTGTGTGTGTGTGTGCATGCATGCGTGTGTGTGTGAATGTCTCCAAGGTCTTGACAGGTCTCACACATACTCGAACCAGATGATAGCGTGTTATGTACATGAGAAGAATGAAGAAATATGCAAAACATTTCCAAGCGATTATTGGATTAATTCCTGTTTTGGAAGAGGCTAGTCACAGCCATAATGACAACACTGCCCCCCCCCCCCCCCCCCTCTCTCTCTTTCTTTCTCTCTCTCTCTCTCTCTCTCCCCCTCTCAGTCCTTTTGCTCTCTAACCCCCTCTTTCTGACTCTTGCTGTGTGAATCCCCACTTCTCTCTCTTCATTCCCCTCAATCCCTCCAGCCCTCCTTCTTTCTCTTCATCCCTGCAGCCTTCACCCCCCCCCCACCCTCTCATATCTTCCACTGCCCCCCGCTCCCCCACCCCCCAACCTCCATCTAAGCTCCTTAAGGCACTGTCTAACTCTCTTTTTCTGTGTGATGTGTGCATCATGTCTGCTTGTGCTGCTGACTCCACTCCCACTGTATTTACACCCATTTGCTTTGCTAAAGCCAGAGGCTAGCGTGTGCATGTGCACAAGCACACACACACACACACACACACACATGCACACGCAAACGCACGCTTATGCATAATTATATCTCTAGACACACATTCACATGCATTCACACACATCCACTAGCACAGTTACACGCTTTCTTTCTCACTCTTTTTTACACGGACACAGATATACGATATACAGTATATACAGATGCGTGTACACACACACACACACAGAAACATGCAGTGCTATAATGCTAGTCTCACTATATCCTAACACTGATATTAATTCAGCAATTTGAGAGGGAAACTGCAATGCCAAGTAGTCAACCAAGCATGATGCCCCTTATCTCTCACACACAAAGTCTTCCGCCTCTCGTGTTTTTAATTGCACAGATATTTTAATTTGAAGGAGTTGGAATCCTTTTACTGCACAGTGGGCCTATACGTTATATCTATTCATAGTTTACAAGCAGGCAGCGTCTATTAAGCTTTCGTGTTAATACAACGAGGTAGAGTTGTGTGGTGCAGTACTACTACTACTGCTACTGCTACTACTACTACTACTGCTACTACTGCTATAACTACTACTACTGCTATTACTACTACTAACAGTTAGCCTACGTTGACATTCAAACCCGGTAACATTGCTGAATAGTTTTACATAATTATTACTATAAGTTCTGGAAGTAAATAAGTTAGGAGGGCGGGAAAATAAACCTCCGGGTGGAGGTGGAGCTTGAAGTGTCGCTTGTCATTGGTGGCGACGACTCTCCACGTCCTCCAATGAGTAGGAGCGGTTCAGTTCACTTGTTCTATCTCTGTATGCTGTTCTCCATAGATGTAATAATGAAGACTTTGCTGAACAACACCTAACCAGAGAGAGGCTCATTTCTTCAGCAGTGGATGTACAGAATAGCGATGTGAATGCAGCTTAGTGGTTGACATCAGACCCACTGCAACAACTAACAGAGAACTGACCATTAGTTTCTTGGTCAGACAGTTTTCTGTCAAATATAACAATGTAGGAACGATACCATCCTCTGTCTAAATCAAGTCTCAATCTGTCTCAATCACTTACTTATCCTATCTATATTCAGCAACATGTTAAGACATGTTTTAGAGCTGCATTATATAAATAACTTATTTTTGACTAAAATGTCAGATGGGACCTTATTATTCCAAGGTCATGATGTGACATCAGGATGAGGTAAATGTACCACAGCAGTTCCACTTTCATTTCTCAGTTTGACAACAGCATTTAAATTGCAAAACCACACAAACAATTGATACGATAAAAACATAAAAACAACTTTAGATCCAACACAGCTTTGATATTTTCTCTACATCATTGTAATAGAAACGCTGAAAAAATTGCTCCTCAGTTGCAATGAGTCTCTGCAGTAACATTATTTGTTGCCTACATCTATTAACAACGAACCTATTCATAAAATTATCGTCTTGCTCATGCATTATAACGGCTTCTGAATCCTGTCATGTAGCTAGGCCAGTTATACGCTTACATTAAAATTATTAGCATAAACATTAATGAGGATATTTTATAGGCTATTATTCTATTCTATTATCCTGTTTTGTCTGGGGAGGTAGGTGTCTATCAACCCTGTTTTGTTTTTTTTTGTCTATTTGTTTTTTTGTCACACGTAAATTATTCTGAGAAAAGCAAATAAAAATATACATTACAAAAATATATATATATATATTAGCTTAAACATTAATGAGGATATTTCATAGGCTATTATTCTGCCTGGTTTCTTTCTGGGGAGCATATAATATTCTCATACATTTTCTGAGTGTGTATGTGTTTTTAACCCTTTGGCTTGCGGGTAGTAGTGATAAGAGAAATCACATACAGTGCCGTGAGAAAATATTTACCCCCTTTGTGATAGTTTACAATGTTGCTCATTTATTTCCACATTTAATCTTTAATCTTTTATTTCTAACATTTAGTCTTTCGTTATTAATGCAGAGAATCCCACTGTAGACAAAATAACTTCCCATTGGCACTGCATCACCTTATTGCCGTGACACTGGATAGGCTCTCTCTCTCTCTCTCTCTCTCTCTCTCTCTCTCTCTCTCTCTCTCTCTCTCTTCTCTCTCTCTCTCATGCACAAATTCCCACTCGCTCCCCTTCTTTCCCTCTCACTGTCACTAGTTTTCTCGCTTTCTGTGTTTTGCATGCAATCACACAAACATCATCCTTCCCACCTGCTTTCTGTCACTGTTTCTCTCTCTCTCTCTCTCTCTCTCAATCTCTCTCTCTCTCTCTCTCTCTCTCAATCTCTCTCTCTCTCTCTCCCCCTCCCTCCATCTTTTGGCCCCTGGCCAGTCTGTCTTGTTTTAGGTAACACCATTCCTCTCAGCCCTCAGTCGCCCACAAGCTCACATGCACTGCAGCAGCATATTGCTAGTGAGAGGGAGACTCACATCCCTCCAGTGTGTGTGTGTATGTGTGTGCTTGTGTGTAGGAGGGTGTATGATTGCCTGCAAATCTGCGTGCCTGCGTGCAGTATGTACAGGTGTGTGTGTGTGTGTCTGTGCAGGCACGTGTGGGTGTGCGTGTGTGTCTAAGCAGATGCTTTAGGCCTGACATGTGTGGAGTGATTGGGAGCTGAGTGTGTGATGCCAGGGGGAATCATGGCTCTATGTGGAGAACAGTGTGAGGTAGAGCACACTTAGTCATGCTGACGGAACCATCAAGGATGTAGTAGAAGGCTTTTAGAGTGCCTGTGTGTGCCGCTTCTGTGCCTGTGTGTCCGTCAGGATGTGTGTGTATGCGTGTACCTGTGTCTGTGCGTATGTATGTATGTGTGACAGGACGTGCTTGTGTGCGTGGACAAGTGCAGGCACTTGCACACGCACACACGCACGTCCTGTCAATGCATCATGCATGCGGTGTGGCAATATGTCACGCCAGCTCATCGTAAAATTGAGTGGGTCATGAAAAAAAAAAAAAAAAAAAAGGCTTGTTATCAAATCACTCGCAGCCACTGCATCATCCATATGCACAATTTATGCAGAGAGGGAGTGGAAAGCTTTTAAGAGCTCGGGTGTCAGCAGTGATACGACGCCGTGCGAGAGGAGGGATGGAACCGACGATGCTCAGCGCCGAGGTTTGTGTGCATTTGTGAGCAGAGCGGCGGTACAAATTTATCCATTCCATTGATGCTTCTCCTCACTTTTTTGAGCAGGGGGAGCAGGGATCGCTGGTGTAGCTGGACTCGTGTTAGCCTCGGTTCAGGCAACTCATCTAAAGTGACCGCGTGATGCTGAGAGACAGAGTGACACTCACTGTTGTAGGTCGCTCCCTCTGTGGGTCCAGCACAACTTGATTTTGTTAACTCTATGACTGTCTATAGTGCATGAAAAGGGCACTCATGAGGTATTATAACACGCTCGTTATGCCTTATGACTAGGGTTACACCAATATATCAGTTTGCTAATATATTGAGTAGATATTAGCCTTTCATATTGGACATTGGTCTGTAAAACCTGCAGTGAAATTTTATTTTCTTTGCACATTTTACTATTTCCTTGTTCAATAGTGTTTATTATAAATTAATCCTTCATTTAAAGACCTGATTTATCCCCGAGTTCCTCCTTCCATCCAATAATTGTGTTGGGTCTCGTTGCCTTAGGGGGCTGCCAACCTAAAAGAATTTCATTATCATGGTTTGTAATGCAGAGTTTTAGTGTCCCATGATGGTCTAAATGTTGTTTCAGGGGATTTTCCACCCTGCCAAGAATAAAATACCAGGGGAAATACTGAATCCTTTGATTTTTTTTGGCATGAAAATGGTCAAATTTTAAGATATTGAATAAAAGCAGGTTATCTGAGACTTTAGTCTAAAAATATCTGTATCAGTATCTGCCTGCAAAAGCAATATCAATGTCAAACCCTAGTTATGACCTTAATAAGAAGGCATTATGCTAACCGATGCATTATATCAGCACTCATAAAACATTATGGATTTAACTTATGTGTCATATGAATGTATATGACTAGTTATCTGTCAGAGATTGTCAAACAACCGTTTAATCTCAATGGGGCAACCTCTGACAGAAAACTAGTGCTTGTACATTATTATTCATTATAAGTTATATTTACAATGTTTTATGAGTGCAGATATAGTGGATCTAGTATTGTGTCTCTATATAGAAAGCATATATAGTAAGCATGGTCATTAGGCATTACGAGTGCAACATAATTCCTTTTGAGTGCCCTTATAATGCACTATACATATGGTGGCCATAGAAAATGTTACTTAGATGTTTTTTTCCCATGCGTATTTTGTCTGTTTCCCATGTCAACCGTAGGACAGGAAGTCTCTTGGGGGGAACAATGTCACAAAATGTGTTCACAGACCAATTCTGGCTCCTCATGACAAAACGTTCCTCTCTTGCTTTTCCTTCTCCTAAAAAACGGTTCATATTTCCTTTTCTTGCCTTTTACAAGGCTTAAAACTGGCACTCAGGCACTTGAAGGCTTGAACTGTGTGTATTTTAGCATCAAGCTGCAAGGAGCTGACACCGTAGCAAAGCCTCGCTGAGCCTCTGACATTTCTGACACTCCAGCAGAGAGTTACTTCAACTAAGCAGCTGATAAATACATATTTTGGATCTCAGTGACATTTCCCATGCATGTACTCGTACGCGTTTGCTTACTCTGCATTCGCGTGTGTCTGCATGGGTTTTCTGTGTGTGTGTGTGTGTGTCTACTTTCAAAACGTGTGCTATACTTGATTTCGTTATCACCACTGATGTAAATATCTTTTACTTTATTCTTCTGCATCCGCTATGCTCGCTTTTCTCAAACAGACAGGCTATCAGATGTGCTTTGCATTATTAAATACATGCAGAATAGCTCCAACAGAACTGGAAACTCAACGGCATAGCGTTCTTTTACTCTGTCCTACTTTTCGCGATGTGTTTTTGAATCTGAATTGAATGAATTTTTGCCAGCATGAATGTCATCATCATGTAAAATAAAGTTTCTCATTGTCATATCAAATACATCTTGGATGCAATCTATATTTGCATAACACTTAAAAATGAAACACTTATGCTATATCCCTAAAGTGGAAAGAATGGATGGATGGATATCATCACGCGTGGCACATGGTTTGTCATGATGCGTTGTAGCATAGAAACCCATTGCTATGTATGTATTTCAGCCAGATGGTTGGCTGAGAGCAGCGATGCACCACACCATGTTTTTGCCTGAAGAGCATTTGCGTATTAATCAACAGTGGAAACTCATTTTGCCATGTTGATGTTTCCCCCCCCCCCCCCCCACCTTCTTCCAAGCATTGTCATTTCAGCCTTTCATATAGCGCCAAATCATTTGCCCGTGACGTTTGATGTGTAAGCACTTTCCGATATTAATCTGCAACAACTCGCGGCACGGATCACTTTATACGAGGGGAAGTGTGTGTGTGTGGGGGGGGGGGGTTCTGCTGGAGGAAATTGATGACACATGCAGTCCATGAACATTACTACGAGGGTTGATTTGGAAATTACATTTCCGTGTCTCTGGGGCATTTTGAAAAAAAAAAGAAAAAAATGTATCTAGTCTTGATGAAATCATCTGATTTTAATCACACAAGGGCTGAACAGTCTGAGGGAAACATCGGAGGTGCCGGGATCTTTCCGGAAACCCCTTTGGTTTGTGGTTCAGAGACACTGGAGAGGACAGCGGAGGATAACAGGAATATTTATACGGAGTCTGGAATGTCAGTCGGTGTCCAAGTTCTGAATCCCTTGACCCCCATACACACACACACACACACACAGACAGAGAGAGAAGCACACACACATGCACACACACATAAACGCTGGAGGTATGTCAGTGTCTATTCTCCTCTTTGTGTCTATCTGGTTGGCACATGTGCTTCGGTGTTTGTGTATGCGCGTGCGTGTGTGTGTGTGTGTGTGTGTGTGTGTGTGATGAATGCTGCGTCCTGTTGTGAGGCTGCCAGGCAGGAACAGTGTGTCGCCCATGGGAAGGTACTTAGTTTGAACTAATGACACCAGTGTGAGACGAACAGCACGTCTGCACCGGGCCCGGGGACAGCAGGGACCTCTGATTCATCCCTAACACCAAAATAGCGCGGTGGTCGGCTATCTCCGAGCTGTACGCAGGGAACAATAATCATAGCTTTCATAATAGTTTTGAGGGTGGAGTCATTTGTATCATTGAAATGCGGAACAGTGAATTTCAAGTTTTTATTGGATATACAGGGAAAACTATTATGACAGCGAGAGGAAATAGTTTTTTTATTGGTGCCGTTTTTTACTGGTGACAATGTTCTGATGATTTTTACATGGAGGCCCATAACTGAAAGCTCCCAGTCTGCCTCATATTCATCCTTTGATGGGAACTCAATATTAAGCTGTCAAGTTAACAGCAAAAAGGTTCCCTGTTAGAATTTGTATGCTTTTGATTATGCTTGGCAGCTTCAGCTAATGAAACATCAGATAGGAGACTGTTCAAATGACAAAAAAATTGAAATGGGCCATAACAGACATCGCTGACAGTTGTTACTCAGATATTAATACAGCCTACCTGCTTTTCCATCATACCTGGATGAGTATTGTCTCTTAGAAATTGCATCGATTACAGCAAAGAGTTTTTTTTTTTTTTGCTGTCATGTCACTGAGGCAGCGTTTATTATCCTTCCACCAGGCTCCACATTCCACATTCGAGCTTATGCAATCCATTATCATGACAAAGAGAAAAATGACAGCTCAGTAATGACCAATCTGTCAATCAGCCTGTACCAAATCATGAGAGTTAGGAGAGAGACGGCTAAAATTAGGGAGAAGAGCTGGAAACACTGTAGGAGGGTTGGCAGGTGAATTGATGGATTTTGTTGAAACAACAGCCGCAACTATTGTCATTGTTGACTATTGATCTCTCCATGGCAGGTCATTTTTTTAAGATTCTTTTTATCAGTTTTCAGTCTTTCAATTGCATTACAAGTGCAGTCAATAGAGAAAACATTTTACAGATATACGCAGATGAAGGTGCATAGATCAGCAAAGGACAAAGAAAAGCAAAATAGTAGCGATGGCTCCAGGATTGTGAGGTTGCGAGTTACATGTGGAGGACTTAGTTTTAGCATAATCTATCATTGTGGTGTGAAACTCCTGATAGGAAGCCTGTGTTTTCGGGAGCGAGAGAGCCAAACCCTCTGGTCATGTTGACGGGAAGCCTGTGGAAATGGATTTGTCTTTGTGAAGCGTCTTTGTGTTATTTTGGCTGGACGAGGAGAATTCCACTCTCCCCGACCGTTCCCATCCATCTCCCTCCGTCTCGCACACAGCTGCCTTGGACACAGAGATGCTTCTCACTGCATTCCATTCCTATGAATCTCTGTTTCCTCAAACACATGTACACACACACACACACACGGACGTGCACATACATCGTTATCTGCCACAATGACATTGACATATAGTCGAGGGAGGCAGGGGAGTGCGGACTTGGAAACGTCAGAACGCCCATAAAGTAGATCCATCAATGTACACAGTCTGCTTAATGACCCAGTCTCTAATCCACATGAAAATGATAGCAATAACATGGTTTGGAGATATTTTCTTCTTAATGCATTGACCATATGTGACAGCTTCAACATAAGTTTTAAATATATTTTGAAGCCATATGTATTTGGACATTTTTGTATTGCCTGTATGATTTAAGAAAAGGAGTAGATTACAGTAAGTAAGCAGCAGGATCACAGAGATTTAAAGTTGTAAAGCTTATTTTCTCTGGAAAATACAGCCATTGTTTTTGGCACAGAATACAAAATGCCAAGACATTTAGTTTAATTTCAGTTTGATGCAGATGCAGATAGAGTAATATCACCCTATTCTGTGTTCATCAGTTCAGAAATGAATCCATCTGTTGCATGGACTACAAGCAAACCCGGGTCTAGGAGCATTAGTCCAGGATGAAGAAGTTATTTAGGGCTACTAGTTCTGCCACAGGAGCTGAAAGCAGGAGAACATGACCATGGGTTGACTTTGCAAACTCCAGTTCCCCGGGAGCTCGTTCGCTTCACGTGACGGAGAGATTGAGAACGCAGGTTAACGGCGGCGTGCCCCGATGTCCCCCTCTTAAAGCCGACGAGAGAGAGAGAGAGAGAGAGAGAGAGAGAGAGAGAGGGGCGCTGATGCATGCTTTATAGCACGCAGGGCCTCTTTTATGGGCTTCTAAAAAGGGACACGCCACCTATCCTCTCTGCCCGGCATGGTGGTGACAGGAGCAGCCAGCGCCCCGTCCCAGCCACGTGTGTGTCTGGGCCCATGCATACACACACATGCATACACACCATCCAAGATGCACTACACACACCACCACCTTTTGTTAAGCCCTCAATATAAATGCAAATCTGTCCTTAATTGACCTGCCTGATTAAATAAATGTTAAACAAAGAATAGCGTAAAAGTGTATTCACATGTACGCATATACATGAATGCATGCACATGTAGACAAACCCACACACACACACACAAGGCCTCTCCCCTGCATGGTGGTGGTTCTGGGTGTTTGCCAAGCAGCTCTACACACCTTCTCTAGTGATTTCCCTTCGGGGGACTGCAGCCGTCAGCGCTCATAAAACCCTTTAAGCTGTCAAAGCTAATGCAATTACATATTTTTTCATTACGGAGTCCTTCATTCTCCTGGCCCCACCTCGCCGAGGAGGAAATACCTGTTATGGGGATTCATTTCCTCAAGTCTGCAAGGGGCCGCTTAGTTGGTTTATGGAATTTCGACGGTCGTGCGATCTCAAGTTGATTGTCTTGATTTCTGTCCGGGGAGATTAAAGGCGCTTTAATGGCCGTTTATTGAATGAAATCAAACTTCCACTTGGATTTGAACCCTACGACCCCCCAGCTGACCCCCCACCGGCTGACACACATTGGACCACATCCCAGATTCTGTCCATTTATGTGTAAGTGAAGTCTAAGTTCTTGTACATGCACTACCAGTCAAAAATGTGGACACACCTGATTGGACGAACTATGTTTTTCATTCTCTTAAAGCCATTTTGATCTAAAGGCTTCTGCTTAAATGCTTGAAATTTGTTTCTTAGACAAATATAAATAGTGAAGTTGATCCTATGTATGAATTTCTTTCCAAAGCCTTTGCCTTTCCATCAAAGTAAAGGGCGGCTACTTTAAAGAATCTAAAATATAGTAGTAGTAGATAGTTTTGATTTGTTTAACACTTTTTTGGTTGCTGCATAATTCCATTTGTGTTATTTCATAGTTTTGATGTCTTTACTATTATTCTAAAATGTGGAAAATAGTAAAAATAAAGAAAAATGCGTGTGTCCAAACTTTTGACTGGTAGTGTATAACGCCATATAATGCACTCTGACTCTGATTGTGATTCTGACGTCGCCCGTCTGCAACATCCCTGGAAGTTTCTGTTTAGATTCGGGTTTCGAAAAAAGGAAGTTCAGCAACCCGGGGAGCCGTACGCAGAGGAATGTCTGGCCCGGAGATCGACGCCAAGGAGCCGACCGCGCAGAATCGCAGGAACGCGGGGAATGTGTCTTCCCCTACTTGCGGCGAGCCCCCGCTACTGTCACAGACACTGTCCAGAGTGCTTCTCCCCCCACGCTGTAACTCTGCTGTCTGGCCAAATCAAGAATGCGCGGCGGGGGTGGGGGGCGGGAGGGGGGGGGGGGACTCGAGCCGCCGCCAACGCTGGAGGTTATGTGATTTTGTGTTTCGGCTGTCGTCCCTGAAGATCTTTCATTTCCACGAGTGCGTCGGTCGTAGCATGTCACAGCCGGACTCACAGCAATATGTCTGGGGACGTCAGCCACGACAGATTCTCAGCCTGTCATTGTCGCTTCCTCTCTCTCTCTCTCCCTCTATCTCTCTCTCTCTCTCTCTCTCTCTCTCTCTCTCTCTCTCTCTTTTCTCCTCTCGCTGCTCTGTGTCCATCTCATCTTTTTTGGCATCCTGCCAGCAGCCGGCATGGTAACAGCGATCATATATAGACGTTATGTAGCTGCCGTCAGCGCCAGCGTTACACGACCTCATCTATAAATACGTGATAGTGACATGATTTACTGGCCCGCTCCCTGTGTTCGGCTGTCCAATTAGAGAAGGCGGAGTACAGTAGAGTGCGATCTAGTCGGAGTAAAGTCGCAGCGCCCCCCTCGGAGGTAGCAAACCCATCTGTTAGGCTGGACAGAGCAGCTTTGATACTAATAGAGACACTCTGTCTTGTCGCTGACCGCCGCGGCTGAGAGCGAGCGCGTGCGGGAGGGAGGGAGGACGAAGCGCGTGCATGTGCGTTTGCGTGCAAGTTGTGTGTGTGTGTGTGTGT
Organism: Centroberyx gerrardi; assembly: GCF_048128805.1. Lineage (NCBI taxonomy): Eukaryota > Metazoa > Chordata > Actinopteri > Beryciformes > Berycidae > Centroberyx > Centroberyx gerrardi. Next base: position 8,371,895 of record NC_136012.1, on the reverse strand, counting down.
ATGTGTTGCCTGTTCAGATGAGAGTCGGGGTCTTTTTCTGTTCTACAGCTGAAAGCCGACGGCGCCCGGCGGGGGGTCACAGTGTGGCGGGCGAGATAAAAAGCTTCAGGGGGGAAATCTCACTGTTTTCTCTCACACAGGTCTCTGGATGGCATTATCTGCCACCACTTTCAATACCGCTGAAACAGCAGCAACAATGCAACCGCTGTTTCCCTTTGTAAGTCCAATTCTGCTCTTTTTTCTCACTTGCCCTTTATGTGCTGTGAAGTAAGTTCATACCTCTAACCCCCCCGGAGCACAGAGGAGAAACCATTCGGAAACCCAGTGGAGAATTTCAACCTGACCGTTAATTAGACCGTTAACCGCTGAAAAACTGTGTTTTCTGGAGATGCAAGGTTTTTAATCGGACGGCAAGGGAAATGGAGAAATACATTAGCGGCGGATTGTAAATGAAAACCATGCCGAGGCCTGTGGAGAGATAAGAAGAAACTCGAGAGAGGAAGATAGGCAGGAGCTGGAAGTGGAGCTCAGAATCACAGTTGCTTTACGTCAGCGCCTTCTGTGCCTCCGTTTTAAACCATGACTCAGTGCTTATAGGTTATTTTGCATTAAGATGAGCCTGAGCATGCGGCAGCACCTTAAGTAAAAATTCATGTGATCCTGTGTGTGTGTGTATGTGTGTGTGTTTCCATGTGGCAGCGTCACCCTCCTGACAGCACCAGTCTCTCATGTTTGCAGAAACCCCTCCTCCCCCCTCAAAAGAAGACGACTAACCGCGTCGCTCATAACCTTATCGCGCTCCCGCAGTCCCCCTCCCACCCACCCCCCCATTTCTGCATCCCATGATACAGACGAATATTTTCATATTTACCTTATTTGTGTCAGAATTTGCTGAGCGCCTGTTTCAGTCGGTGAGCTCAGCTGAACTTCTCTGGAGGTTTTTTAACCGGGAGCTGACGAGTGTAAAGCGCGTGGCCAGGAAAGTGTCAATCACGCCAGGTTATTGTTGCCGTTTTTTGGGGGTTTAACAGGTGGAAGAAGAAGAAGACTTGCACAGCGGCATCATCCTCGCTTTGGATGATGGGAAACAGAGAGAAAAGGAGAGTGGATTAGATTGGAATTTCAATTTTGATCATGTAATTTTCCTTAATACTATTTGCGTTTTGTTGTTATAGCCGCTGCTGTTGTTCTATGTCTGTTTTTGGCAGTTCTCCCAATAAATGAATGTATGAATGAATCTGAAGTGTTAGTGACATGGGTCCTATTGCCATGGATAGTTTGCTTTTTACAGTAAAGGCAGATGGGAGAGAACGGAGGAGAGAGGCGGAGGGCAAGAGGAGGAAGGTCAGGGTTGGGGAGAGAGATGGCAGCTGACAGCGGAGAAGAGTGAGGATGAGAGATCAGAAGTGGCAGGGAAGGAAAAAGCAGACAGTGGGGGTGGGAGAGAGAGAGAGAGAGAGAGAGAGAGAGAGAGAGAGGGTCCCATGATGTCAGCACACAGGCTGAGTCACTCATCAGCGCTCAGGACTGAAATGGCAAGGCCTCGCTCCGGCCCAGCCAGCCTGCAGCAAAGCCACGGGTGAGGCTTCAGCTGTCAGCACAGTCCATCTAAAGAGATACAGTAATTGTATGAACTTCAGCCTGCTTTCTGTTGTTGTTGTTGTTGTTGTTTTTCACTAGACACACATTACATTATGGGCAAAGTTTCTACATTTGTCCTGAGTTACTTGTTAGCATGCATAGCATCCTCATTGGAACCTCATTGGAAAGTAACCAAGTATGCTTTTGAATGCAGGACTTTTACTTTTAATGAAGTATTTTTCCATTATGGTATTGCTACTTTTACTGAAGTACAGGATCTGAGTACTTTTTCCACCACTGGTGAAGAACAATAACAGGCTACAGTTCAAGTAATCCTTTATTGCAGAGATATAAGAAAAGCCATAATGATTTACATTTGTATGTTCTACATATTAGGTATTTAGCTGATGCTCTTATTCATTGAGACGTACAATGAGTGCAACCAGTAGAATAAGCTTCAGCTCCCACATTACCAAAATTATAAGCAGTCAATAGTGAGGAGGTCAACGGTCAGGGCCATAGTGCCTGAATGATCATATGAGGGAGAAAAGAAATGAAATAAAAGGAGAGAGATAGAGGGGGTGGGGTGTGTAGAGGAGAGCTGATATAATTCAGCTGGGAGGAGATGACGCAAGCTACTTCTTCTTGAAAAGAAGAATTTTCAGCCTCTGATAGAAGATTCTGCGGCTCTGTCTGGAGTGTGAAGGTCACAGTCCACCATATTGTTTCTCGTCTTAAGCAGCATTAGGTCTGCATATGTGGCATTGGCTCTGCTTTAGAGTTTCTGTTTCTCTTTTCTCGCTCTCACTCTCCATTGCTCTCTAAATTCATGGTCTTTGTATGATGCCAGACAGGCATTTGGCAGTGCTCATTCACTTCACCATCAGTATCAAATGTTTTGGAGGATTATAGGATGTAGCTCTGAGTGAAATTAGTCTCAGTTAGTGCTGAAATGATTGATTGGTTGATTAATCGATTGACAGAAAATTAAGCCATTTTAATTTTCCTAATCCATTAATCGTTGATAAATCGTCATTTATCAAATAAAAACACCAAACATTTGCTGGTCACAGCTTCACAAATGCTAAGATTTGCTGCTTTTCTCTGTTTCATATCATTATAAAATGAATGCTTTGGGGTTTTTGTGGCTGCTGGTCAGACTAAGTAAGCGATAAGACATCACTTTTGGCTCTGGTAACTTGTGATGGGCATTTGCCATTATTTATTGATTATTTTGCCATTTTAAACGATTAATCAGTTAATCGATAATGAAAATAATTGTTAGTTGTTAGCAGCCCTATTCTCAATAGACCAATAACAAGCTGAAGTTCACTCCATTTAAATTGTAGTACAGGAGAGGAGAGAGAGAGACAGAGACAGAGAGAGGAGCTGACAGTGTCACATATTGATGCAGAGAGAGAGATTATGATGAAGATGATGACGATAATGATGCCATTCCTAGAAAACCGCTTCTAACTCCACCTGGAATCAGCCGGTTTAAGTAGTTTGCAGCTCTTATTTCTCTTGCAGCCCTCCTTCCACTCAACATTGCATCAGATGGGGGCAAAAAGGGTTTCGAGTCGCACGTATCAGCTCGAGCACGAGGCCCTACATTTCTAATGTTTTGTTTCTAAGTGCACATGAATTTTCCACAAGCGCCCGTGTCCCGTGGTCCATGTGTGGCGAGTGAGTTTATCCGGCGTGTCACTTTGCCAAGAGGGATACGGGGGAACACGGTCGAGGGCTCTCAGCGCCGAGGGGGCCGCGATGAAAACTTCCAAACTGTCATGTCACTTATTCACTGTGTTGTCACACTCAAGCTGCACACAGCGCTGAATCGCTCTATCTCATAGCCAACTGCTCTTTTGTAATCATCCTCAATGGCTTTTGGTTTGCATTTTACGGAGGCGACGTCCAAGGCCAAATTCAATGTCAACCCAAACTAGCACAATGTATTCACAGTATGATATTAGGGCATAGTATAAATTATATTATAACAGCTTTGGAAACAGTTTTGAACTGATATCAGAAACATATTTAGGTCCAGATTTCTCAGAACCATGGAGGTAGCAGCTATGGACGACTAGGGAGGTCATCTCAACTTCTATTTTGGTGCTATATTACATTATATACACAGGTTTTGAACGTTGTTGAAGATTGTCATTTCAACATCTCTTCAGTGTCAAAATGTTTGCTGGGAGAGGTCGGCATCCTTCACGCAGTATAAATATCAACACTATATGCCAGTGTTTATATAACTCTGCGCCCATCAGAGATAATTTAACACTTTAGATCATTTTGAACAGCCGCCCCAGAGCCATATCAGCTCTCCGAGCGGACAAACAACTCTCCAATCAACACTTGTCAGCTCCCAATAAGTGTCACTGAAAAATCATCACTTGGTAATACTGGAAAATTCTCTTACTTACTCTTTATACCACTTTCCTACTCACTCCCTCCTCCCCACATCATCTCTACCTGCCTATCTGCCTTACCCTCTGTTTCTCCCCCCCCTCGCTCCACCTCTCAGTCTCTCTCTCTCTCTCTCTCTCTCTCTCTCTCTCTTTGGGCGGATGCCATGGCACTTAAAGGCTTAAGGAAAGGCTTAGCGAGAACAACACCTAGGTTTGGGCGCAGCATTCCTCCTGGATGATATCAGCTAACCAGGCACCTATGAACGCTGGGCTTCTCCCGCTGTTGTGATAACCTCTCGGCCATATTCTGCACAACGTTGGGCGCGGTCCACCTGCACAATAACAGCACATCTTGGTTATAATTATTAAAGTAACAGTGCTGAATTAAGTATGATCTTTTTCCCCGTGAGCGTAGGGTAGAAAGAGGTCGATATGAGATTGCCTCTGAGATCTCTGGCTCCGGTGAGTGAAAAACCAGAATGAAGCGACTTTTATGCCTGTGCACGCGTCCACATTGTTTACAGATACAAAGCATACAGGGCTTTTCGTACTTCAGCTTGGGATTTTCGCTGCCCTTTTTGGCGTCCAGCTGACCAATCAGGCTGCCTATTTTCTCTTGGCAAACATCTATGGCAGCAGCCACTTGTTTCTGTGTGTCAGCTGCAGTTCTCATTATGTAGTTATATTTATGAGGATGTACGCGGCACGTCTCTGTGACCCCCTGTGGGCGCCGCAGACCTGTCTTTGCAGCCGCTGCATTCTAAACTCGGTTTTCGTTGTTTTTTGGGCTGAATCGCACACATTATGTAGATTGATGTCCCAGTCAAATGAAACAGATTGCTGGTTTCCACTGTGCAGGACTCAGCATTTTGCAGGTTGGTAATATTTGTGTTGCTACTCTGTTTACAGAGCATGCTCCAACTATTATATTGTGCCATTCACACATCTCACTTCTCGTATTGTCATTGTGATATTGTAGTATGATTGCGCGCTTCAGCTATGAGACACTTCATACAGTTTCGCGATGAGAGAAAGTTAAAGAAATTATCTTTCTCTACCTCACAATGCAAGCAAGGATCTTGAACAAAGGGCTGAATGAAAGGGACGTTCGCGTCGGCTTTTTTGGAGGACAAAATCGGGGGGGGAAATTCATTCAAAGCAGCGCTTTGTTGAAAGTGTGTTGGTGTTTGGTGAATATTTTTCATCGCTGAAATGAGTCAGACAGGTTGAGAAACGAACACAGAGCCAAACAACGGCCTCTGGGTTCCTATCAGTCAGAGTGACTCAGACAAGACACTCCGCTCTCAACGTTATTGCATTTTAGGAAATAACACAAAATGAATAACCATGTCATATGAATGTACCGACGAGCCGGCAGCTAGATAATTGTATTACAGCCAATGAAATGTAGCTGCGTGCTGCCTGTCTGTGTGGCTCTCTCTCACTGGTATTTTCTGTCTCATTCTCTACCCTCTCTCTCTCTCTCGCTTTCTCTCGCTCTCTGTACCTCATCTGATTTTATGTGCAGGAGCCAAGTAGCCATTTTGGCCAAATTAATTTGCGAATACAAAACCCATTTGTAAGGGAAACTAATCAGGAGGCGCAGGGGCCGGTGAGGCTGCTGGTGCTGCAGGCTGCCTCTCGGAGCCGGTGCTGTGGGAGGTGCACACAGAGGACAGGGGTTCACTGACGAGCCATGGAAATGCTGCCTAACAAGCTGGGCCGTGTCATTACTGTCTGTCACACGCTGGGTCTATTACTCCGACTCATGCACATTCCGATATGGAAATATTCACAGTAACAGGAATGCTGAAGAAATATCACAGTCGTGTGTTATGTGATATGATCAAAAACAGAAGTGTTCTGCTATATAGGACAAATTTGCTTGACACTGCAACAGTAACAAACCTACTTCTGTCTGGATAGCGCCATGGGAGCGATTGCGTAATCTCCGTCATTCCGTTGCCTGCTTCAAGAGGGCTCTGCATTAATTTTGTTGAGAAATGTTAATTTATGCAGAAAGACTCTCCGGCTAGTTATATGCTACAAAAACAGCAGCGCTGGCACAGCACAGCCATACAAACACTGGCAGCAGGTAGCCTATACAGTATGTCTAGCAGCTACACATTGGCTAACTGTTATGTTTACTCAGTAGACCATATGCTTAACTCGTGATAAAGTGTCTACTGTCTACTGCAAATGTGGCCATGTTCAGTTAGTTCCGAGTCCTTCCCCAGCTGTGGCACCGCAAGACCGTCTGGTAGACTAACCAGAAGTCCAGGCTCAGGGTTTTTCTCCCTCTTGAGTCTTGAATCCAAAGTCGCCTTGCTCTTGTCAGCAGGAAAACAGAAATACCCTAATTCATCACCACACTTAAATGAGGCATTGCAACCCTAAACAGCACAGTTTTGGGCCATTTTTGTAGCTCAGGTTGGCTAGCTTGAAGTTAAGCTTGTGTTTTTCCTTTCTTGTGTTCACCATCACCGTACCCTAGTTCTGTTTCCCACTGTTATCCACCCATAAGTATTGTCAAGCCTCTTGTTTACCATGATTCTGATTTGTCCTTTAATGATATGTGTCAAAGCAAGAGCTATTTTAAAATGCAAATGACGCTAAGACTGATGCAAAGAATTATGCAATGAAAGACCTCAGTTCACACATCCTCTGCCCTCCACTGTTACATTTGAAGGGAGAAACTGTTGAGCATGTAAGTCTTTTAGGAAGACCAAAATACTCTGAAAACACCAGAAATGCTGTGTGACAGATTTATCTTAAAATGAATATTTGTAGAAAAAAAAAAAAATGTGAGACTTGGTTGATCCCCATAGGGAAATTCTCTTTTTGCTTGCCCCCCTCCACAGGGAGGTCAAAGGTCAGGCTCGGTTACGGAGCAGCGTCCTTGGAGCTGGCAGGGATTCAGAGTGTTGCTCAAGGACACTTTAACAGAGCAGATGCTTAGTGACACGGGGGATTATAGCCATCATGTCATCTACAGAGATGTACCTTCACGGTGTCATGAATAATCAATCTCTGAAGCACACAATAACTGCACTCCTTCCACAACTCTTTTGACTTTCCTACCATCAATATTGCACGTAATCGTATGCACACCGTACACCGCCCTCAAATATTGATGCTCTATTCAGAACCTTGCCGCTGCTCCGTCAAAGCCGCGCCGCTCCCTCTATCTCTACCGTGCAGCCAAGCCGAGCCACGGTGACGATAATGTCTTTAGTCAGGAGTCATGGTGGTTGGCCACAGCTAGAGCCTTGTGGACAGGAATATTCCATATCTAGCCCGCAGCTACTAGTACCAACCTAATGATATCATCTACTCTGGATAACGCTGGATGTGGATAACAAGGATTTGTTATGCGCCACACAGCATACAACTCAGATGATGAAACAAGTCCAAAAAGAAAGATACACTGATTCATACCATAGGCTGTGGTGTCAGTGGGATCGGAGTAGTTCATGGATCAGGAGATGGATGAGGAGTCCACACAGATGCCGTGTTCAAGTATTGCAGCAGCCTCATACAGACAGAGCCAGATGGATTGCTGAAACAGAAATATGTACTACATCAGATCTCAATTTAGACTTCAGCATCTCCCGTTCAAAGTCCATATTTATCAAAAATACTGGTCCTTAACAAGCCAGTGATACATGTAAATTCCATTTTCAATCTTGATCCGTTACAAGTGCAGACTCGCTACAGTGCCGCGGCGATGACAGCCAGGTCTAATTAATTGTCAGTTTATTTAAATGTGATCTCAGCTGCCTGGCTCCCTAGTTGATCATCTGCCTTTGAGCTGGACTGTCCCACCACGAATAACCCATAGATACTCCTCCCAGCGCCCCATCCCGCCCCTCACTACAAAGTAAGACTATAGAATCTAAAATATAGAATGAATGTGGCATTTTATATGGGGGTGATAGATTTTAATTTACTCTGTATCCCTTCATCCTAAGGGCCTGGGGTAAAACAGGCTATTATTCAGTTTGGAAGTTGTAATTATGACTCATCGCGCATTCAAGTGCTGTTGGTCACAAATAATAGCAAAGTGGGCTCTACAACAAAAGAAGTATCTGGTGGCTGCAGTTGTATTGTATAAATCAAGTGGCACAGAGCTACTTTGTGCTGCAGAGGAGGAAGAATGAAGAGGAGAAAATAACACTATTTCAATGAATTGATAAGTTCTAGTTCTTGTTTCTTATACAAATAAGTTCTTGTATAATTTAGTTTTGCCATCCATTTGCGCTGCACTTGTAATTACAATATTCCCAAGAGCATTTGAAGGCAGCGTAATAGCTAGAATACCAAACTGCCCATTATGTTGATTCACATTAATGTTGGCAGAACTGGCAGAGTCTGTCAGTCTGGCTATGTAGAGAAGTAAAGTGTCACACCCTTTACTGACTGAACCTGACTTTGGCTGTTGATGACAACAACACCGTGGGAAAAAAGATATGTTGGTCATGCCGAACACCAGGAAAGCCACTCATGTATGTGTTATATACTCCTTTCTCAGTATTAATCCATGAAACTGATCTGCACCGTTCCACCAAGAATTCAGTGTAAGGCTGGATATGAAACAGAAAGATCCTTTAAGCCCATTAACCCATATCTCTGTTTTCCACAAACCCCCACTTTATCTCCGTCTAGGCCGGCCTAATCTACAGCATTAAGTTCACATCTCTTTACGTTCGGATATCACAGCATCCTCAGCCTGTAATCTGATATGAAATTGTCCAATAAAAGCCTCTAGAAGGTCGGGGGATATGGTTTCGCTTTATGCAGCATCCACTTCGGTGCCTGCTCGTGTTTTGAGTGTTTTCTCTTTCTTCTCATTCTTATTCTCCCCCATCCTTTCTTCTTGTTTTTAGCAGTCTTGGGTCAGTCCGTCCCTGACCCAAGCAAATAATTGAGAAGCTAAAAGCACAGACGCGCCCATGGGTTTCCAAGAGACTCTCATACAGAGAAGCAAATGTCAGCTCGTCTCTGGCCTCCTCGCCCATTGTTCGCCAGCCGTGATGCTTCATTATTCCCTTTCAAACCTATGGAGAGATTCCTTGATCCTAATCCTCCCGCGTGGGTGAAAACCGGAATTATTATCGGATTTGTGTCCGTTTAAGATGGCTCTTTCACATAATAAGATGGGGGGGGAAAACGCTGTTGGGATTCGTAAGCCGAGTCCTAGGAGAGGTGAGAGTAAGGCGGTAGACTTTGTCCTTCCTTACCCTTCCCCGCTTCCTTCTGCTGTTTTTCTGTTTCGGAGCAACTTTGTTGAAATTCCCCTCCAGAAGCCTTAAGTGAAAGCGAGCATCTCACAGCTTTACTGCCTTGATTTTTTTTTTTCCCCAGGACCCCCGCTGTTTGGAGATCCTTTGAACGTTCACGCAGGCGTCGCTTAGCGCTCGGAGGTCACGCGGGTTCATTTGGAGTTCAAACGTTTGCGGAGATTGCTTTTTACTCCGTGGCACCGAATTCAGTCGCACTCGGTGGGTATGACAGCGAAGACTTTACGTTCACCGTTAAATGTGTGACATCGCATTTCATATTTCGCCTCGTTGAACTGTTGGTAAAGCAAAGTGGGACGGGCGCTCTTGCCTCGAATGACCCGGCCCGATGCACCAAGCCAGAAATGTACAAATGGGCTGCTGTGGGGAGTGGGGTCTAAACGGAAAGTCGTAACATTTTCGCTGATTTTAAGCGTCCCTGCTGCTCTCATTAATTGGGCCCCAGCCAGCGGGTTACGAGACAACCGTGACTCCCCATTTGTTATACCCCCGCTACAATGCGACGGTCTCAGGAGCTCTGCCCTATGGAATATTACCCTCAGACAAAAACCCTATTTCCCAGAAGGCTCGTGTTACTGACACGTCCTGGCTCTGAAAAGCCCCTTGTTAACAGCAGCTGTAAAGTGAGCTCGTTCGGCCCAAATTCTATTGCTCCATTCTCCAGTTTAATCTCTCTCTCTCTTTCATTTCTCTCTCTCTCTCTCTGTCTCTGTCTCTTTGTTTCTCTCGTGCATGGAGGAGGATCCCAATGTAATTAAAGGAAAAAGGACTTTGAAGTCAGCTACTTAGCCGCAGGACATTATGTTTTATTTCTGTTGTTTTGGTGCTTGTATTGTTTTTGTTGTTGTTGTTGTCTTGTCGTAATGACCCAGAGATTCAGCCACCGGACAGTGTCATCTTATTAGGCAGCAGCTGCAGTGCCGCATAAAAGCCTTTTTTTTTTTTCTTTTTCTTTTTCCAAGCCAAACACTTCTTAATATTTAGAAGTCAAGTCTTTTCCTCTCTGATGTGTGGGATTTCTTAACACTTTTGTTCTCTTCTCTGACTGGCGCTCACTGTTTCCAAAGCTTATGCTCTTGAACTTGAGTTGGACCTGAGATGCAATTCCTTTTAATGGTCCCGTAGCAAAGTAACAATAAACTCAACCCATGCCTCGGGTTGGGGTGTAACACATTACACAGTAATCTGATTTCAGAAATTGCTAACTGCTAATCCGTCACAGTTACGGACAGAAGCACAGCAGTCAGACCCAAGAAACTTTTGAAGAAATAGTTGATGACAAATCTATTTTTCCCCATCTTCCAATTCATTTATCATTCGATTGCACGTTCCATAGATTTTGAAAAGAAAGCTGAAAATAAACCAAACATAGTCCGTTTCGGGTATTTGATTCACCGTTTAAAGCGGTGAATCGATCATTTGTAAAGGATTTGATTTTGAAAGTAACTTTTCTGACCCAATCCCCGCAGCGGCTGCTGTAATGTCAATGAGGATCTGCCCTTGTTTTTTGTTCCTCAAAGAGAAGCGTGATCGTCTTTAGAGGAACGAGACCCGGGAGCTCCTCAACACTATGAAGTCACACGAGGGGGGGTGCTGATCTAACCCAAGGTGATGGGCTGTCAGTAGCTGCGGTCGTGGCTGTGCCGAGATGGACAGAATAAGGACTGAAGGAGAGCGAGATAGAGTGAGAGAGAGAGAGGAGACACTTTGAGAAAGAAAGGGAGAGAGTGACAGAAAGAGAGATAACAAGGGAAAAGAGAACGACAGAAGAGAATGAGAAATAAATTAGCGGTCAGGCCGGACTTGAGCCAAGCTGCCCCTCTCCATCTCTCTCTCTCTCTCTCTCTCTCTCTCTCTCTCTCTCTCTCTCTCTCTCTCTCCCTCTCTCTCTCATGGCATGGCACATCCAATGCTGAACGAGTGAATGAATGCTATTGCCTTATGCTAATGCCCCCTCATGCGCCCTCATGCAACTGCGATGCAATTCACTTCTGCCGAGCCATTTTTCCTGCCCTCCCTCCATTTCTAACTGATATTTCTCCCACTCTCTCCTCTCTCCATTCAGCTCACTCTCCCTCCATCTCGTTCCCCCCCCCGTCTTTCTCTCTGCCATTGTCCCTTTTCTGTTTACCTCCTTCAATTCCCACTCGGCGCGTGCAAACATTTTGACGCTGAATAGATGTTGATGCGCCAACGGTGAAAACCCGTGTGAATATAGCACCAAAATGAAAGTTGATAGAAATTGAGACCTAAATATCTTTCTGATATGATATCCAAAGCTGTTTTGACAGATATTTGCTATGCCATCATATCATATTATGAAAATGTTGCTCTCGTTTGCGTTGACGCTGAACTTGGCCACCTCCTGCGCGCCGCCATCCATCAAATGCTACCTCCTCTCATCCACCGCCCCCCTTTTTCTCTTCCCGTTCCTCCCTTCATCCCGGTTTGTCTCCCTCCCTCTCTTTTCCACTCCCTCCCTCCCTCTCCATCCCTCTCTCTCTCTGTCTCTGAGTGGCTCTGCCCGTCTTTTGATGTCTGTTGTGTGTTTTAATGAGTTTGTTGTAGACGGTCGCTCTGCCTCCTCTTCTCTCTGCCACTCGTCCTGCCTGCCGGGCCGCAGCCACAGGAGCGCCACACACACGTCAGGCTGAACCCCGTCTACTTATGTGCAGGGACACACACACACACACACACACACACACAGAAAAAGATGCCCTTCCACACGCATGCATGCTCACTTCTTATGCCTTCACACACACGCAGAACACAGGACTTAGTGCCTGTACACACTGACCTAACAGCAAATGCACCTACACACACACACGCACATTTGCATGCACACCAAGGATTTGTGCCTGTACACGTTCATCTACACTGGGTTGCAAATGCATGCATGCACACACACACACACACACACACACACGGGCACACAGGACACAGGAGTTTGTTTCACTGCGGCCTCATGGGAGGCAGCTGTGTTCTGATGTATTAATCATCTCTGTCTCCAGCTTGCTAATTAATGACCCATCTGTCCCCTCTCACTGATGTTCCACTTCAAACTCCATTACACACACACACACACACACGGCGGCCACGCAAAACAACCGAATGCTGAAGTGAGTCTGATGCAACTCTAGCTGCTGTAGTTTTAGGAAGACAGATATAGTTTTAATTCTCTTTGGTTTGCGCTGCAGGACAGCGGGAGCCCACACACACACACTCATCTGCCTGAAGGCGGGATCAGACCCCCCCCACCCCCCCTTCACATATAAGACACTTTTTCAGGCAGGGGCCACAGATCCTAAACAGCCCACCCTCTCCATTTGCATTGCCTTTATAGGTGCTCGACCGTGTGCGATCAGACCAGTAAGGCTTGTCCGTCTGTGTGTGTGTGTGTGTGTGAGTGTGTGTGTGTGTGTGTGTGTGTGTGTGTTTGTATGCTCATATATGTGGGTGTGTGTGTGTGTGTGTGTGTGTATTCGTAGGCTTATCAGGTGAGCCCGGGCAGAGTGTCAGACGCGGTAATGGAGGCTTCAAAGACAAGCGCTGCGGTGAGTTCCCCCGGCTTTTAACCCCCCATCCCCCACCTTCCCCTTCCTCTACCCCCCCCCCCCTTACCCCACCCTGTCCCTTGTGGTGGGACACACTGAGAGACAGACAGGTAGAGGCATGGATGGTTAAGGTGGGGATGGAGGAGGGGGTGCAGACAGATAAGCAGGTAGATAAGTGAGCAAGTGGGTGCAAAGTCAAACTGACAGCAACAGGGAGACAGAGGGGATGGGGCAGAACAAGAGGAATCACCGCAAAGTGCGACGGGACAGACGGAGTTCCTGTCAGACAGTCAGAGTCGTGGCCAGGTGCTCGTCCAGCCCGTCTCCCTTTCACTTGCATGAGCAGAGCCGCTTCAAACTCCCGCCCCTTGTCTGCTGCTTTGTTCCGCCGCTCTCTCTCTCCTTTGCAGCTGTGGTCGTTGTTGCTGTTGTTGTTTTGATGCTTGTCGTCGCCGCTGCCGCCGTCGCTGATTTGCTTCCTTTGAACGGCAGCGTTATTCATGGCTCGTTTTCATTTTCATCTCGTCGTGGCTGCACACGTGCGTTTCATGTGTGCGTGTGTGTGTGTGTGTGTGTGTGTGTTTGTGTCTTTTGCTTTGCCTCCGAGAACGCGGCCGCCGTTTTGAGGGGCCAGTAATTGAGAGTTTGATCATTGCAATCGTCATTGGAGGTTTCATTTTTCAGAGATCATACGGTTGTTTGCATGGCTTGGAAGTGAAGTGTGATTAGATCAGGGGGTTAAATCGCCATCTGATACACAGTATGGAAGCAATAATAACTGCTACTTCTGCATTTGCAGTTTGCTAAAATGCATGAAATGACATTTGTGGGATTGGCTTTTAAATATGTTGTCTTGTCAGTACCAATAAATAGCAAATTTTGTTCGGTATGTTGATATCCTGGCATTGAGGAGTCAGGCTGGGACTGATAGATACTACAAGAACAACGGTAGTCTCAATTTCAACCGTAGCTGTAATTGTAGATGCTCAGGGTCAAAATTCATACTATTTTTCTGTCTTCCAGCACAGACAATTTGCCTTGGAAGGAAAGTGGCTGTGTAAAAAAAATAGCGTTAGCCAATCACTGCTATTATCAGCTTTTCTTTCCTTTTGGATCAGTGGTGAATTCGTATCCGTCATTGCACAATGTCGTTCACTATTTCAACATGCTTTCATGTCAAAACAAATAAAAATGTCTGGCCTGTCCTTCCATGACCACTGTGGTAGCCATTGTAGAATCTCCACATCCTTCATCTATGCTGTGTTAGTTTTTCCATTGCCACTGCAAACTATTCTTTCTCATATGTTGTGAACTGAACCCCATATACTGAACTTAACTAACTCAAATGACTGATTGCTAGACCAGCAGCAGCAGCAAACAGCTGCATACAGTAAACAGTAGGACTTCTATAATGGATTTGATTCCTGCATTTATTTCATGTGTTAGGAATATCATGATCAGAAGAACAACAGTAGAGAACATTAGTGTAGAGCAACAGAAGACAAAGCAGTAACACAATGTTCTTTATTTATTTATTTATTGAGTTTGATACAGAGCATCATTACATGTATCATTACTGTGCTGCACTTGACCCTAAACCACCTATGTAAACTAATAAAAAGGGCCTTGGTTAGAAAAACAAGCAAAACAAGCCTACATCAGAGTAATCCCCCTTTAATGTTTAATTTGTTTGTTCTTATTCCTTTGAAATTGGAGATGTGTGTGTGTGTTTCCTTGTGTTGTAGGTAGTGCAGATTCCTCACACTCACACTCATTCTGCTTTTTCAGCATAACTGTATATTTATGAATGAAACAATATGCCTGTCCTAGGGATGCACCTGTACTGTTAATGATATTGGATACTGGACTAATACCAGGGTAATGATATAGAGAATTTACTAAAAAAAAGCTTATACTAAGATCATCATGTAACATGCCAGAAATTAAAGCAAAGACACTGGCAAATTTTTCTAACTTTTCACACCTACTGTAGGATGACAGATTTCTCTAATGGAGAATGATTTCTATCTCAGTTCAGCATTGGTCACTACCCAAATTTGAATCAGCGCTGGAAAAAGTGGTATTGGTGCATCCCTAACCTGTCCTTGCACTCTCTGCAGCTCGGCCTATGTATGCTAACGCTCACTCTTTCCTCCTCTCTCTCCCTCCTCTTCCTTCTTAATAGCAAACCCTGGAGAACAACCTGACCAACCTGGTGAAGAGGAACAGCGAGCTGGAGAACCAAATGGCCAAGCTCATCCAGATCTGCCAACAGGTCGAGGTATGACACTTCTATATGTATGTATGTGTGAGTGTCTTGCCCCCTTCCACAGGGAGGTCAAAGGTCAGGCTGGTTGGGATGCAGTGTCTTACTCATGGACACTTCAGCAGAGCAGATATTTGCATGAGGCTTGAAGGACAGTCTGTGTGTGTGTGTGTGTGTGTGTGTGTGTGTTTGTGTGTGCATACTTACCATTCCATAAAACCGATGTACAGCCTCATCCGTCGCTCTCAATGTGTCAAGCTTCGAAAACAATCGCATAAGAAGCCACGGTTTCAATTTACAGTTCTTGGCCCATGAATAACTCATAGAAAGACTTAAGAAGTAAGAGAGATTCTTAAGACCTGAGGCCTAAGCCTGCCTCAATTCTCTCTCTCTCTCTCTCTCTCTCTCTCTCTCTCTCTTTCTCTCTCACTCTCTCCCTTTCTCTCTCTCTCTGTCTCTCTCTCTCTCCAGAGACTAGAACAGCCATTAACACTCAGGTCTGGCCCTGTTATTGATTGTATACAGCTCAGTTCCTTTGCCGTTGGCTGCTGCTCTCCCTTCATTTGCCTCTCATTCTGGAACACTTTTGATTGAGGAAGTGCAGTGTTACAAATTGGACCTGTCTTTCTTTTTCTTTCTTTCTTTCTTTCTTTCTTTCTTTTCTTTCTTTCTTTCTTAATCTCTCCCCCTCCCTCCCTCTTGACAGTAGTGGTTGCGCTAGCAATAAAATCAGCGCTCCCTTGATTCAATCCCCTTCACTTGCTGCTGATAAAAGATTGATTAGTCTCAAGACTCTCGAAGTGAATTTCATTTTCTTGTTGTGGGTTCATAAAAGGTCAGCGTAGCAACAATATTTTCAGCCAATTTATATGAAAAAATTAGCACTTAGAAACCAAAGAAGCCATAGCGCTGAAATCAGAACAGATTCATTATTGATTACCTAAATTTATCATTGCACTTGGCTCTTTAATATAATTGAAATTTCCCTTTGTAGACTGATCACACATCGCCTTTGTGGCTGCTCCAACAGTCGATGAAAATGACAAACACAAGACAAGTCGCAGTCAACTCTTGCACCTTGCCGATGGTAGCACTCCAGACACTCTGACTCAAACCATGACTCAAGAACAAAGCGTGACACTGGAGTCGCCCTCAGAGCGGCCGTCCACTCACACGTCCTTTAAAGGGGCAGTTATGTCGTTAGGGCATCTTCAGACGTGGGGATGACCACTTAAATGCAGGGCTGCTTACAACCAAAGCTCTTGTATTCCCTAAGCTGAGTGTAATACCTGTACTGTGTCATAAGTGTGTTTTGCACCTCTTCAAGGTCACTGTCTCGCCCACACCTTGTAATACAGTGCTGCTTTGAACTGCAATTCCTATGTACCTCACTGTCTTGAATGTGATCTTAGCATAGAATGAATTACCATTACTACAGTCAGCAGTTTAATTCCCGCTGGCGCCACAGATACTAGAAATTTATGCCCTCAAGTCAAAGCGGATAAGATTATCTGTCAAAAAGCATATATCTTAGAAGTGGAAACTTTATTTGACTTGTCAGAAGCCAATAATGTTCCGCAGCTCACCGCGTTCGATTTAGTGCCAGCCCCCGGGCAGTGTTTACACTCCTGTGTCCTAGGGTGAACCTCTAGCTGTCTGCGGAGAATTACACCTCAGCCGGTCGTGTCACTGCCGGGGCCCTTGCTGCATTTGGGCCCGTGCTGTGATTTAATGGAGGCGCCGTGTGTGAGGCCAGCCGGAGAGCACTAGCGCTTAGCCCTCTAATCTCGGCGTCGCTAACACAAACACGCACGCACACACACACACAAACACACACCCTCTGTCTCGGCGCACTCACTCTTAATAAACACCATAATTTCTCCCTGAGATGTGACGTTAATGGCCACAGAGGACAAATGCACTCCGGCGCCGCCATCGTTCGGCGGCGCAGTTCATTTCTTATTAGCCGCGGCCCCGGACTCCATTTTCCCCGAGTCACTCCCGGGGTCCGTGAACAGCGACTCGTGCAGCCGCTCATCCAATCAAATTAAATGATCGCCGCGTGATTCATTAACTACAGAGGGAACTGTTCGTCACAAGCGTGCGGGTGGGGTGGGGTGCGGTTGGGGGGGGGGGGTAGAAAAACATTGTCTGTCTGTCTCCTTTTCTCTCCGTCTGCATATCAATGCAGACAACAACAACGCCTCATCACTTATTCATCGAGAAGTATTGAGGAGCGATGGCATGGGGGGGGGGGGGGGGCGGGGGGGGCCAACATGCTCCGTCGACTGTTAAACAAATTATCAAAAGAAACTGTATGTTTGCCGCCCCCCCCCACCCCCACCCCTACTCTCTCTCCCCCCCCCCCCCCCCCCCCCCCCCCCCCACCCTCCTCTTGCCCCCACTCGGAGCTATTCTCCTATGTGATGTCGATGTCAAAAGGCCGGCTTAATTATTAACGGGAGAAATGAAGCGTGGGTAATGTTTTCAGGTGAGCTCGCATTAACGCACGCCGGCTCCTAATGGATGTGCAGGAGGAGGGGAGGAGGGGTGAGGAGGAAGAGAGGAGGGTAGGAGAAAATGGGGGTACGGGAAGAGCCGAGTCGGGAAGGCAAGGAGAGGGAGAGGAGGAGGAAGAGGAGATGAAGAGTGTTAGCGTGACTAGCCGTGATCTTTTTTGACCGGAACAGATACAAGCGCTGTGCGGAAGAAAACGCTCACTAATAATGCAACACAACAGAGAGAAAGAGAGACAGAGAGAGAGAGAGAAAAAAACAGAGATTTTTGAGGGGAGTGAGAGGTGTGTGTGCAAAGTAAGAAATCTCTGAAGGGGTTGAAAGCGTGACCTGGATTCCTCTCCTCCTTGTTTGTCTCGTGCTGTATCGGTGTGGAAGATATGATCAAACACAGTGTGAATCGGCTCTCGGAGTGCCAGTGCAGCAGCAGCGATGCGGCTCCGTTCTCCTGGGGCCCGCTTCGGGGAGTCGTTACCCTCGACGACGGACTTTGAAACGGTGCGTTCGCTCGATAGCGCGAGGTGCGTGCTGAGCGTTGGTGATTGTCGTGGAGCCAACACACACACACACACACACACACACACACACACGCACACCGCTGTTATCCATTCAATGCCAGGTGGCTGACTGGATTTTAGTGGAGAGCTGAGAAGAGAGACTCCAAGCAACATCCAAGCCTTCACCAAAATTGAAAGCTTTTGTAAATAGAGCGGCAAAATGAAAGTTGAGTCAATATATGTCGTCCATTGCTGCTACCTGCATCGTTTTGTGAACCCAGGACCTAAATATCTTTCTGATATCAGTTCAAAACACTTTCCAAAGCTGTTTTAATATTACTGTGCCGTAGCATATTGTAATTTTGTTTGATGTTTAACTTGGCCACCTCCTGCACATTGGCGTCCATGAAATACTTGCTGGATAGTCTTTCCCTCACGCTCTCTCTCTCCCTCTCTCACCACAATCAGCCATCTCTCTCTGATGCCGGCTGCCATTTAACTCCTCTGCAACAGTTAAAGGGACAGTAGGACAAGTCACCTCCAAATCCTGGTCGTTCATTAGCAACCTCGTTATGCTCCTCTTTTTATCCTCCTATCTGAGGCTAATCAAGTCCTATCTGAGGCCACTGTGAATATAAACAATAGATTTCAATCCATTTCAGAAGAAAAAGTGTTACTTCATTGCCCCATTGCTTACATTTTCAAGCATACAGATGATGCCGCCCTCTCACATGTTAGCATTTTGTAAGCAAAAGTCTTAACAGCTAATAATTTGAATAAAGTTTCGTAGTGAGTTTCAATTTTATGCCAGCAACCATTATGTAAGAGAGTGTGTTTTCTTTCTCAACTCATTTTGGCACAGAGCTCTGCAGTTGCAGAATCTGGAACATTAGAGGATGCACAGCGATTCATTTGTACTTCCGCTGTACAAGGTTTGAGCGGATTTCTGTTAACACAAAGTCCCAGGGAGCCTCCGCCATCATGCTTACATAATACCACTTTTAAGGCGTGCACACTAGAGAAAACTCTCAACTTTGTAGATGTGGGGAAGTTCTTGATTTTGAGTTTGTAAGCGCTCTCCTATCAGCTTTTCAGATTTTCAGTCTCTCCATCTTTCTCTCACTCAGGAGGTCGCTCAGCTTATTCTCACATAACGGCGATATCAGCGGTCCGATGATGCGCGTTCGCCAGCGGCTTTTTAATGAGGCCGCTCCTTACGGCGGCCTAGCTTAACAAACTCTATCTGGCGGCGGTGGCGGCGGTGGCGGCGGTGGCGGCGGTGGCGGCGGTGGCGGCGGTGGTGGCGGCGGCTAATGCGGAGAAATTGGCGCCGAGGAAAAGGAGCAGCCGGTGTTTCCGACCCCTGGAGTTGCAGTTGCAACCTGGGAGGAAAATAAATAAGCTTAATACGAAGTTTGTGTGAGCGTGTGTGTGTTAGGACTAATGGAACAAGGAAAGAATATCGCATCGGGACAGAGGTCTAGTGGGTTTTAATGCGGAAACACGTATCTTGATTAAACACCGTGCTGTTAGTCATTAGCCGAGACCCGTCCAGGTTTATGTACTCTGGAGCCGATCCCACTGTGTGCAGAATGTGAACCAACTGGCTTACAATGCTGCCTAATCCTTGTATACTATCAGGCGTCGTCTTGCCTCTTTTCACCAATATTTTGTGTGTTTTTTAACAAGATCGAACCACCACTTGTGTTTTTTGGCGCAATCGCTGTCCTTGTTATATATTTCCAAAGCCATTTGCAGATCCAAAACAGCACGAAACTCAATTTAGAGCTAAATAACCTTTATTATATATTTTTTTTTCTTGTATTTAAGCAGTAAAAAGGGACACAGATGCAGAGGAACAGCACAAAAAAATACACCAGCCTTCATAGGCAGATTTACGCATTCAAGACACTCATCATTTCAGTCCACATCCATCCACGTCTACATCCTTCCTTCTTCATTTTATTAAATCTGTGTACTTTTGTGCGAAGATTTTTATTGGCACATTCCTCCTTCCATCCCTCTGTATCTTCGACTCCCCTCTTCCACATTTGTAACATTTCAGCTCAAGGCAAATGACATTTCAAGGATGAAGAATAATCAAAATTGTGCCCCGGAACAGAATTAATTTTGCCTCCTATGCCTCTGACCTTCTGCAGGTCTGTCTGGGTTTATCTGTCCCAAAACTACTAACTCTGATCTGCGATGTTATCAAGACACACTCTGTGGAGCCGCTTTGTTGAGAATGAATAGGAGAGAGAGATATTTTTCTGGATCAAAGCTGTTAACTGCATGTAGCCAGCTGTCAGTTCGCACATAAAAGCTCAAACAAACATCCTGTCGGTCCGTTAAGTCAGTCTCCCAATTCATTGCTCCAGAAATCACCTCTTTCTGACATAACACAGAAGATATATGACTTGCAGTTATATATTCCTCCAGTCTATTGCACCCATGAAGTAATTTACCATGTTTTAGAGTCAGGTGCCACAGGCGTGTCGTAAATCTCTGTGAATTATCCGCATGTGTGTAGACGATATCAGGAACAAAGCGGCCAGACTGAGGACCTGCGCCTGTTTGAGGAGATCATGTCTGAGAGAAGGAGGGGAAGGAGAGGGAAATTGATACAGAAATGGTCAGAAAGAAGGAGAGGGAGAAGGGGGAGGGCAGACAGACAGATTGTCAATAAGAGAGAATAGGGGAAAAACAGAGAAGAGGGGTAGGAGGCAGGAGTGGCTGATGGGAGCAGAATGAAGAATTGGTTCTAGATGGGAAGGTCTCGGTGCCAGCAAGAGGTTTAGAGTGGTTCTGAACCTGGACCAAGCCTCTCTCATTTTGGGATGGGAGCCACTTCGGCTACCAGTCATTTTGGGAGTCATACATTGCGCAATTGTCTGTGCTGGTCCAACAGGTTAATAAGTTCTCCACATGATGAAGTTAGGGGTTGAAACTTGGAGGGATGATGCATCTTCACACTGTGGTCCAAGGTTTAAAAAGTTGGCCTATTGGGGGGGCTATAATTAAAGGTCAGTATTTTAAGTCAAACATGATATCTCCACTGACACCACTGGTCCGATTTTGACAAAACTCAGAGGAATGATGCATTTTGGCACTGTACTCCGCCGTAATTAGAATTAAAGGTCAAAATTCAAAACTTTGGAAGGCCATAACTGCTACAGCACCGATGGACCTTGGGGGGATGATGCATCTTGTTACTGATTGGCCCAAATGGCTGCATCATTCGTGGGGGACGACATGTTTCACTTGTTTCATATGTTTCTTACTTTTGCCTGCATGCTGCCTGCATCATCTGATCATCTACCACACTTAGTTTTTTCTCCCTTCTTATTGTGAAGTGGAAACAAATATTGTTAGTTTATCGGGTTTAATAAGAGAATTTGATACAAAAAAAACAATAGGTAACTCACTGTTCCTTGAATTAAGGGTTTGGGCTGGATCAGACTATCGTTTTGACAATCATGCCACCCAATTGCATTCTATGGGTTATATTTTATATCATCGAACAATGTAATAGGTGTTCTTTGATACTATTCAGCTTGATAGGTGGTCATTAATTATGTCTGGAATTTGTTTTCTTACTTCTTGCTCAATATTCACTGTGGAGTATTCATTTGGAGTGCTGGTGCCAACACAGTGCCGTGACATTTTCTAAGGCTACTTCTCCTCATTTTGGGGTTTTATGAGGTAATGTTCGATGATACTAGCCGGCACACTTAAATGTCAGATGTGCAGCAGAGCAAGAATGAATGTGCAGCAGAGTGAGAATAGATGAGCATAAACAGGACGAATGAATAAGATATCCAAAGACCCTCTTGGCTAAATCTGTTTACGATGATCCCAATAAGAAGTGATAATTCCGGTTGGTTTGCTAAATATTGTCATCATGATTATTATCAACCACTAGTCTTAAGGATTTTGGAAACAAAATCCGTTTTATTACTTTCTGGAATCAACAAATGGACATAAATGGGTATTTTCAGCTTTTTTCCTCCAGTTCTTCTCAATCAGTGTTTTCGTTGATTTTCGTGGCAGTTTTCACAGCAGGAGCAACTGGAAAGTCTCTAACATGAAACATGTTTTCAGCCTTTCTTCACATATTCACACAGCAGACCTGTACTTAAACTTGGGGCTGTTGCTGTGATTTCGCTGCGCCTGATGGATCATGAGATGCACTGTAGGTGACAGAGTTCCTGTTGGAGCTGTTTGTGTAGCAGGGAGCGCTTGATAATGTCAGGAGGTGGAGGAGGAGGAGGAGGAAGAGGATGATGAAGATTGTTTCCGTAACTCAAATCTGCCAAGCGCCTCGGTTGTAATTCACAATGATGCTGGACGGCTGCATTTATCCTGCTTAATTACTAACCTGCAGTCATAAGATGGCGCTTTGCGGAATTAATAGTGTCTGCGTACGTGCGCGTGTGTGTGTGTGTGTGTGCGTGTGTGTGCGTGGGGGTTTGTGAATAATGACGCTTAAGTGGATCTGAGTGCTGTAATGAGCTTTGTGGAGTGATGAGTGGAACTAGGTTGTGGGGGTAAGTAGTTTGATAGTCTGCAGCATGACAGGAAGGCACAACCCTGTGAAATTTAGGGACGGGGAACAAATCAAAAGAAGATGAATCTCTATTGGAATGCTCTGCAGTGTCAGACTGTAGCCAGGGCTTCTGTTTAAGTCTGCAGTCCATAGCGTAGCTGGAAGTTCAACATTTGCTCTGAGTATTACAATAGCATCACAATTCAATCAGTCACTCATCTGCTTCTGCCCGTACAGTAGTTCATTTGGCACAGACAGATTCAGTTTGAAATAAACACTAGCAGTGCCCACTTTATTGTATTTTTTTTTTTATAGGTTAATAGATTTCATTGATAAGTTGTATGAACAAAATCCATAATTGAAAAACAAATTCAAACAAAATTCAGCGGTTGATCCAAGAGCTGGTAAAACAGTGTTAAAGGAACTTAATGAGAATGATGTAAAAAGGAGCTGCAATGGAGAGAATCAAAGAGATAATTACAGTGGCAACAGAAATGTCCCTTTGTTAAATTCACAGAGCAACTCATCACTGTTTCTCCAGCTTTTCACTCTTCTTTCATTCTTCTAAGAACAACAGCATTAGGGCGACCTCGCACATTTAGCAATAATCGGTGTCTCTCTCTATCCATTGCCTAACTTTTACCTTCCAATATAGCCATAAGCTGGAGTGATTCAAGTCAGTCTAATGCGACAAGTTGGCTAGACAGATGGAACATACTGGTGTGCATTCTTCTCTGTGCTTGAAGGATGCAGATGAATTTCTGTCTGCGGTCACAGTGCTGGTATGACTTTCCCCCTGTATATATAATCTTTGGAGCATCTTAAGACTGCCACACTAACTGAAGTTCTTCCCCCAATCAGAGCAGTGATAAGGTTTCTCCTCGCAGTGGATTCTCTGGTGCATTATTTGCCAGTGGTCATCACACTGGTTTGGTTTCTCTCCTATGTGCATTCTGCAGTGAATCTGTCATTCCTCCGATACTCTGAAATTGCTCCCACAGACTAAATAGTGGTGACTCCTCTCACCCATGTGTAGGTGTGTTTTTGTGTTGTTGGTTTTTTTTTTAAATGGCCGAGAAGATACACAGTAACTTCTGATGGCTATGTGGAGATTTTGACAAAGCAAAATTCTTGGAACAGTGATAAGGTTTTCTCTCCTTTGTGTGTTTTCTGTTGTTCAGTTTTCAAAGTACCAACAAAGTGAAATACACACACACGTTCGCCACATTCAGAGCAATGATGCAGTTTCTCACCTACATGTGTTCGTTGGTGGGCCTTTACGTTGAATTTGGTTGAGTCAGTGTTGTTTTAGGGAGATTTTCCCACAGTCAGTGCTTCTCTTCCATGTGGAAAGGACCCGAAACTATTTCCACAGTCAGATCAGTGGTGCACCCTCTGTCCGTAGTGAATCCTCTTATGTCGGGTCAAATGTCCCTGGATGATGAAAGCGCTGCCACATTCAGTGAATCCACAAGGTTTCTCACCTGTCCGACATGGCAGGTTAGCTTTTCTGCTCTCTTCGGTGCCTTTTTGCAGTCCGAGCAGCACATCCTGCAACTTCTGGACTTTTTTTTTTCCATTTCAACCGCCACTTCAGAAGCTGTTTCAGAGGCTTTTGGTGCAATGGATTGGATTTCACAATTGGCAGATCTGTTGTCGGAGGCTTAATGTGGTGATTCAGCAAACCTCCAGTATCAACTTCTTTTTTGGTCATTGGCTAGAGTTGGAAGTTGGCTGTTCATTTAGTGTTGGCATGAGATGGTGATCTGCAAATGAGCTGCCTTGGCAACTTTGATCCTGAGAAAAAAATCACAGAATCTATTAAATTGATATGGTGTAAGCAAATTCTGAAATTCTTTACAAAAGCCCTTGTTTTAGCTTTTTTTGGGGGGGGGATTTTTTTTTTAATTAAAGGAGGATACAGACTTAGCCAAGCAAAACACAGGCATAAGCCCTTACACTGTTTCATAATCATAACAAGGATTCAAAGAAAAAAAGCCTGTGATGTCCAGCTACAAAACAGTGTCCCTGTCAGTGTGTTTACATATCTACATGTTTCTCTGTCCAGGTGAACACAGCCATGCATGAAGCCAAGCTGGTGGAGGAGTGTGATGAGCTGGTGGAGATCATCCGCCAGAGGAAACAGATCATCGCCGTTAAGATCAAGGAGTCCAAGGTAAAGTATTCCCAGCATGCCGCTAAATTTCCTCAATTTCAAAGTCCTGGCTTGGGACCGAAGATTCAGTCTCTGCAATGAAGGAATACTGTAGGCTACTAGGTCCATTAATTGTCCTTGTGTGCTAAATCTTTGTGATTTCTTTATGATGGAAAGGGTTACACTGTACTAGACACATCCACTATCAATATGGTCTTTTACAGTCCACTGGTTGGTATACTGGTTCTCCCCAAATTTGACCTATGACCTATGTCACAACCCATTGTAGTAAATAACAAGATATCAAATGTGTTGTTCTTCATGAGAAAAGTCAAGAAAGGAAACAAATCAACTGAGAAAACAGTGAAATCAGTCTTACTTAAAAATAAAATGAAAATCAGTGTAATCATATTCATAGACTTAGAGGCCTAAAACGCCTGACTAACACAACACCGCATGGACTTATGTGAAACCTTAACGTCCTGGAAGTATCCCGCAGTCGGAATAATTTCTCTGTGACAGTCCTGGACGTCACAGTAAGAAAGAGTGTGGATACGGTTTATGTGGGAATTGACAGAACAGCCAAGGGAATTGGGATGTAGTGACTTCCAGGAGCTCCACTGACCCGTCACTTCATCATGCAGATAAGCTCCAATAAAGTTTTTCCTCCCAGCAATACCAAACCATGCTAGGTACGATTTTGATGTAAAAACACACCCGTCTCATTAGCCTAAATTATGCGTGGGGCTGCAACAGAGAAGAGCATCCCGTCCCGACTAATTAAGATGCCCTAGATTCGTCCTGTTTGCCCAAACGAAATGTTGGTGTCAGGTATGGTCACATTACATGATTTTCCTATGTTGGGCCCGCCGGTGGAGAAACAGCAGTGTAGTACAACAGGATGAGTGTGAGAGGAGCGGTGCTGTGTGCTGAATATATTTGTCCAGGTCTCTCCTTGTTGCAGTGTCGGTTCTCCTGGCTGCCTCTGAAGCGGCTTGCTTGTTTACCCAAACACATATCGCATGGAGGCTTTAGGAGAAACAGATAAGACAGAACTCTGAGGTGAGAGAGAGAGAGAGAGAAGGAGAGAGAGAGAGAGTGTGTGTGTGTGTCTGCACCGCACGCGCCTGCAGCCTGAGCAGCAAGACTGTGTCCTCTCTCACACGTTAGGCAGCCAGCCTGTATGTGTGTGGGAAGCATTTGAGATGACTCTGTCGCTGCTGTGAAGAGAGGTCAAGGACTTACCTTACAGTGATCTGTGTGTGTGTGTGTGTGTGTGTGCGTATGTGTGTGTGTGCGTGTGTGTGTGTGGTTTGTCCCTCCTTGAGTTCTGAGGGTTTCCGAACAGAGGCAAACTCTTGCTCTTAGTTGTAAGTGCTTGCGGAAGATCTTCTGAGGCAGCAAAAGAGTTTTCTTGAGAGATGAGAGATTTCCAAACACTGAAGGAGGCAGGTGTGTGTGTGTGTGTGTGTGTGTGTGTGTGTGTGTGTGTGTGTGTGTGTCCGCAGTGATTGCAGACAAAGAGGCTTGCTCTCCTGAGAGTCTGTGTCTGTGAGACTGTCTAGTAGAGGGGAGAGGAATGAAATGCAGGAGAGGAGAGTAAAGGGAAGCACGGATAAAAAAGCGAGAGGAGCGCTCGATTGATGTCAACTTGCAGGCGATGTCAAGGAAGATAAATCAAGCGCACCTTGAGTGATTCAAATAATCGCGGCTGTGTTCAAATGGATGGGGGGAGAGGAGAGGAGGAGAGGAGAGCGATAAGGAGGGAAGGTTAAAACAAAGGCCAGAGGGTTTACGACAGCGGAGGAGAGGGAGTGAAGGGGAGGCGAACAGGATGAGAAGAGAAGTCTGGAGCTGTCAACGAAAGAATGAAGATTTGAGAAAAAGAGGAAGAGGAGGCCTCGCTGGAATTTCAAGGGGAAAGGAAAGGTACAGTATGATGAAAGGAAAGAACAAGATGAGGAGAACAGAATGATATGAGGAAAGGGATTTATAAGGAATTGTATGAGCAAAGGAAAGAAAGAGATGGAAGGATGAGGAGGGAAAGGAAAGGAAAGGAAAGGCATGGAAGGGTGAGGAGGGAAAGGAAAGGAAATGAAACCAAGGGAAAGGAAAGGAAAGGAAAGGAAATGAAATGAAAGGAAAGGAAACCAAAAGGAAGAAGGAGAGTGCTCAGAGGTGACTCTCTGGTAGAACCAACGGGATTATGCAGGCTTGATCGCGGTGAGCAGAGCTGTGCAGGGCGCTCACACACACACACACACAAACACTAAACACACACACACACACACACACACACACACAACAAGGAGCAGTCCGGGCCGTGTGTCTCCTCTCCTCTTAACGAGCTCTGTCTCTCTCTAAGGAGACTCAGTCATGCTTAATCTCTCCCTGCACAAACAAACACAGACTATTCCCATGCCCTGGTGTGCGTGTGTGTGTGTGTGTGTGTGTGTGTGTCTTTGTTGTTTATCATATGTCTCTCCTTCTCTTCCATCTCTCTCTCTCTCTGCAAACTATTTTTAACTGCTCCTTTATAGCCTTGAGGGTTATCAACTCAAATCCCTCTTGAAGCTTTCCAGAACTTTCACTTTAGGTCTAAAAACCACTTTACCGTCTGAAATTGATGATCATAATACATTGTGTTTGTCGTTTTTAGCTTCTATTTACTAGGTTAAGGCTGGCGTTTTGGTGAGAATGAGGTTCAAAATCTCAATTTACACACTTACACACAAAAAATCCAGTATTGTAGCTTTACCAGAAAGTTAAAGCCTAATTTCGTGACCCTAAGATTTTCACAGACCAAAGAACAGAAGAACCAAGTAGAATTCTGACTGGCTGTAACTGGAGTATTTAAGCCATCATTAAATAGGCTGTTCGGCTTCAGTTTTAGATGAGGCAGTCTTTACAGTAGGGCAGATGCTCTCACACACACACACACACACACACACACACACAGGCCATGCCATACTGTCCCCTATTTTGGGAGACAGGGGATAATGATGCAGATTGTCATGTTCTAATCTACTGCTCCGTCCATTAAATCTCCCATTTATTTTATTAATTTGAGCAGGTTGTTGACCAGAGAGAGAGAGAGAGAGAGACGCTCTCTCTCTCTGGTCAACAACCTGCTCAAATGTCATTTATAGTCACAACAGATTATGGTTGACTTAGTGGAAGAGCGGCAACAAGATTTCTATTGAAAACTCCATTAAGTCGCCGGCTCAGAGCGGCTTCTAAGCACAGCAGAAAGGGAAGTGCGCATTAGATGCTGTTTTGATGCTCGGAGTGCTTTTGATGACAAGCTGTCGACCGATTGCCACCCAGTGTTTTTTGTGTAATTCCAATTTACATAATACCAGTCCTGCAAGCAAAACTGTGGTGGTAAAAGTGTGCACGGGTAATTCTTTAGAAGCACTTGTCACTCTAAATATTATATCTGCTCTTTTCATTTTTTTTGTACTTAAAGATGCGAGGGGGTTGAAAGTATGCTGCTTTCAGAAAGAAGCAGCTGTACTTTAGTGTTTACCATTTGAAACTTTAATTTCCTTTCATCGTCGATCCTGAGAAGGGTTTTGTGTTGCGGTGTGCGTTTTGTTCCAGCGCTCACCTTTCCCTTGACAGTCTGGAGTCTCACAGGCAGCCTGTGCTCTTTTCCAGGGAGGGAGTTCCACTGAACTAATTTCATTTGTATAATCAGGATGTGAGCGGTAATGGAGATAAATAGATTACTTTGGTTTCAAATTAGGAGAGAACAGCCTCCTTATGCTGAAGCGGAAATAATATTACAGCACATCCTTAGACAAATTACAGTCAAAAGGCTAGGCACTGCATCATAATACTCTGTGTGTGTGTGTGTGTGTGTGTGTGTGTGTGTGTTAGGGGAGGGGAGGCTGCCTTAATGCCTTGTCTGCCTTTGTCTGTGTTGTATTTGTACATTTGGAGGTTCAACTGCAACAGAGACAAACAGACAGAAAGAATATCAGAATGCTGTAGGATCTCCATAACATCGCATTTGCATAATCAGGTAAACTGTTTGCACCAGCTGTGCATGGAGAAGTTGCGAGGCAGACCTGGAAACTTCAGCGTCAGATAAAACAGGTGCAGCTTCCGGCGGCGATAACATGCAGGTCTGCCTTGAATACGAGAAGAGGAATATGGGAGCTGTGTAAAACTTCAAGATTCAAGATTCATCGTCAAAGTAAAAATGTTCAATCTACTTCCTTTTTATTAATCAGGGACCGCTCAATAAAGAACAGACATGATTTGCAGAAAATGACTTTTCTCATGCGCTGTAAAACCGTAACAAAGTGTGACAGTGCCCAGGTATAGAAGAGGGAAGAGAAGTGAATTTACCTCTTGATGACAACTGCAGCACCTATTCTGACCACTCAGGACATAAGATGCTGCAGACTCGGCGTGTAATGTGTGTTTGTGGGGGGCAAAATCGCTACTCTGTCTTCTCGTTTGGTTTCCTACAGGCTGTATTAATGTGACTGACAAACTTGCACAGATGTGTTGTGCTGGAACATCTGATATTTGTGGGGAGCAGCAAGGCAGTTGTGATAGAGATAGATTAGAGTTTGTGCAGCTGAGACAATGAAACTGTGTGTTGGGTTGGGTCGGGCAAGAGCAGCGCATCCTGCAAATGACAGTGGAGTTTCCACTCCAGTGTGGAATTCTTTCTCAGTGTCTCTTGCTCTTTCACACACACACACACACACACACACACACACATATATTTAACCCACAATAGCATTCCTTTCTTTCTCAGTGTTATCTCATGATAGCAGAGGACAATAGGAGTATGCTCACCACCTCCCCTCTTCACACATCCACAACAAGGTCAATGTTAGAATGAGGAGCCAATGGGATTTCTCCCTCTGTGACCCCATGACCTCAGCTCTGTCCTCTCTGCTCCCTGTGACTGTCTTTGTGTGTTCTTGCACTGTGTCTACGCATTTCCTGTGTGTGTGTGTGTGTGTACGTGCGTGCCTGTGTGTGTGGGATCTGCGATGTTACGGTCTTGTAGGATCCAAGTGTCAGCACAAGTATAAATAAAACATAGAAAAGTAGTGACTTGTAAGGACTGTGTTCCAGATGTCATCAGGAGGAGTTTTATTTTTTGGGCAGCAACTTCTTAATTCTACTGAAGCATAGCAGTGTCACATACTTTTATCTTTCTCCTCTCTTCAAGCCACATGTAAGCTTTCATTATGCCTTCTGTTCACTGTTTCTGCAGCAGCAAGTTGTGCTTATTTCACAGCTCCCACTGACCACAGTACAGTTGTAAAGTGTGTCTAGTATCCATCCAAGATGCAAGTTTTCAGTTGGTTTGTGTTGTTGTTCTATGATATAAGAACTTGAGCCACAGATAGTCTGCAACATGGCGACTTGAGTTTGTTTACAAAGGAAGTGGAGGTACAAACAGTTAAAGCTTACCTGGGATCAGCTTCTGCTAACAGGCATCACGTAGGGGGAAATGGCAAAGCTGACTTCATATCAGTGTTTTGGAGCAATTTGGCAGCATATCTGAATTCTGTTTTGTGAAACAATGTAAGAGAAAGTGCTCAACACATGGCTAGGTTTGTGATTGTCACAATGATAAATTCCCCATATAGATGAGAAATTAAATCTCTGGAACATGTTGGAGATGCATTTTGGAGGTATTGGGACAAAGATGCATCAATTTCAATTCAGAATTTCTGCCAAGGCAATGGATGGAACTAGAGTTGCCACAGGCAAACAGAAAGTCATTTCGAGCCACTGGAGATGGGCATGAAAAAAAAAACGGTGAACTATCAGGGACAACTTTCCCTGTTTCCATGGGAAGGTGGGGGGTGATGGGAGACTGTGTACAGCTATAAATCACAGTGCAGTGGATGAATACGTGGTTGCTCGCCTGAAATAGTTCCAAAAATAAACCTATATATCAGCTATATTAAGTTAATGATATTTCCTTTTATATTTAATTTTATGAATCAAGCCTTATAATGAAAATCACCAACAACTTTTTATTGTAGGCTAAAAGGTCGGTCTTCTTACTTTGGATAATGCTAGCGGCCTACTGTCACTCAACATAGTGTATGCTAAAGTGTTAGCATGGAGCCTACTGTCACTCAACATAGTGTATGCTAAAGTGTTAGCATGGAGCCTACTATCACTCAACATAGTGTATGCTAAAGTGTTAGCATGGAGCCTACTGTCATTTAACATAGTGTATGCTAAAGTGTTAGCATGGAGCCTACTATCACTCAACATAGTGTATGCTAAAGTGTTAGCATGGAGCCTACTGTCACTCAACATAGTGTATGCTAAAGTGTTAGCATGGAGCCTACTATCACTCAACATAGTGTATGCTAAAGTGTTAGCATGGAGCCTACTGTCATTTAACATAGTGTATGCTAAAGTGTTAGCATGGAGCCTACTGTCATTTAACATAGTGTATGCTAAAGTGTTAGCATGGAGCGCCAGAGTTCACAATCTACCAGGGACACGTGGATGATTTTGGGTTCAACAACAGGTAAAATCAACAGGACAATCTCCTAAAAACGCAGTGTATTCCTTTAAGGCTGTGGTTAGGAGTTAGCGAATGAATGAAAGTCAGCGGGGTGTCGTCACTAACGTCACAACTCAACATGTATGTGTGTCTGTCCCAGGTGATGAAGCTGCGTAAGCTGGCCCAGCAGATCGCCAACTGCCGCCAGTGTCTGGAGCGCTCCAGCGCCCTCATCACACAGGCCGAGCACAGCCTGAAGGAGAACGACCACGCCCGCTTCCTCCAGACCGCCCGCAACGTGGCCGAGAGGTAGGTGATGTACACACACACACGCATGCATACACACACAGATACAGACACACACAGAGGAGGGAGCAGCAATGGAGCGGACAGTAACCAAAGCTCAGAGTTCATCCACCTTTTTAAAGCCGACATAAATCTTTCTCACAAATTCATCATAGTAAGCTGTATCAAACTGAGTGAAGTTATATGACAATAGTCTTTTAGAGAATAAATAAACCAGAATAAAGTCGTTTTTTTCTGAAAACTGAATTGATTATATTGCTGGTTGTTTGCCATTAGGGCTACAACTAACGATTATTTTTTAGATTCATTGATTAATCAGCCTATAAAATGTCAAAAATAATGACAGATGCCCATCCCAAGCTACCACAGCCCAAAGTGATTCTTAAAATTGCTTACATAGTCTGACCAGCAGCCAAGTATTCAGATTATATTTCTAATGATTTTCGACTAAACAGCAGAAGTTCTTAACTTGTGGTTATTTTTAAGACATTTGTTCTCCTTGAAATCGGCTGTCCGAGAAAAATCTAAATCAACATCGTATCAGACATAGTCCTCTCTTTCTCTCGCTGTTGAGATCAATATCAGGCTCCTGCTGAAAATCATCAGCCTCTGCTCTCTAGTCGGCCCTTTCCCCTGCTACCTCACCGCTCCCTCCATCCCTCCATCCATCCCTCCCTCCCACCCGCAGGCCGCCAGCTTCCTCAATCCGTCTCCCTCGTCCATTCTCCGCTGAGAGAGTTTCAGCCTCAGCAGCTGGAAGGACAGTCTGTGCAAATTCTGCAGCTAGTGTAGCGTTTTTTTAATATATATATATATATAGTATATATATACACTCTGGCCCGGCCTCCGCTGTTTTCCAGCACCTGGGCAGGCTCTTTATTGATGGACCGGTCTCGCTTCGCTGAGGAACAAAAGTCTCAAGGACTTGCTCTGGTCTGCAGCCCGGCCAACACTGTGGTTGAGCCTGGCTGCTGCCACAGACGGCTCATTGTTGCTCCAAGCAGGAGTTTCCACTAAGCTGTCCCGGACAAACCGTGGAATCTGCGTGTGTGTGTGTGTGTGTGTGTTTTGATAGTTCTCTGGGTTTACAGACAGCGTTGAAGCGGTGCCACCTCAATTTTTTTTTATTATTCGTTTTTTTTGGGGGGGTGACACAGACACTTCTTTACTGTTTTTGGCTTGTGAAAGACAAAACAGCTGTTGTCCCTCTCTGTTTTTATCCTGTATGACTTCATTATATCTGTATATCATATCTGAATATGTTTTCATGAAAGGTCATGAGACAGTAACCTCCACAATCATGTTAAATGATCCTGGTCTCTGCCTGAATGACATTTCATACAGTTGTGCTGTATGATGCTGCAAGATTATTTCTCTGTCTCTCTCTCTCTCTCAACCTTTTCACTTCTCCTCCCCCGCCTCATTGTCCTGACTCCGTCTACCACCTCTCTCCCCCTGTCACCTCATTTCCTTCATGTCTCTCTTCACATTCTTCCTTTTCTTCGTCACCTTTCATCTTTCCCGCTCCTCCCCTTCTTTCCTCCGGTCTTTTCCTCTCATCGCCTCATCCGACCTCTTACCCTTCCTCCTCTCCCTCACCTCTCCACCCTTCTCTTGACTCTTCCTTTCCACACACACACTCACACACACACACACACCCTCCCCTCTACAGGGTTGCCATGGCGACGGCCTCCTCCCAGGTGCTGATTCCTGACGTCAACCTCAACGAGGCGTTCGACAACTTCGCCCTGGACTTTTCCCGGGAGAAGAAGATTCTGGAAGGACTAGATTACCTAACAGGTACGAGCTGCATCTGTCAGCAAACGTGTCATTGATCTGTCTTAGCATGGGCAGCTGCTGTGTGTAGATATCACTGCTGTCATAAGGAACCTTGTAACTGTAATGTTGGGTATTTTCATGTCCTCTATGGGTTGACAAGATACTCAAACCCTTGTGAAACCCATTGGATAACCTCAAAAGTTCTTAGTTTCTGCAAAGTTGACAGGTTGGACATACAAGGTTTTTACCACACAGCTGCAATATGTAGCTGCACTGATACAGAATATAGACTTTTCTAATAGCTGGACTTAGAAATGTACACCAGCCACCAGCTTATAGGATAATGTAAGTGTCTTTGCCGTTTGCATCTTAATAAAAAGGGAGAACTTAATACTTCAAACCGATGTTCAGCTTCGTTTTTTCCATTACGGAGATATTTAGAAGCCATTTCTTGCTAATTCATCACTCCCACCGGGCAGCGGTGCATTTAGAAACGTACTTTAAACACCTCCAGAGCCCACAGAGCCCACACCACGTTATATAAATACCGTGCTAATCTTGAGGTGACATTTGTTTCTTGCTAAGAAAGTCGTTCCATAAAAGCTCAGCCAGGCTAAGAGCGACTGAAGCGCTGAACGCATCTATGTGTTGTGTTGTGTCCCGCTGTAGCTCCCAACCCGCCGTCCATAAGGGACGAGCTGTGCACCGCCTCCCATGACACCATCACCGTCCACTGGACGTCCGAGGACGAGTTCAGCGTCACCTCCTACGAGCTGCAGTACACCATCTACACTGGCCAGACCAACTTCATCAGTGAGTCAGCACACACACACACACACACACACACACACACACACACACACACAAAGGTATGCCCCACACCCCACTTGCTTATACAACATGGAAAATGAGGGCTCTAAACTGGATATTTCATCAAAGGGGTCCATAAATTATTTTGTTTTAATTATTAATTAAAGCAATAATTCATGACATTTGCATATAAATATACTTGTTTTGCTTTCTCTATCACTGATTGATATAACACACACACACACACACACACACACACACACATATGTACCAATATGGGGAGTATTGAGAAAGGCCAACTTTATTATTATTAGTATTAGTCACTATCACACAAAGATACACGCCTACACACACATGAACACACACACATCGTCTACATGAAGAAAGATCAGCTTTATTCTGGTGTCATCTTGCACGCAAGCACACACACACACGCACACCATCCTCTCTGACCTTCCCTGCAGTTACAATGGGAAATAAAATGGAACAGCACAATAGTTGCAGCATTCCTCCGACATGAAGAATATTTTATATAAACTGTGTTGCATAACCTAGATTTTCTGTCCAGCTTTAGTCTTTGTTGTCCTCCATCCTCGTATTTATAGATAGATAGAGCTGAGCTATCAAGACTGCTTGTTATAAAAATAGGACATATATGTCACGAGGGGGTGCTTCAAATGGCTTTGTTCTTCTTTTTATTGTATTTTTTTTGTTGTTTTCTTCAAGCACGGTGCCAATTGTGCAGGGAGGAAGGAGGAGAATGTGAAATCGCTGCCATTCCACTTTCAACCTGCTGCATTTCTCTCCTCGCGATAGTCGTTTCTTTTTTGTCAGGGTGGTATGAGTGTCATCAAGGTTTTGATATTTTTAGATGTACTTTTTTGAGGCTGCGTTTTGAAGGCGGCCGTTGTGGATCTGCTAGCAGAGAGCCGAGGCTGCCAAAAGTTTCCCCACACCGTCTCATTTGTGGCGCCGAGCGCTGCCAGGGCGAGGGGCTCCGTGCCTACCCGTGCTTCCCTCGTTAAAAAAGGATGCCGCGCTGTGTGGAGCTGAATACTGAACTGAATATTGTGAGTCCAGATTTAGATTGAGATACGTGTCGATTCAGCTTTTATGTGTATAATTTCTTAGCAAAACAATTAGAGGGAGAAGATGGCGTACTAATGTTCAGGAAAGCTTTTTTTGGTGTCTTGTCTTGTCTTTACACCTTTCCTCCTGCAAACTGCAGCCTGTTGTGGAAAATAGCAATTGTTGGTGATATTGATAGTTTATCGATTAATTGTCTGGCACTTAAAATTCAGCAAGGCCCTGCTTTTTTGTTTTTTTTCATCGCTCTATGTAGAACAGCTTCAAAGTTATCATAGTGGACTGCCACACACAGAAAAATGGTGGATGTAATTATTTGAATTGACGAAACATTCGCACCAATACAGGCAGTTCAAAGTAGACTTAATGTCTGCTATTTGGTGAACACTTTTATCCCAAGTGCCATACTGTAGTTGGACCAAATGGGTATGAAAGAGTGGACACATGATGATACTCTTAGAAAGACTTGTATGGTTCCTTGTCTGAAACCCTTACAGTGGACTATACAGTCCGTTTCACTGTACTTCATGCATGCTTCATACATAGTTATGAGTGGGATGATGAGAAGACAACAAAGAGGCGAAAAGTGGAGTGAAAAGGTGTAAATGGAGGGATGGAGAGGACACTGTGGAGGAGGAGAGGGATGGGAGAACCAGGTGAAAAACAGAGTGGATAATGGCTACAGAGGGGAGGAGAAAATTGAGACTCACTTACATGCAGATTCAAGCATGTATACACACACACATACAGACACATGCACACAG
The DNA here is from genome assembly GCF_048128805.1 of Centroberyx gerrardi. Classification (NCBI taxonomy): domain Eukaryota; kingdom Metazoa; phylum Chordata; class Actinopteri; order Beryciformes; family Berycidae; genus Centroberyx; species Centroberyx gerrardi. The sequence continues at coordinate 8,335,822 of NC_136012.1, read as the reverse complement.
AAACATTCATGTACACACACACAGACGCATTCATCTATGTTCCTGCCTGCCCCCTCCTCTCCTCTCCGCTCTTTTCCTCCCCTCTTTGATCCTTTCATCATCTCCTCGGTGAATCCCGGCATTTCTCCCTCTAACTACCCGTGCGGCTCGAGTGCCCCGGCCATTTGAAACAGCAGGATACATTTCAGCCGCGATAGGCCGAGTGACTCAGACATTCGGCGGTGCGCTGCCACAGTGTCCTCGGAGACTCGCAGGAGAGACCGAGATAGAGAGAGAGACAGAAGGAGAGAGAGAGAGAAACCCATTTAGCCTGCCACGCCACTTGAGTTTCTACCATTGCGTTTTTTTCTCGTGCTTTCCGAGTGGCTAAACGCTCCCACTTGAGCGCCATCGTCTACGTCTGTATCTCTGTCTCTGGCCTTGGTCCTCCCATGAGAAGGGGAAGGGTGGGGGGCGAGGAGGGGTGGGGGGCGAGGTGGGGTGGGGGCGGGGGTGGGGGGGCGGGGGGGGGGGGTGAGGCCTTGCCAACCTTGCCTCTGCAGGATCACTCAGGCATAGCAGCAGAAAATAGAATCTGTGAGCGAAACCAGATCGCATGGGGAAACGTAAGCGATGTCAAACGGGCCAAATATCAGTGCGACAGTCCAGTAAAAGACGCCTTGTACTGTAAATGGGTGGCTGCCTTCACTGCAGATGGAGAGAGTCTGTTTTTCTTTTGTGTTTGTCTATCACCCGACATACCCACCCATCCAGCCATCCATCCATATGTATCTATTCATTTGCTTAGTTGTATCCCCTCAGATGCCAGCGATATCCCATCATGCACTCTGATCAGATGTGATGGATAGTTAACGTTCTGTCCTCTGCATTCCTGATGGCATTCATAGATATCATCAGCACACACACACACACACACACACACACACACACAGACTTATTATCATCTGTCAGCTTTTGTTTTATGACATTGATGCCCGCGGGGATGATTGAGAAAGACCGCGAACTAAAGTGAATGACGGTGACAGGGAGAGAGAAAGAGAAAGAGAGAGAGAGGGATTGAAACAGAATAGCAGAGTGTAATTTAATGAAAGAGTGATTAATTGATCAAGCAAAATATGCGATTTCCATTTGAAGTAGCGCTCAGTGTCGACTCTCTCTGGAGCTCTAGCTTTACATCAGACAGTATTGCTGATATAAACACTGTTTATTCATGCTCATTAATCTAACGCTGTACACTATGATAGCTTCATCAATAACTGCATCAATAGCACAACACTAGCAGATAATGATGGCCTTAAATGATATGTCACTTTTCGCTGATGCTAATTTAATCTGGCAGTGAAATTGATCCAAGTGTTACTTTTCAGCGCAATATATGCTTTTCCACTTTTGATTGATGCCTAGAGCATTATGCATTTAAAACACAGTCATTAAGAATCGTTTAATAAACCAAATGGGAACCTTAAAGTAAGCATTAAAGAGATATATTATGAACTTTAGAGAAAATGCTGAAACTGCTTGGCAAGGGAAAACAAAAGACTAAAATTCAAAATGTCAAAGTATCACTTTAAGCCTTCAATTCACCATTTTCCCACCATACATACAGAATGTCATTGTTGGATCTGTGGCTGTTTTGTTTCCTTTAATCTTACTCCTGATGGCCCCTGGCTATCGTCTGTATAACTTTTAGCCTATAGAGCCAACAATGAGGCTTGGAAGCCGACTAGTCTCACTAGTTCCATCGTTTTTTTCATTTTTCATGCTGCATCTATCCCCAAGTCTTGCATTTCTCTGGAAGCCTTGTCACCAGGTTAGCAATACCTGTTCCCGCTGACTCCAACTGCCGTCTGTCTTTCATGTGTATTCATAAGCACTGGCCTGTGGTGAGGTATTAAGATGATTATCGCAAATGAAAAGCAGATTCCACAGTGGGTGTTGGGACAGCCCAGTGTTTGGTAAAATCACTCTCTGTGTCTATCTTGGCAGAGTCTCTCTTTCTGTTGGCAGGATTGCTCCTTGTAGCCTGATTTACTGTATCTGTTTGATGAAAGGCTTAAAGAGGCACCAAGATATAAACACAGGTGAAGATGACACATTTTGTTTCTTGCACTCGTGCACAGCTACTCCCACACACACACATGCCTCGGGTACAAATTAACAGGGAAGCACACACACGCGCGCATACACACACACACACACCCTCACCAGTAACTCTGTGTTGCATCATCAAAGACAGACCCTCTTCCACTCCCATGACACTTTGTGTTTCTTTCCCCCTCTCATCTGTCTGCATCAGTCTGAGGCAGACACATGCACGCACTCAAAACCCTAACCCACACACACGCATCCAAGTCTGTCTGGATGCAAGACGCAACCCGCTCCATTTCCTCTCTCCTTCCCATTTCTATCTCTCCCCCTTTCTGAAATGACACATTCACTTACTCTCTCATCCACTTCGCTTTGAAGTCGCAATGCAAGCCGAAGCAGCAGGGCCAGTGTCGGAAAGCGCCTCTCTCAATAGCACAAGTAGCGACGGCGTATTGCTGTGTACCGGCCTAATTTGATCCAGCGAAAAGGGAGAGGTGGTGTGGAGATCAAAAGCATTAAAAATGGAACGCAACATGAAGTTCTTCTCCCTCGTCTTTCCGTGTCTGTCTTTGAGAAGCTACACAGCATTGTATCCTCCTCGCTTGCTGCAAAATGCGGCTAAAATGACAGGTGGGAGGCATAATTTCTGGAGCAACAAGGGAGAGCTGTCACATTAGAAAGGCGCACTTGCCTTTTGTGAGGTAAAGACCAGTAGGATTTCGGTGTCGATCCTGGATGCACATTTGTAATCGCATCTGCTTTGCATCTCTGTGTACGAGACGGATCGTGCGCATGCAAGGTGTGTGTGTGTGGCGGGGGGTCTCTCTCCCTCTCCCTCTCCCTCTCTCTCTCTCTTTTTCTTTCTCTCTCATCTCTCTGCAAGATGAAAGCCCCTTCCCTCATTCCCTTTTTCCGGGAAAAGCTCATCGCGGTCGGCAGATACGGGAAAGACGCAGCCTTCGCTCTTACTTCTGCGAATCCACTCCCTTCATTCATACTTAAAAACGCCTCACTTTTAAAAGGCCTTATTTGCGTCCCGTAAAGTATTTATATTTACAAGCAGACTCCCCGCTATTACTTATGCATGCTGTTGCCATCTCGCTCAATAATTCACAGCGCGTCCTCGCCAGAAGGGACAAGGCATGGCCCTGAGAGCTCTCTCTCTTTCACTTTTTGTTTTTCAGTTGTTGTTGTTTTTTTTCGAGCGCAGTGACAATTCTGCAGGGAGGAAAGATGAGAGAGTGAAAAGAGCTGCCATTCCACTTTCAACTGTACAAACCGTAACCTTAACTGTAGTGTGACTAAACAAGATGCTTTGTTTGTTTTGTCAAGTGTCTATTTTAATATTTTTTGGATTTTCTTTGGAGTGGGTGAGGCAAAGGCAGAGAGCTTGAAGGTAGACGTTCAGTGGGTTTTGTCTCTGAAATTTTCACTCATAAGAGCAGCTTTCATTGCCAAGGTTAGAGGTTCCATTTGCTGTGTAGTTCGGCATGTTGAGCATAGCATTATCACTGCCAGGGTTAAAGGGGGACGAATCCAATTAGGGTCTCAAGTCCCAGTGAAGTGTGTGTGCAGGCTCATGACCTCCGGATCAGGCAGAAAACATCATTTTCAGTTTCATTAAACGATGCTGGATGGGTCAAATAGTGAGAAAAAAGGATAACGGCGATATTAATGTTCGAATTCATCGCCGTTATTTGACGCTACGGCGTGAGTCGCGTCAGGAGGAGCGCCTCACTTCCCATGATCCTCTCCTCCGGCCCGAGCTGAGATTTTCACTTTATCCCCCACAGTCGGCTGCAGTTGAGAGACTGAAAAAAGCTTATGTTTAGAAGCAGGTAACCCAGCCGTCACTAAACCTCTCTGTAAGCGCTCATTCTATTGGATTAAAGCACCCGCCAAACGGTGTCATGTTAGCGCTGCCCCCATGTTTCCATACATGTGACCGATGTCGATGCCTATCGCACTCCTTTCCCCTCAGGCCCTCACTGCAAGATGCTCCCTAGTGATACTGGGTAAATGCCGTGTTCCTAATAGGGCGTAGATTCAGCTTAGTGAGCACACAATTCTGCCCCAGGCGAACATGACATGAGAAGCCTGATGGAAACGTAATGGGATGGATCGGTACGTACGCATCAATGCTGCATAAGGTCTAGGGCTGCATAGTCCCTGTGTTCCTGATTGTGTGATGAATCACCCGTGTTTGTGAGAGATAAAAGACACCGGTCAGATATTGTGGAGGATTGTTTTTGCTCTTTCTGATGTGAGATAACTGGAAAAAGAAAGCTCAGTAGCACCGACTGTAGCCCTGCTTCCCCAAAAACACTCATCCAAGACATAATGTTTGCCTCCGGATGCGTCAGCACACCTTAGTTACACCCCTGCTGTGTGTGTGTGTTTGTGTGTGTGTGTGTGCGTGCGCGTGTGTGTGCCTCCTCCAGGTTTATACAACTCGGCGGACAGCTGGATGATCGTGCCTAACATCAAACAGAACCACTACACGGTGCACGGCCTGCAGAGTGGCACCCGTTATATCTTCTTTGTCAAGGCTATCAACCAGGCAGGCAGCCGCAACAGCGAGCCGGCCCGCCTCAAAACCAACAGTGAGTACAGACCCGTGGGACACAAGTTCTTGAAAATTCTGCCCGCTTTTCTGTGTATGCTTTACAGACCTTGTTCATTGTGTTTTTGATGTTTAACATGATAGAAAGGCCATGTTTTCTTCTGTCTGTATCATTTGTGCTCCTGGGTGTGACCTGTCACTGTTTAAAACCAAAATCAAAAACACTCAAATACACCCAACTACATGTCCCATCAGTCTGAGAGCTTCATTGAATGATTTCTAGTCTAAAAGTAAATTAGCATCTTTTTTAAAATTCATCATATTAAACCATCACTTTTGGTCGTGTCACGCGTCCCAGCAGGTGGGGCTTGGCTGGCTTTTGTTGGAGGTGGGCAGACCTACATGCAGTTTCAAAGTGAAACAGCGGGCTGTATTGAATCAGCAACTGATTCGACAGTAGCATCGTTCAGAAGAAGACCAGAAAATCCAAGCGTAACGCGCCATAATGACTTGTGATTTCAGTACAGCCACAAATGTTAGGGCTTTATTCACTGTGGTAAACTCTTCGCTGTTTCCCTCCTAACAGAGGGTTTGAGTTGGGATATGTCTAAACAAAGGAGCAGCGCTGCATGAAAGAGCATCAGATTGACCGCAGGGAATATCACTACACATACTTGTAGCTTATGGTTACAAGTCACAGCTTATAAGCGTTCAGACCGGGCATGTAATGTAACATTCTCCTATCAATTATTTACTTCTACCCCTTAGGCTTCCTGGAATATTTCTATTTTGAATTTGAGAACAGACATCAAACATCATCAGATGTAGGTCAGCCCATGGTGCATGGAAGCACAGTGTGTATTTCTACCCTAAACCTCATCATCATAATAAACGTCTTTATGATGTGGGGATTAAACCTGCAACTTTCAGTGATATTTGACTCTGCAGTTGTCTGCTTCATTCTCTCCATCCCCTCCTCTCTTCTTCCATCTTCTTTCCATCTCTAACCAACAAAGTCCACTGGCTGCTGGGGAACTCTAGGCTTTATGCCTCCGTCATTGTTGTGCTTACCGCAGATTGAGGTCTGATCTCTGGGTAAAGCCTGTTTGTAGTCTCCTGTCGGTCTCAGAACATGGTTCTCTGGTTGTCACCGCATCACATCTCTCCTGCTCTCTCTCTCTCTCTCTCTTCACACATTAGAAGAGAAGTGTTAACATGTTTTGGACTGCGGGGGGCTTTAGTGGTATGTTGTACACGAATGCCAACTGGAGTGTGATAATAGGTAGCATTACATTCCCCATTTACCATTTACTTCTCCTCCATCTGTCTGCTTCTTTGTATGCTGCTGACTCTCTCTCTCTCTCTCTTTTTCTCTCTCTCTCTCTCTCAATCCAGTCACTTTCTCTTTCTGCGGTGATAAACACTGAGCCTGCACACCAAGGAAGGCCTCAGTGCCAAAACACCCAAGCTGTGTGTGTTTTTATAGTCTGCATAAATAAATAAAAAATTAAAAAAAGCTGGAAAATGATGCAACCCAAAACATTGTCTTTTTTTGACATCCACTTTTTCTGATAGTCATTTTTCTAGCTAGGTGAGTGCAGTGCGTGTGTGTTTTGTTTTTTCCACTCAGGAAAGATTATGTTTAATTTACGCTTTCTCTTCATCTCTCTCTGTCTTTGTTTTTCTCTCTCTTTCTCTCTAGAGTGGTAAATCCTTTTCTCTGCTGCAGTGTCTTGTCCTGGCCTTGAACTCTATCTGTTTTTCCTCTATGTGCGTCTTTTCTCCTCTCTTGGCCTGCTTTCTTCTGTTACCCCTGACTATGGCATGTCATAATAATAATCATAATCATAATCATAATAAATAGAGCACTTAAAAACAGTGTTACAAATATGCCACCAACCCAATATACATCATACTATAAAGCAAGGAATCTCTGTCTGTATGTGTGTCCTTCGCATATCTCGAGAACCGTCCGATCTACTTCACACTTGGCTGGTGTATTGCTGGGGACCCAAGGACGTGCAGTGTCGAGTGTGAAGTTGTTTGGATGAGCGGTTCTCGAGAAAGCTGCAAGCAGCAATACCGGAGGCCAGGCAATCGGCCCGTTCCAAACAGGCATGTTTTGAACAGGCACTGCACTAGTACTAACAAAACCAATATGTCAACAAAACATATGCATGCAAAACATGCTAAAAACAAAAGGGCAAATGCACGGGATAACTAAAACAACAACAAAACAAATACAGACCCTAGTTCAAGTAAAAGCTAAGGCTAAAAAAAGTGTATTTTAAAAGAGTTTTAAAGGACACCAAGTCATTCCAGTGCCTACAAAGGTCAGTCACCTTTAGTCTTCAGCCTAAACTATGAAACAACCAAAAGAGTGCTGGCGGAGGATCTCTGTGCTTGGACTCATAAGGGGTTAAAAGCTCAGAGATAATATAGCTAGGCAATAGTCCAAGATGCCTCTTAAAGGTGCCCAATAAAAATTTTAAATCAATCCTAAATTGCAGTAGTAGCCATTGAAGTGGAGCTGAAGTGGAGGTAATAAGCCGTCTCCTCTTAGCTCCTGTCAGAAGTCTCTGGCTGTGGCATTTTTGGATTAACTGTAATCTGGATCCACTCTGCTGGGTAAAACAGGTGTGTAGGGAGTTACAGTAGTCAGCGTATGATCTCTCCCTCTCTCCCTCTCTTTCCTCTCTCTCTCTCTCTGTCTGTCTGTCTCTCTCTCTCTCTCTAAACGGGCCTGTGGGAGATGGAGCATGACAGTGTTTTAGCTCCGTTCTGATGGCATTAGAGGGGATTACTGGCTGGGTGTGATGCGGGGGTGACACGGGGTTGCGGGGGGGGCGGGGTTTGGAGGTGAAGCGCAGGGTATCTGGAGGTGGCGGTTCAGCCCGCTGTCACGTCCCTCTGTGGCTCCCTGTCTCCGTCTGACTCGCCCTTATATAAGAAACACTCCATAACGATTCCATTTGCGATGTCCTCCCTTGATATAGATAAGTAGGATGAGCGGATGTTTTTTTTCCTTCAGCAGCGCTCTCACTTCTGCTGTTTTCTCTCTGTTCTCTCTGGATGTATTTCTGTCAGTCAGCCTCTCTCTCTCTCTCTCCCTCTCTCTCTCTCTGTCTCTCTCTCACTGCTGGCCACCTCGGCTTGCCAGTAGTTTTATCTCGGTGCCCAGTGGCTCCAAGCTCTGGTTTGCATTCATATGTGTGTGTGTGTGTGTGTTTAAGTGGGTCTATGTTTGCCCTTATGTATATACAGTATGTGCAGTAATTGTGTAGTATAATGCTGCAAGGCTCTCTCTCTCTCTCTCTCTCTCTTTCTTACACTCCCACTTCTTCCTGTCATTCACCCCTCCGGTCCTCCTTTCCTCTGGCAGCCAGTGCTATCAGGGGGGAAAGCTTGTCCACCCACGGCCAAGTTTGGTTGAGATTACGAGCCCGTGATTGGCACCCAGTATTTCTCTCTACTGTAAGGTTTCAAACAAGCCAGCACAATAACATATACAAACATCCACTCAATATTATTAGCATTGCGGCTTGTGGTGTGCATTATGGCACCTGCACCATGTCTGTCTGTACGTCTGTCTCCATCTTTGTATGTCTCTGGTTCTCTCAGTCTCTCTCTGTCTCTTATCTCCCACTCTCTCCCTCCCCGTTTCTCTCCGAGGGATTTGTATTCAGATGGAAGTGCTTCAGTCAGCCGTTCTGTGGCAGGCAGGCACAGTGTTTTCGGATTAAAATGGGTCACAACAAAACTGATCACGAACATCTCACTTTGACAGGCTTATTAGGTTTCTCTCTCAAGGCTCCGCCGCTGTACCAGCTCTACTAGCAGGCTTTTTAGCTGAGAACCACAAGTTCTTTCCCCCGCACTTGAAGTCTCTCTTTTCTGTCGGTGGCTAGATTGGAGGGTTTAGCTGTCACATTTTTTGGGATGAGAGGCTCTCGAGGCTTTTAGCCTAAGCTCATCATATTTCTAGCGGGGGCTTGCAAAGCACAGAATGCAGTGACAAGTAGCACAGATACTGGAAAGTCATCCATCACGAGCGCGTCTGCTCAGAAGAGCTGCTTCTGAGTACATCCAAAGCATATGCGTGAAACAAATTTGAATGCAGCTAACTGTGCAGATATGACACCGGAAAAGCGCGCAGAGGGGTGACTTGCCTATTATTTGGCGAGCGTCTTTATCTACAGTAAATTGCTGCACCGAAACTGAGATTGTGAACATGCAGGGATTTCAAACTTCAGCTACTGGTCACACAAAACAGTACGACACAAATCGCACTTTTTGTTGCATAAATCACCTTGGTTGGGCCTTCTAGGAAACGATTTGCAATTGAAAGCAGAGTCAAGAATGCTGAAGGAATGGTCATTCAAGCAGCTGAAGCTTTGCATCACAAAAACCCCTGTCCAGCTCTGCTTAACAAATGATAAAGATGTGGAAATAAGGGATTTCTCTGATGGCTGCCGCTGTGCCAGGGTCTTCTCCCAGGCCTTGGTGAATCCTATTCTCTAGTGCAGCATCTTGTCCTGGCCCTGAACCCGAACTGCCTCTTCCTCCTCGGTGTCCATCCCCCCCCCCCCTTGGCCTGCTTTGTTCTGTTGCCCCCGGCTATGGCATATGATCTCTTCCTCGCTTGCCCTTTCCTCGTTCCCTCCCTCTTCTCTCTGCCATCTGTCTATCCGTCCCAGAGGAAAAGCTGTCTTCTCAAGTTGTCATGACTCGCTCTCTCTCTGTCTCGCTCATGTCGAGGAGAGAGACGATGACAGGCCAGACAAGCTTACTGTAATCCCACACACACCTACACATGCTCAGGGAGTGTACTGTATGTACAGGTATGTGAGCGCGTGTGTGTGTGCCTGTCTGAGGGAAATACTGTCCAGTTTTTTGGGGGAAATCCTGAAAGAACTGACAAAATCATCAAAATCCCACTTTCTGTCATCATCTAGGCATATAACGCTTAAGGACTTCACATTTCCGTTGCTGCAATCCTCTCTGGTGCAATTCACTTGACTCAGTTGACATTTAACGGCACAAAATCGCATTGTGAACTTGAGATCGGTGCAAACTCATTCCAATCTTTTCCCAATAAAACCACTCAGCGGACCCAGAGCGCCTAAAAGTGAACTGGGACACAGATACTGTACACCAGATATAGTGGAAGCTTCATGTGCTGTTAGACGCCTGCAGCTGACATGTGAGGCAACTCTCGGCTTCTCGAAACACACATGAATTAAGCATGATGTCCTTCAGATGGGGGTTAAGTAGTGTGTGTGCATGTATGTGTGCGTGATCTCCAGCTGCTGTCACCCGTTCTCCTGCATTTACCCCCCCAGCGAACTGTGACCAGGTTCCTACATGACTTGATTTCTAAAGTGAAGGGAGGAACCCGAGAAAGAGAGGGAGAGCGAGTAAGAGGAGGAAAGGTGGAGGGTGACAGATTGAGAGTGAGAGAGGGGAGAGGGGAGCGGGACGAGCGAAGAGAAGACATCAAATAGCTCTTTGCAGGGATGAGTGTCTGCGGACGCGAGTGCCCTCAATCCCCTGGTAATGGGGTGCGGCCCCTCGATGATGCACACAGATGGGACGAAATTACATTGTGCCAGTCCATTTACTGTATATAAATCTGTCTTTCAGATCAATACGGGAAGCTGCTGCACTTACACAAGCCAGCGGTAACGTCATTAAAATATGAGAGCGAGGAACAGCCTTTGTTATCAGTGCAAACCCGAGGATGCGTCGCATATTTTGACATCTTCTGGCCGACGACGCAGTAGTCATTATATTTGTTTTTAATGCACCGTGTGTTTAGGCGTGCGCGAGCGTGAAATCGAATTAAGGTTGTATCTGAGCATGGTCGCAACTTATTAGAGTGGCGGCTGACAGAACGAGGAGCCACATTAGTCTAGACGGCTTTTATTAGAATGTTCCCTGTTTATGCTTATCTAATTGGCTGGCTGTCTCGGTAATTAATTCCTATGAACGGGATACAAAGTCGCAGGAGAAGAGAGGGGAATTAGTTTGTCAAGTTGGAACGGGGGAAAAGTGTTTGAATTGAGACTGAGAAGCCATCGCAGCCGGTTCTTCTGCGGTGCAAGATGTTTTTATATTTAGGTTTCTGCTCAAAGCATTCCATACTGCAGGTCAGTGGCTATCAGTGTGCTTGAATAAGCACAGTCTATACTGTTCATAGTTTCTGACTTTATTGTGCAGAAGGGTGGAAGCACACTACAAGATTCATTGATTTCCTCTGCTAAAACTTCAAGACGAGCACACACACACACACACACACACACACACACACACAGCCCACAATCTCATACTTCGTAGGATGGTTTTTAGTTTGTGCGATGGCTGTTGATGCGGTCTATTTTTACCTTGTTGCCTGATGTTTGCTTCCCTTCAGGATTAATAATAAAGAATTGTGCACTAGGGTAATTCAGCCTGATCTCCTCAATGTGTTTTGGTACATCTGAAACAGGGCTAAATCTGGCTAAACCCTTGTAGTTTCCAGAATTTCTTACATACTGTGACAGCCGCTCTGTTGATATACTATTGTGTGCCTCCGTAATGACAAGGTGTATAGAGACGGCAGCCTCCTGGTGTGACATTCGTACCCGTCCCACAGTGCATCAATATTAGAAAAGGCTGCAGGGCGGGATGAGCTAGGAGGGCAACATACATTCAGGTTTAAATCCATCTTCATGTAGCTGGCCCATTGTTTGCGTGTAGAGGCTGTGCTGTTGATCTATTTTGAGTGTCCATATTGTGCGTGTCAAAACAAAAGCTAATCTGAACAGGCATATTGGCCTTCCTCTAGGCAGCAACTGTACTGACAGTCAAACACTGGACTGTAGATTTAATGATGTGAGTCATTCTGTTGGTAACTATTCTGGGCAGCCACATTGTGCGAGAGAAATTCTGTGTATATGCGTGTGTGGGCTGACATTGTCGGATATGTCCAAGTGTATATGTATGTGCGTGTGTGTGTTTGCGTGCTGAGCGCATGTACGTGTGTGTTGCTCAGATCCCAGTCCCTGTACTGTGTAAGCAGATGAAAATCCAGGCTGAAAATATCACATGTCAAGGTGCCCCCAGGGGTATGCATACCTCTTTACGTCCTGTTAAAGGACCTGCAATAATATTTACCCAGCATGCATCTGGGATGACAGGCCTCAAGTTGCCACTAAGCCCCTGAAGTAAACAGTAGGAGGGGGAGAAGAGAGGAGGAGATGACAAGAGAGAGGAGAGTAGGAGAAGAGAGGGGAGGGGGGCATAGAAAAGGAGAGGAGAATTAAAGAGAAATATTGGTTCTAAAAGGTTAAATAGGAAGGTTCTGCTTTGAACTTGATTTGCATGGGAACTGTGGGTGAAGCACGTTTCTACAGTATCAGAATAAATTAAAGGGGCATTAAGTAATCTATGACTTCCATCAATGTCTATCAGCAACCAGTAAGAATTGCAACAACATTGACAAGCATAAGGTGGCCTTCAGCTGACACAAATACCAGTCCCATTTTCACAGTAGAGACGAGTAAGCTAGCTAATTAGAGCAGAGATCCAACAGAAATGTCTAATGAAGAGGTAATGTCATCACTAGGGCTGCAGCTATCGATTATTTTAGTAATCGAGTATTCTACCGATTATTCCATCGATTAATCGAGTAATCGGATAAGAAATACTTTTGCTTTATTAAAGAGCAATAGTAAATATACAAAAGAGAAAAGCTGTCCGCACGAAGCTGTCCATACGACACTGTGATTTACTGAAAACGAGGTGAAATAATAATTATTATTGATATTTATTACTAGGCCTAAATATCATACAAGTTCATAAGACTGGCTAATGTACATTTATTTGCTATGTTGAAGGGTTGCCCTACACCTGCTGACCCTACTCACTGCAATCAAACTAAACTGAATATACCTGCTGTATTGGACTGGTGCATTTTAGGCTCCAATTGCTACTTACACCACCTGATATTTTGCTTTCTGGGGTATTTTATGCATCACTGTGAGGGGAGTAGGTGTGTGTGTGTGTGTGGGGTGTGTGTGTGTGTGTGTGTGTGTGTGTGTGTATGTGTGTGACTATCATAATAATAACATGAATGAAGCTCAGGCTTTCACAAATTGACTGCAGCATTTTATTTTCTGTGGTTATTTTCTTGAGCAAAACTTAGCTAACTTAGGGACATCATAACTAGCCACCATATTGATTTACGTTCTTAACTAGCCATTACATATAGCCATAATTAACGTGCATTCTTTACTTGCCTTCATCTCATCCCGTTTTAATATTAAGTGCTGACTCCGCCCACCCGGCCAGTTTCGGCGTACGCCGGTAGCAATTACAAGTGGACCCTATCCTACAGTCCCTGCTCTCAGCGGAGGGAGGGAGCTACGCTGTGTGGGAAGCGCTGTGACCGTCAGACCTCTCTGGATTAGACAAGCAAGTAGAGAAAACCGGCATCAGCCGAACCAATTTATTGCCAAATGCTTTGGGATTCAACACATTAACATTGCTTCCCATGGTCAGAAAAAGTCGGCAGATTTGTCGCTAGTCGCTTTTGAGAAATAAAGTCGCCAGGGGGGTCTGAAAAGTCGCTAAGTCTAGCGACAAAGTCGCCAAGTTGGCAACACTGGATCCGAAACTTTGGACACTTTCTGTCGTTTTCTCTGGCCTGTCTCTTCTCTTCGCCCCTCACTATTTTCTCTCTCTTTCTCCAGCGCGTTGTGCAACAGTAATAATCATCCGTGCGAAACACACTGAGTGTGTATATAGTTATATGGATTAAATGAAGCTTCGATGCAAAGAATTTGCATCGATGATTTTTAGTAATCGAGTTACTCGAGTTTCTCGAGGAATCGTTTCAGCCCTAGTCATCACCATGCAAAATACTGGAATAATAATCCTGTTTTGTCATTTGCTTTTTTGGCGTGAGAACAAAATGTGGTAGCACCGTGCTCCATTGCTGAGCAGTTGAAAATGCCAGTGTGTGTGTGTGTGTGTGTGTGTGTGTGTGTGTGTGAGGGAGGGGGGGGGGATTGGGAGTGAGTCAAAATGCCAATGGGTATGGAGTTTTGTTCCAAAACAGTGTATGGGCCAAAAGTGAGTTTTGAAAGCCAGAAATCTCAGCACCTGGTGAATTAATTGCTGAGTCACTGGTATTGATCAACGACCCTATCAACCCCCCTCAGATATATTATGGTCGTTTTGTGCTATGGGGCAGTAAAAATCTGACTTATTGCCCCTTTAATATCTCACATTTGTTGCTGTAGTAAGTTACATCTATAATGATTGTTAGTACAGTCGTAACATAGAGCTGTATTATTAAGACTGCAGCTGAGAGAGTAGAATCACAACAGCTACAAACTCTACTCTTTAATAATCTACCCATTACTTTGGTTACACTGGCATCACTGCTCTTTACACACACAACCGTTGTACTGACAATGAGTCTTTTAGGGGGAGAAAAGAAACGAGCAGAAAAAGTTTCTTTCACAAGCTTTTACCCTAATGAACCATCACAGAAACTTCTCTTCCAAAAGTGGCTCTTTAATCACAATGAACTTCTAAGCAGACCCTCTGTGAGAATCATTTTTCACGGCGCGAGCATTTGGCTCTCACGACAGCGCCGAGTTAGTTGGAGGGTGAAGCTGGAAAAGATCAGGGACTGCTGTTTGTCTGGTTTGGATTGCCGTTTGTTCAGGAGAAAGCGACAAAAAAAACAGGGAAGAAGAGTGAAAAAGACACAGAAAGAGGTGAGAGGATGAGATGTAAACACATGTTAATCGCTGTAATTGAACTCGGGAGTATCATGGGTTCATGTTATGTGCCTCAGCCTGCTGCACCATAGGGCATCCCCAGCCGGCGTTGCATGATTGATGGACATCCAGCCCTGTCTGTTTGAATCTATATTTTAGCCTCTGCCTGTGAGTCTGTCAGCGCTGTTGGATAACATAGCACATTACATATGGATCAGGCAATTAGAAGCCAAGCGGCATCCAGCCATGCATTTTAAATGGCACGTAATGATTCGACTGCTGCGGGGATGCAGAGACCCACGCGGTGATATAAGGTTGCGTTAGACAGTCGATGTGTCAAGAGAGCGCCGTGTGTCTTTGACGCTGTTGTTTCAACTGCAGTAATTGTTCAGTTATGCAGTAAAATGGATCTCTCTTCCATCTCCCTCATTACACAGTCAGCTCAATCTATCCCTCTGCAAAAATGTGAGCCAGGAAAAAAAAAAAAAAAAAAGGCGTAAGTGAAATTGACTGAATTGAAATAAAGTCGATTACCCAGATGCTATCCCCCCCTTTGAGTCGTTTAACTGTTCAAGGACCCAGCGGAATGAAGTTGGAGTGAAATTGCTTTTTTATAAGTGCTCCCCCCACGCTCTCCCCTTTATTTCTCCTCTTCTTCTTTCCCCGATACTGTTTCTTTTTGTGTTTTACACGTTTCCATTACAGCCTTTCCAGTCCCTAACAATGCACGGCTTCCAGGCAGTCTAAAAGAGAGCAGTTATCACCTCAGCAGACAGTTGGAAATATCTCTAATTACTAGTGTATTACAGCAGAGAGGGGAAGCAGCCTAATCCCAGCTGCTGCTGAGAAATCCAAACTGTGGGATACGCTGTTTCATTAATCTGTCCTTTCTTTATTTTTGTGTAATTTAGAATCTGACATGGTACCTGCATTGGCACGGGAACGTGTGTGTGTGTGTGCACTTGCATTCATGAATTTGTGCAATCATTTACCTGCAGGCCTGCGTATGTAAAAAAAAAAGGTTTTGAAAATTCTCAGATGTATACTGTATAGATGAACACTTTCCTATTTTAAATAGCTCTTCATTCTTGCTGATATCTTACACCACACATTGGTTCTTTGCACCTTTAGGTATGCACACATTCACTTTCACGCACCAAGAATTCACCATTAAACCCAAGCTTATGATGCAATACTTTTTTTCCATTTACAAGAATCCTGCTGGGGTTCTTTCAAACATTTCCACTTGGCCACTTATGTCTGGTGTGTGTAGGCTGGAGTTGATGCTCTATGTGTGTGTGTGTGTGTGTGTGTGTGTGTATGTCCTCTACCGTCACGTGTGTCCCCCTTCCCCAACCCGGGGCCCAGCCCAGGCTCTCAGGAGCCATCCCCTGGAAAGGCATGACAGAGCCCCAGTGTTTGGAAATGGCTGCGCTGGCAGCGATAAGCAGTTCAAAGAAGAGAGCGCATTAATGTAATTGGCTGCCAGCAGCACATTGGCCTCGTCGTCTCATATCCACACGCGGTAACACACACTCACCATGCGGATTATTGGAAGGGAGTGAGAGAGAGAGAGAGGGGTGCGGGGAGGATCGAGCGGATGAGAGAGAGAATGGGGGATGAGAGATGAAGGAGAGGATGGATATGAGAGAGAAGAGGAGGAGTTGGGGTCCTCATTGTGTCGCTCATTAAGCCGTGGGAGGCTCTGGGAGGCTGGAGATGAGATGAGAGGTGTCAGAGTTAAATGTCAGGTCTGGAAGGGACATGGCTGACCTCCAAGCAGCCTGCACACACACACACACACACACACAGGCTCAGACAGAGAGAGGTAACGAGGGATACTCTGCAGAGTGTTCCGGCCACACCAGCCTCCTATTATCCCCTCAAGTTCTCCTCTCCTCTTCACTGCTTAACTTCTCTGTCACTCACCTATTTTTGCCCGTTCAGTTTTCCACCCATTACACCCAAATTGCAGGTGTCATTGCAAATTGAATTGTTGCAACTGGATGGCAGTATTTCTGCCGAATAGCCCGACCGCTAGCTACTGCAGTGGAAGTGAAGGCCATTTCCTTCAGCTAATTTCCAAGTCTCTGTGATGGGAGGCACAGAGGAGAGGAGTGCCGGGTGGCTTCCTCCACTGTTATGAAGTGTTTTCACCAAAGGCTTTGGAAGGCTTTGAAGTTTAGACTCTCGCCCTTGTATTTCAAACATTCTTCTCTTCTATCTCTCGCTGTGTGTCTTCTCTGTGAGCACTTCTCACCCCACTTTCACTCTTCTATCTCTCTTCCTCTTCTACTTTTGCTACAACTGCGTCTTCTTTGTATCTAATTGTAATTTGTATGCTTGTTCTCCTCCTTCACCTCCTACCCTCATATCCTCCTCTGCCTTTTCCCCTTGACAGTGTCAGGGCTATGATCATGAACGTAGCAGGAAAACAGGAATCACCCGTTGGAAATAAATGGGAATCGTATGTCCAAAACGTGTAGCATTCTAAAACATCAATATGTCATTGTCAAATGAATTGAAGTGATTCCTTGGTATAATTATGGTAAACAAATGAGACCATGGTCAAGACGATTGGTAGCCTCTACTGTATGTCACACCAGTGATGTTGTTGGTCCTAGTGTTTCTCAAAATGAAGACCACATTTCCCATAAACCCCGCTGCTTCAAAGAGCATGTTGCTACTTTAATCTTGTGTCGTTTCTTATTGTATAATCTTCATTTTAGGTATTTATTTTGATTCTAACCCAATTTTCTTTATATGTTTTAGCATTCCTGTTTTTATGCTTCCCTGTAAAGCACTTTACTCACTAAACTCTGCTAGATAACGATGATGATCATGATGATGATGATTAGTATTATTATTATGCACGATTAGCCGCCTTAATACAACACCAGATCTGTGTCAAAACATGAAACGACTCTCTCCTCCCAGGCCAGCCCTTCAAGCTGGACCCCAAGACGGCCCACAAGAAGCTGCGTCTGTCCAACGACTGCCTGACCATGGAGAAGGACGAGAGCTCGCTGAAGAAGAGCCACACCCCGGAGCGCTTCAGCGGGACCGGCTCCTACGGCGCCGCCGGAAACGTCTTCATTGACAGCGGATGCCACTACTGGGAGGTGCTGCTGGGAGCGTCCACATGGTGAGAGGCACGCTCACACACGTATGAGTGCATTATATAAGAGAGCGAGCCTGCCTGGGGACTGGTAAACCGAAATATCTCTCTTTGGGGAGTTTGAATCTAGGCTGTTATGCACCCACACCCACACACATGCACACAACACACACACACACACACACACACAGTGTATACTCTTATTCTAATTATTCTTTTCGCTAATTGGCTCTCAAAGTAGACCTCTTCATGCTGGAGAGGCCCAAAGGGCCCGTGCCTATCTTCTGTGTCTTCAGCATGAGGTAGCTTGACTGTGCAAGAAAATTCAGTAAAGAGGACAGTAGTTTCAGATCGCTAATGCATTCCAAACCCCTCTTTCCCTGCAGGTATGCCATTGGCGTGGCTTACAAGTCTGCCCCGAAAAACGAGTGGAGCGGCAAGAACTCGTCCTCATGGGTGTTCTCGCGCTGCAACAACAATTTTGTGGTGCGCCACAACGGCAAGGAGATGCTGGTGGAGGCGAGCCTCCAGCTGCGGCGGCTGGGCGTCCTGCTGGACTACGACAACAACTCGCTGTCCTTCTACGACGCCATGAACTCCCAGCACCTCCACACCTTCGACATCTCCTTCCTCCTGCCGGTCGCACCCACTTTCATGATCTGGAACAAGTCGGTCATGATCCTCTCGGGGCTGCCGGTGCCCGACTTTGTCGACGGTGCCCCGGACCAGCAAGAGCAGCAGCAGGTGGGCCTGTGCCGCCAAGAGTCGCCGTACGTGACCGGGATGAAGACCTGCCACTGAGAAAGACCCACCGATGGCCCAGCAGTGGCCATTCAGGCCCGGTGACTCAAGATCGAATGGGAGCTGGGAGACGTTGTCAGTGTGACTGAATTCTGTTATACCCTCTGCATTAAGCGTGGACTAGTTACGTTTCTTATGGATTTGGAAAGTGTTGGAGATATGTGTACAGTCTGGGGAGTGTCAACCCTATTAGCTTGTAGCCATCCAATGCTTTGCGAATCCGTCAGTGAATGGCATACTGTGGGAACAAGGTCTCTTGAGTATAACCTCCAGCAGACCCAAAATTCATTTGATGCCCTGTAGTCACTGAGGAAGAGGGCTTCGGTCTGTAATTGGACAGGGCTGGACTCCTGGTTTTCTCGACCAATTAAGGTCTTCCTTTTTGATTTTTTTCTTATTAATTTGACCCTAGGCAGAGGACCAAGGAGAGTACGTTATCATCACAGCCATTCAGAGTTTGGAGGTACAACACATGAACAGTGAGAGTTTGTAACGTCTCGCCTGCAAGAGACAAGAGAGGAAGAAGCAGAGCAAGAGAGCAATGCTCCTAATTACTAAGGTAACGCGTTTCAACAGGTAGTTATGCAAAGAAAGTAGATGTTTCTAGCTGTGATTCATTGACTTTGTTGGAGGCATTGATACAAAGGTTTATTTTAAATGTCCATATTTCTGTCGTGCCCAGGTTGGGTGATAGCTGTCGATCAAGTGAAATGAACTTGACACATGGTAGATTTGATGAGAATTAGCAGCTAGATGTGGTAGTGCCTTCTTGTAGCCCACTTTGTTGTATGGGCCAGAAGGTCCCACCTTGCTAAGGCAAGCAGATGCTAGCTGTGGACATTTCGTGTTATAGGGTGCCAAAGGGTGCATTACAAATCATCTTCTGTTCTCACTGTGCATGTGTTATACCCTCAGTATCTGTAACTGCTCGTGACAAATCCTTTCCTCGATCCTGCTCCTAGATTTGACCCAGCTATCCCTGGTGGGTCATCGGTTGCCCACCTTGAGCTTCCAAGTTTCAGGAAGCGTTTTGTTGTTCTTGAATATTCACAAGATCACAGGAGGTTGATTTGCATCATGTGACTACTCAACTTGTATCATAAGAGGTTTATTGAATGATAGAGGGAAAAAGTGTTGATTATTTATGACAAAATAAGATGGTTTGCTTTTATTGTTAATCTCAACGTATTCATGATGCACTTTTTAATTACACTATTTCCCCTCTATGAGTATTAAAAAGGATGGATTTGAGAGGCAGGGTTGTAATGGGGAGGGAAAGTGACAACTGGCACTACTGCTGGTTGCGTTCATTCCTGAGAAAATCTCCATTCATTTTCCCATTCACAAATGCAAAGTAATTAATAAACTGCATGAAATCTGTTTGAATCAATATGGTTATCAGATATAACCTATAATCAAGTCTGTTGCAATAAAATATTGTAAAAACTCAATTTAATTTTCTGAGTTTTGCAACCTGCAGATATTTACAGTCAATCCAATGTGCTTTGTAATACATTTTTAATCAAAACTCCCTGCTGTGAAGTCAAACGTTTTCACACTGTGCTTTGAACACAACCAGTGACATGAGGACTTTCCCTCCCCATTGCTCTTTTAGATAGCATAGAGTACATTTATCTTGTCTAGAAAAGGGATATGATTATGATGTTGTTTATGCGATTTTTATCACGATGAAATGATACACTAATAGAGGTTAAAAAAAAAAAAGAAATTCACACTATTGTCGACTATTCAGGGAAGGAGGGGGTTAACACTTTAACTTGCTGTCAGTCTCGATGTCATGGCATGATTATGTGTTTTCCTCTGTGATTCGTTAACACACCCACACACACACGCACATACAAACACACACACGTCATGTTTCGTTTAGTTTGGCCTTGTCGTGATAATGCATGATACATTGTAGGATCCCACACCGGTTCACTGGGAAATCTAAGTAGCTCTTTCAAGTTCACCAAATACTGTTTGTCATCAGATACTGACTCACCTGCGCATTCACTCGCCACAGACTTTGACCTCGAACATCGTCGTCATCCATCGCTGGTCAAGTAACAGCTATAGCCCGGTCCATTGTTTGCTCTTTATTTGTATTTGAAGGCCTAGTGCGGGTCATAAATTCTCTCTGGGGTTGATATTCAGGTAGCGGCGCCGATTCAGACAATCAAACGTGTATATGCAGGTTAAAGAGGCTTTGTGGCAGGAAAAGGTTGGGGGAAATTGTGACAACGTGACACGTGAGGTTCTGTTCACAAAGGATGCTTCATTTTTTACATACAGTTGGATTTGACATGATACATTACTCTCATACTACTGATTCCCCGTGGCCATTTTCACGCTCTTTACATATCACCAGGTATATAGTTTTTTAATGTTGAATGTCAAATAGCATTTGTACTTCACAGGCTATGATTTGTCGGTCTCTGCCCATTGAGGAAAAACATTCTCTTACCCTGCAGTTACATATTGATTTCTATCATTTCACCTTGGTTACTTTGTGACTTATTGACGAGTCAAGAGCAATGACCCAGTGATATGAAATCCTCTGCTTTGGAAATGTGAAAATCGGACGTGTCGTGGCCTACCAGCAAAACTTTCAAACTTCAGCATTCATTTAGGGCATCTGTGTTTCGTGTCAGTCGTGACTGATTGATTGAGTGATCGATTGCATAAGAGCAACAGACAACAGCGGTAATCCACTGGTCAAAGGTAACGCAATGGGAGCTCTAGCAGCCTGGGGGGAGGTATTTTTTGTCAGAGAGATGAGTGAATGTTAGCTGACTTCCAGATATCCACCCATCCTGATGAATAACGTCGGTCACAGTCATGTGTTGATTTGTGATCCGAACCGACAAGCTCAACTCATCTGTGCAAGTGCGCTTGGCCGGGTCACTGCATGATTACGTGACCTTGCTGCAGGTTCATAACTCTTTCCTTCTCTCATGAGGGGTTTCTTATCTCGGGTCAAGCGTATTCATTTTATTTTTTGCAAAAAAATGTACCACCAGAAGAACATTCAGAGAAGACATGCTCATCGCCATGCATATCAGGTAGTTTGCAGTGCTTTTTCTTTCTTTGTGTCACAAGTCAATACAGTAAAATATATACAGTGAATGATTTTCAATAGCTTCCCACTCCTTGTAGTGCAGTGTAATACCCTAGAGACAATGCAATAGATTCTCCTTTTTGCTTTTCTCTTTGTGTAACTTGGGAAATTATTTTTTACAACTCAAGAGAAACGCGCTCCTCTCCTTTTGGTATTTGGACCTCGATGAAAACAGCACAAAAAGAGCAGCGCGTTGCATTCACATGAGGCTTTCTGTTTCCATAGTTATAACAGAGATAATTTTAGCCAGAAAGGAATGTAAATCATAGGGGGAAATATATATTATATAAAATTGTATAATATACAAAATATATATGAACCAATGTTATTTATGTGAATTTAAGTCCAATTAAAAGTCTGATCCCAAACGTGTTGTAATCGTGATTCTTTGCTTCAGTCCTGTTGCCTTTAGACTCAGTCGGTTTGGTCGGCCTTCATGTTGCTTGAGCCCCACTTGTAGAAGATATGATCAAAGGATTCAAGAGTGTTAACTTGTACTTGACCTACAGTGATTGCCAAAGAAAGTATGTCATTCACAGTTTGTAAGATATCAAGTGTTAAAACGTATTCCCTGGCTCATGAAACTAGAAGGGTCCATAAGGGTCTATCCTCTCTGAGAGGCCTGTCATACTCGAACAGTGCTTTGGACCGCTTGCAGCGCTTTGGATGCCAAAATAAAACGCAGCCTCAGGCGTACTAGGGGGAGGGCTCAGCCTTGGTTCGGCTGCCAGGCTGGCAGGTCATCCAGAGCCCTGGGTTGGGTTAGTAGGGCTATACCCTCTTAGCCCTCATCTG
Organism: Centroberyx gerrardi; assembly: GCF_048128805.1. Lineage (NCBI taxonomy): Eukaryota > Metazoa > Chordata > Actinopteri > Beryciformes > Berycidae > Centroberyx > Centroberyx gerrardi. Next base: position 8,313,566 of record NC_136012.1, on the reverse strand, counting down.
TCATCATTGGCACAAGGCAGTGGCTCATTACTGCACCATGGCACTGTAATGCATTGGCCCCAACGCTGCCTGCAAGCATGGGCACACACGCTGACCCTGAAATGATGAACAATATGCTCACTCATTTTGTTGTTCATTTTCTGTGGAACAGAAGAGCGGGTATCTCAGACACTGAAATCGGTGAAAGTATCTCTTGACTCATATTGCAGAAAAGAGTGTTTCAGGTATAGATGCACACACACAGTATTGTCGTATAATGCACATTATCAAGGCGCAGGTCCTGTAACCTTCCTGTAGCTGAAAGGCCCCATGTTCGACCCCCTGTGATCCCATGTGTCTGTCCTGCAATATCCTTGAACAAGGCACTGAATCCACATCAGCTCCAAGGGCACTGTTCTGCACCTGACCTGCACCATTACCTCCCTGTGGAGGGGGGCGGGAGAAAAGATGAATTTTCCCCCTCAGGGATCAATATGGTATCACAAACAAATATATAATTCCTTTGACCTTGGACAGTTCAGTCCAAATCTGTGAACATGTCTTTCCCAAAGCTAGAGAAAGTATATATTTTCTGGTTTAGAATTGGTACTACTGCAATAAAAGAAAGCTCATTCAGTCATTAAAAAAAGCACTGTATGATTCCACAAGGTCAGTCTCCACTGACTGTTAGCGGACCGTCTACAGAAAGTATTGATTGAATTGTCCAAGGCCACTGGGATAGTGTATGTGAATTGAGGTTTGGAGTGGATTTTCCCTGTGTGATTGCTAACAATGATCTCCCCAAGGATATGTTATTTCCTGGTCCTAACTTATATTTTAATACAGAATTGGATGCTACTCACTTGCTCATTCGCATTGATTGATTATTACAAACTCTTGCACGTGTGGATTTCCCCCCACTTCCCACGGAATAACAGTGCAAAAAAGATTTGTCTCTGCATCGGTTTGAATCAGCAGGATGAGACTGACAAATGTGCAAATGCAGATCTGTGACTCACAATAGGCTACAGGTTTTGCACTTGTGAGACACAACAGTGTGCATTTGTAGATATACAGTTACAGATGTGAATTTTGTTTGTTGTTCACTAATCTTAAATTACAAGTACATACATTTTTTTTTTTTTTTTTTCACTTCACAAAAATGTATTCACGTGTGAATCTTAGAAAACTTGTGGAAATAGTATTTGTACTATATTCACTCCATACTAATTACACCTGTTGACCCTTTGACCCAAAGAGTCTGGGGTGTTTCTTGGATGTTGCATACAGCGATAGCGTCACTATTGAGGAGGCAGGTTAATTAGTAAAAGTTTATGTAGATTACGTGGACCGAACCTGAAAATAAATGTCACTTTACAGCATGTAAAAATATTTTTAATAACATAGACGACCTGCTCGGCTTTCAAAACAAGGGCAAGCTTGCTTACGGTTCCATCCACTGCTTGGTCCAAACTATGGACATCGTTATTTCCGTTCACCATGTTGTTGTGCAGAAGGTAAACCGCAAACAAAAAAACTTGACACTGAAAGGTTGAACGCAATCTGATTGGAGCACATTGTTCAGCTCTGTCTCAGGTTTCTGGACAGTCACCTTCCAGCTGCAGCTTCATGGAAGCTCTAACTAGCCAGGCTAGTCGTATTCACAAATCACCTTGAGTCACAGTTAAAAAGGGAAGGTTAGGGGATGAGAAAACAATATTTTTTCAAGAGCAGATCGCATTGCATAAGAGTTTGAGGGTGGGCTGCATGATCCTAAGTAAAGAGTTAAAAACAAATAAAGCTACAGTGCCTCAAGGAAGCATTTTAGCTAGTGTGGTTGATGGATTACAGCGCTATAACTCCAGTCCAGTGCAGGTACCGTTCAGCAATGTGAATCACAGTTTTAAGTAGTGGGTCTGTGATTGTAGGGGTACCTACCTTCCTTTACATGTGTGACAGATTAGCTGGTGGCTAAATGTGACGCTCACTCTGTCTCTGCTCCCTCACACAGCTAGCCAACTAGCAAGCAAGCCGTCGGAGCAGCCCATAATTACATTTCTAATTGCAGAATAATTAGGCCTCCCTGCGTAGCTCGTTAAGTCATTTGTCACCGGAGCCTCTAATGTGGCGTAGAACAACACTCTAATTACACTGAATGGAAAGTCTACAAGGTAGGGAGCGTTTCACTACCTGTGGCCTGGGGTTCAGCAGATAAATGTTAGCATTTCACAGAGTTTAACATGATTACTGTTGTTATTATTATTGTTATTATTATCATTATTATTATTGCTCATTTCCATTAGCTAGATGGGGTTTTTGAGGCATGAAAGTGTCATTTGGTATTAAATTATACAGAAAGAAAAAGGTCGCAGCCCCAGTAACAAGTATGTTTTGCTTCTTTTTCAGAGTGTGCATATATTATGTGTATGTAGCCTATAAAAAAAAGGTTTTACTGCCCATTAGCAATGATGGTTGATTCAAAGCGACAAATTTGACAGCTGCATAAATAGTGAACATTGTTCTTTGTCACACACCAAATACATACACATACATTTGTAAAATCATCTAAACACAATACTGCTGCTCTCTCCCACAGAGCAAATCTCCCATTTCCATGGTATTTAACTTTACAGGATTTTCTCTAAATACATCAACTGTCAAACAAATTGCGCTAACAATTATTGGCACAGCAATACACAGTCACTGTGAGTTGCTTTTTATTGGCATATCTCATTATTTCCCCGGCGCTTCTGATACATAACTCCCCATGTTGGAAAGAAGTCCCGAGAGTTGGACTAGAATCAAGGCTGGGGCCGAGCATTGAGGCTGCTGTTTGTAAGAGAAACAGCCCGTGTTTTTCTCTCCAACATTCGAATGTGTCATCGCGATTCGCTTCACAGCAATCCTAGCCACTTCACAAAATCCGTCCAGATTTGTCATTGGCTGCGGACGGGCATCTGTGTGTGTCAGTGGGGGTTTCGGAGCCGTTAGGGTCTGTCAGAGCTACGAATAAACAGCTGGATGTAATGAACTGCAAATCCGCGCCAAGCCCCGACCTGTTTCAGCGGCACACACCTGCTCCAGCTGCACCTACCTGCCCACAGTCTGGTGATCACCAAAAAAAATAAAAAAGCCTAATTTTATTACCATCTGTTTGGGAGGAGGACAGCCGCTTCGCTCAAATCTGGCTGAATCAGAGGCTGCCCTACAGTAAAATGGGGGAGTTTAGCAGTGTGTGTGTGTGTGTGTGGCGTGCTCAATCCCGTGTGCATGTGTGTGTGTTGTTTGTGAGTGTGCACGTACTTATGCCTGCTTGTCTGGGCTATTCTGCCTGGGTGTGTGTGTGCGCACACTCATCTTCTAATCAAGTTGTTTTCCTCCCTCTGCTTGTTTTTCACTTATTTAACCTTTACTTAGTCAGGGAAATTCTTCAGAGAGCTAGGGCTCCCTTTTCTGGGGGAGTGCTGAGTATATAAAGCTCAAAAGCAAAAGGCAACATCACGCAATCAACACAATAAATAAAAGATAAGAAAAGCAGAGGAGAGCGTAGATCAAAGCGAAGCGATAAAAACGAGCTGCCGTTGGACCTGTTGAGGCAGTGGGAGGCAGCCTTTACCTTTTCCTAAGTGAGGATGAATTAGACCACCGTGGAGAGAGAGAGAGAGAGAGAGAGAGACAGAGAGCAAAGGCTTGGCTCCTCGCCCGCGGGTTGATGGAGGAGAGCTATGAACTCTGGGAAATGAGGATCTAAACAGGCTGTAGATCACCAGAGCCCACTGGCTCTGTCTCTATCAGACACCCTCTCTCTCTCTCTCTCTCTCTCTCTGTCTCTCTCTCTCTCTCTCTCTGACTCACACAGTCAGCCACACACACACACACACAGTCTCTATCTAGATTAATCTCAGGGGAGGGAATCAATCAAGCAGCCCGATGGCGTCTCAGAGAGCCCGGGGGCCTTGATGGCCTCGCTGACAGAGAGTGATGGGTCCCGGCGCTTTAGAGAGATCTCAGCAGAAATCTCTGCCTTTCCATCTTTCCCTATATGGACATGACAGCATGTTAGGGTTCGCTCCCTCTCTACATATACGCCTCTCTCTTTTCTCTCTCCTGTCTGTCTCTCTCTCTGCTGTCAAAATATTAAAATTCTAGAGCGGCTGTACGTCTCGCACACTGATGTTTATGTGCGCTGGTTAATATGAGGTGTCTGGGGAAGAGAAAACGTTAGCGATTCAGGTATCAATTTTACATCATTCTGACAGCTCTGTTCTTTAAAAGTACATCTAAAGCACTTGTTGGTGACCCGCTCATAGCGCGCCGCCTCGGTTTTAACCAAGCTGTCCCCAAGATTGAGTGCTTCTATTTGGGTAAAACAATCCAAAAGCAGTTTTGGCTTGGCTAGCGGGGAGCGCGTCTCAGGAGGGTCCTCCATCACTCCCCACCCTCCACCACTTCCACAGGTTCAGGGATTAAGAGAATACAGTTTTCTCATCGAGGAATTATGGGTTGCAATTTACAGTACATTTCCAAATTAATGGTTGGATATAAAGTCAGCTGTGAAATTGGTATTTATGCAGACATTGCCGTGCATCATTGCAGTAATTTATGGTAATCTGTGCTCATAATTCATGGTAATTGGACCAAAATTTTGGTCAAACTGGGGTTGTCATTTCATTTATTACACCTCACTGGAAATGTTTGCAGCCACACACTGAATACTGCAGAATTGGAAAAAGAGTGTCCTGTCCTGTGATTTTTAGAAGAAAATGTTCTGTTTTATGCAATTGATTTGTTTAGGTCAATTTGGAATTCAGATACAGTATTTTAAAAAGACAATTACACTATGGGACAGGTGAGTGAAGATGACATCCCCCTATAAAGATATAATTTATTCATCACACAGTTCAGTGTGCACCGTTTGGTTGCTATCTTTATGCACATGACCCAGTCTAAAGCTAGATTCATATTTTACTGCAAAGTCATTTGTTGGAAGAAAAAGAACAGGGTCAACCTCTTCAACTGTTCAAACTTTCTTCTTCAAGGGGAGAATGCACAAGTGGCCAAATAGTCAATCGTACCAACCAATGACCAATCACCTGTGGAAGGGCATAGTTCAAGAATAGAATTACCCATCGCTGCTGAAGCTGAATGGACAGCCTCAAATAGATGTGAACAGGAGGTGTTATGGGACATTGTATTCAGTGGAGAAAGGGGAAAGCGGTCAGAAAACAAGTGTGTGGGCAGCACACCATGACAACAACAGAACTTCACAGAAACGTTCTTCCAGACAAACCACTTCTTCTTTCTGAAGAATAAATTCCCCTTGTGGCACCGTGCCCTAAAGAGTAAATGTGGAGTGACACCAGAGGTTTAGTGCAGGTTTAAGCAACATCTACAGCAGTAGAACTATTAGGCAATGAAAAGCAGCAAGAACCTTTTGTTAGGCCTCCAGTTTCACAAGCACAACTTGACTGACTGCACTGTGATTGATTATCTGAAGTCGCAACATAACGTCTCTTTCTCTTGGGACAGATCATAATCACAAACAACCGCCGCTTGATCATTTTGTTAAGTGAACCACGTTGACTCTTTGATCCATGTGATCCGTGCACCGACAGACATCTCCATCTAAATGATCCTCTGTATTATCATTAATATCAAGCTGCCTCTCTGTTGTCTGTCCTAGCCTTTGATATTTATCAAGCCATCTTTCATGCTGATGGAACCCCATTAGCTGCAGACAGTTTCAGGTCGACATGTTGACTTAATTGGATACAGCTCACGCTATAAATAACTGTCCTTGACCCACGTGTCTGCCTCATCTGGGGGGTAGATGTTCACTAACAGGTTCATGTTGTGAGGGCAGAGTATTACTAAGATGCTCTAAGGGCAAACAGTGATGCCACAGGAAGTGAAGTTTTCTAAGAATAGGCCCTAATGGTTCTCTGAAACGATGTTTGCCAGCAAAAGGCTTGGTAAGTAGCAGGTTGTTGAGTAGTAGCAGTTTAGTAGTTTATAGCAGGAGTAGTTTGTTAAACCAGTCAGCTGCTAAGAAGTGAGAGAATAGAATGGAATAGAACAGAAAAGAATAGAATAGAATAGTGATCCAAAGTTGCAGTTATTTCAAAATGTCCACACACTCACTCATATACTGTACATACAGTACATATTTATGCATGCATACTAATTGCCCGAACTGCCTGAAGATGTTGCTCTCATTCATTTGCATTTGCTTGCATCTTGAATCCAAATGTGACCCGTTCAAAAGGAAGGAAATCTTGACTGCATACTGTGCAGCAAGAGGCTGCTGGGCAAAAAAAACAAAACAGGATCTGATGCGATGGCCTCGTTCTTGACCATTTACATAACATATGGGAAAAATAGACCCGCAAAAGAAAGATTTTGTTGTTAAAATCCACTTTCAATATCTCAGAAATGGAAAACTCTATGTTCAAGTCTACTGTTTGACATTTTTCACATACTTTTGGCGCGTCGCTGTGCTGCATCTAGCACAAAATAAGAGTGATACACATAGTGGCATTGTACTGTATATCAGGATTTGCATGTTTGGTCTGCATATCACTCTTTTGAAATTTATCACAGATGTGGAGAATGACATTTGTGCCATAGTGCAAATGGTGGACTTTGACTTGTGTTTTCTGTTTCTGAGATATTTGAAGTGGATTTTAACAACAAAATTGAACATGTGCATTTGATTTTTTACATACAACTGTTATATGCCTAGGAAGGCATGTGGACTTCCTCCAAGGTTTTGCATGGGTTACATTCAGACTCAAGATGCAACTAAATGCAAATGGATGACAGTAACATCTTGAGGCCATTCGGGCTAACATACATCACATACACACTGTACATACATAGTCTCCCTGACACAAGTCTGCTCGTGTCAGGCAAGATGACAGTTGAATAGGGTGAATCAGCCATCACTCTCACATGCCAGTTGTGACAAGCCGGGCTGTGAGCAGCGAGGGAAGTCAAACTCTGTTGCGAGGCTGACGCCCTTCCTGCGAGACAGCAGGACGCCCGCATCGGTTTTTCTCTCCCACAGAAAGCCGTGAACAGCAGGAGACCTGGGAGAGGAGAAGATGTTGTTGTTCTCCTCAGGCTGCAGCCCCCCCCCCGACACACACACACACACACACACCTCCTCACGTCAATACCTCCCATCTACCTTTGATGTCCTATAAATAGAGAAGCCTCTCATTCTGATCATAATGAACCTGGTCTTGAAGAATCTGCCCGCCTGGTGCGCCGCTCTCTGTATTGACTCGGAGTTAAATAGAGCTGCATAGAGATTCCACACGCAGTGGTGCACAGTAGCTGGTGTTTCATTCTTTCTTTCTGTGCAAAGGTGAACAGCAAAATCGAAAAATGCAGCAAAATATATAATTTACTAGATAAACTATAAATAAAATTGTGAGGAATGATACATACTCCATTATTATACATACTCCACACTCCATTTGTGGAATCAGCTACTTTGGATCCATATTTGACCTAGAATGGTTTATGAAGTTTGTACTCTGTTTTAGAAATCTCTCCACAAGAAGTAGGTCCTTTGGCATACAGTATGTTAAGAAAAATGTTGTAGTCAAATAGCATTATCTTAAAAGTGAGAAAATGAGACTTGTAGCAGGGTCTAAACCTGCCAGGCTTGTTTAGGGGATTGGTAAAATAGACAAAAAATGCACTCTTTGGACCTAGCATGCAAGACTTTGAGCGTAACTTGATTTGTTTACAGAGGAAGTGAGCGAAGTTAGCCAAAAAGATAACGTTTTTGCACTGTTGATTTGTAATGGACTTCACTAATGATGAAGATTGAGATTTTGTTTGCAGAAATCATGAATCTACAGGCCATAGAATAAAAACCAGGACCAACTTTGGATTACTAAACAGTGTATCTTCATACTACATTTTGGTGCCAATTCTCTCGTGACCAATGGACCCAACTCCAGAAAAGTCGGTATAGTCCTGTAGGCCTACGTTAAAAAAATATCTAAACTAACAGCATTTTTACTTGAGGGAAAATATCTCAGTACTCTTTCCACCTCTACGTCTGGACATGGCCCAGCAGGGTTCATGTGGTTCCACAGGAGCGGGCCTCTTAACCAATGCTACACCTTCTCTGGTCCTTTCTCACTTTAAAACGCCCCGCAGTGTGGAGAGGCAGGCCTCTCTCATGAGTAAGCCGACATTTCACCACAGCCAACATTAAAATGTTGCCGTAGGAGGCATCTGAGTGTGTCATCTTTGTAATATGCCTCTCAGCCTGGCAAAACTGTGTACACCCTATTAGATCACTCCTCTACATGTTTTCTGTCAGTTGCATGCCAGCATAGAGGAAGGAGAGTTAAAAAGAGAGGAGGAGGGAGGGGAGGAGGGAAAGAGATTCATTGGATGGAGGTTGAGGAAAAGCTAGATGCCTGCAGGTAGGGAGAACACAATAGGTGGGTACATAGGATCAATGGATTATAGGTACTTAAAATAATTGGAGGGAGTGGTTGGATGGAGGGAGGGAAGAGGACAATGCTGTAGCCTTTTATTAATGAGTGACAGCCAGGGCTAATGTGGCTGTCTTTGACTGATCAAACCACTCTGATATGTGAGTGACATTTCCAGGGTCTGATGTCGTCCTGTTCAGAGTGACTCTGAATATGTCCAACAACAGAGAGCTGGAGACTAACCTCAATGTGACAGGCTGAAAGAAAGACTAAAAACTGAATCACAGTGTGTCGATCGGCTGTGGATCACATGGGAGATACTGCAGGTGGAAGGTCACAGTTTTGATGTGGCATTGTAATGTGTGTGCCTGTGTAAGAGAGAGACAAAAAAGTGAGTCAGTGAGTGGGTCTGGTTTCAGACATACTGGGTCATACCTTGTTAGCTACAAAATTGAAAACAGTCTTCTTCTGTCCCCACAGTGAAGGCTGGCGAAGGCTGGCACTTGTCTTCACTCTGCTATGGGGAAAATCACCAACTGTATTATGATGTTACTGTAGCCAGTCATGTGCCCCTTGCAGTCGTCCAGGTAAGGTGGATCCTTGTCAGGCTTGGTTAATTCTTTCTGTGTGGTTAGACACATGGGAGCCACAGGTTTGCCATCCGTGTACCTTGGCATTCATGCTTCTCATGATGACTGCGCATCTGAAAACTCCAGCACTTTAAAAGCACTGTAGGAAAATTCAGTCAATTCTCCACATCCCCAACAGAATCAGCCAGTAGTTCCGGTCCCTTTTTGTTCTGTCCTGGACAGAGGCCATTGTTTCAAATTTCAGGTGATGCGTGACCTCGCACATGACTCCAATGCACCCAGACGTTTTGGCCGCAATTCCGTCATTTTGACCGTGTGAACTCAGTCACAGCTTTCACACTGCTCCCCCTCCTCTCGTCCGCGGGGAACTGGAAACAAAGAGAGAGGGAACATCCCAAGTGTGCACCACCACAACAAGCGGGAAGTGCAAAGTTTAGGATTAAAACTCGTCTACTGGGATCTTGGGTCGGGCCTCTCTTGCTCTCTTGGCTTCTCCGCTGACATCACCACAGGTCACGCTCACATCAAAAGGAAGCAGATCCCACATCACCAGCCCCGCACTCCGGCAGACACTCCAGCTGTAGGCAGAATAGTGCAGGTCGTCGCCCAGGTGAAACAGTGTGAGAGGGATTTGCACTTGCCTCCGTGCTCTTCGGGCAGTGCGAGTCTCTCTCCGTCTCTCACTCATGCTGGGTGGCCCCGAACTTCAGCAGAGCATGTGTGTTGTTCCGCCAACTCCCGGCGGTCTGGCCCAGCTGCCCCCCGTCAGCCTGGTGTTCTGTTTGTCTTGTCAGCCCTTTGCTCCCCACTCTGCAGCTGTTTTATTCTGCTTTGTACCAACCATAGTGCAGATTGCTTGATTGAGAAAGCAGCAGCTGGTGTGGTCTGATTGTCCACAGCTGGCAGGGGGATTCCCTGGAGGGGCTGCGGAGAGTGCATCATACCGGGAAGAACAGGTAAAGATCCACCACACCGCAAAGAGTCAAAACAAAGACTGAGTAGAATCTCAAGGTCTCAAAATGTTTGTAAAAGCACACATGCAAAGACAATAATCCAAAAGTGAAAAATGTCTCTCCTGGTTACTTTGTTGCATTTTTGTATTAGATAAGTTTAGATTCACACTGCCCAATTAGAAGTGAACCAGGGCTTGTAAACAAAAGTGTGGGTGGGGGGTCAATTAAACCGCTCCACATGCTGATGAGTGAGAGAGTGAGTATACGTGTATACACCTACAGTGTGTATGTATGTATGTATGTATGTATGTATTTGCGTGCATCCATGTGTGCATGAGCACTAGCTTGTGTGCCAGATTCACTTATACATTAGGACAGGTAACAGTAATTCAATACAGAAGCCTCAGAGACCATTTCCTTGCTAATGCAACCTTCGATACACCAATATACACAATGCATAATGCATACTGTATATTTTTCCATACAGCTTCCATATAGCTGAGCAAAACACACTTCCCTCTTGTTTTTACTATGCACCTTGCTCTGGCATGCACATCCATCAACTCCCATGGGATGTAAAGGCTATTTTGAGAGAGAGGTCGGGTTAAAGGCGAGTTCCCGAGGACACACATTGTATGTAGGAATATGTGAAGATCATTCATGCATGAAATCTAAAGAGGGAGAAAACACTCACTGCTGAGTTTGCATGACAAAATGAAGCTCCCAATACACACAAAGCGGGGAGTTCTTCCAGTTCTATCTAGTAGATCTTCATCTCTGCTGTTGGCCATTCCTTACAAACAATCAATGAGAGAAGGTGTGAATTGTCAGTGTGCTACAGACACTAATCCCAAATTTTGAGATTTTTTTTTTATCACAAATGCTTGACAACCCTGGGACCAAGCCAACCAAGTTCAAGCTACATTCTAAAATGTCAAAGATTTATAAGTCAGCCGGTGTACAAAGTTGATCCAAGAGCAGCACTCAAACCTACAATAGAGAGGCAAAAATTCTCCTTCGTGGAATTTAATAATACTCACATCTAGATTTTTACAGCTTAACATCACTGTCACAGAACATCAACCGTGTCCTATACAGAAAAATTGAGAAGACAGAAAAACTGAAAATGTCGGATTAAAGAAATCCTCTCGGCAGACAGTAATTTACATTATGTAATTCCTGCCAAGTCAAGGAATATTTGCTTTATTATTGCATTTATGAGGACAACATGTGCTGTTGTTGCCCCAGAGAAACTAGCTCAGGGTGAGGTCATTTTTGTTGCACTGACTCCAAGAGCTATACTAAGTTAGGTTAGGTCATGTCGGGTTTGTGTTGTTTGTGTGTGTGTGTGTGTGTGTGTGTGTGTGTGTGTGTGTGTGTACATGCTATACATTCATGTGTGCCTGTATACGCTCTCTGCAATCACCCAAGATGTTACCCCAATATGTAACCTGAGCATAATCTCCCATGTTACATTATTGTAGGTTGCATGCAGTAACACACCCACATCTCCTCTCTCCAAGTAGTTACTATTAAAAGTAGCCTGTCTTGTCTTCAGCCTCCCCAAAGTCTCCCACATCATGCCTTCCTCCTCCTCCTCCTCCTCCCTCCAGTGGCTGCCTATGGCTGCGCGCATCACATTCAGAACACGAGTGCAGGTATTGAAGGCTGCAAAGGGATCTGCAACCCCATACCTCCAGGCCATGGTCCAGCCCTGCACTCCAGCTCATGCCCTGTACTCTGCTGCTACTGTGGGTTTAGCTCCCTCTTCCCTGCGACGACCTGGTTAACACTCCACTCTTCTCCCCCCCCCTGTTTCCCCAGTAGTGGAATGGTCTGTTCTGTCTAAACCTGAAGACTTAATTTTCCCAACCATCTTCTCCTACCTAAATCACATCACGCTCTCCTATATATCTTTTCTATATCTTCCTCCTGCCTTGCCTATATGGAAAAAAAAAAAAAAAGTTCCACCTTTCCTTCCAGGCTCTTATTTCTCTGCTAAGCACTTCTCTATGAAGGGCAGAGGAATATATCTACATCTGTTGGCAGGGTGCTGTGATTTGACCCTTGCAGTCCCTTCATTGGTTGCTTGTAATGATGGTGATCTAGGAAGGTTGAGCTCATTCTGCTGTTGCACTCATCGTAGGTCACTCTGGATACGACTAAAATGTAAATGTAAACTTCACAGTGGCCAAGAGCACACAATTTTATATGACATGATCCATTTTAAGAGGCATAACGATGTACAAATGAAGGGCAAACATTAATTTTTCAAGAGGCATAATTTCATCTGGTAAGAAAAAAAATGACTTCCAAGAAGTGTTACCCGCTTATGAACCAAGTCTTCATGCATTATATATCATCCAACGTGTCTAGTTAAGACGGAAACCTGTGATGAACGTTGTGCAATTCACTAGCCGAGCAACATAATTTAAACTTGTGGCTTACGGCTGCTGAATACAACAAAATTTGTGCAATTCAAGAGCTTGAGCAACATCCTACGCAAACCTGTAGGCTGAAGTATGGCGGCTGATTAAAACCTGAAATGAAAACTCTACACTGCAGCAGGTGAGTGGCATTCCCCATTTGTAGCTTATGACTAGAGAGTAACTCCAACAATATGGGCCAAACTCCATTCCACAGCTTTGGCCTTGACCCACCTGTAGGCAAAATGAAAAATGTACGGCTGACAAATGAGTCTGGCAAACAAAGATACCACGCAACATTAGCTTGGAGCGTCGTTGTTTACTTTGCCCCAGAAGCCTCAAATCATGATTTATTGAAACTCCTTTGCGGCCGTCTGCAAGCATGGCTGAATATCCACGATGCCACTGTTTCCTTTGTTTAATTCAAGAGAAATCTGTTTTTTCCTTCATTATTATGTTAATTGAATGTCATGCGATTAGCCAATTATCATGCCTCATAATTAACTACAGAGACTGTTAAAACTTCACACTGTTCTGAGCATTTACTGATGTCATTTGTATCATTTGTGATACAATCCCCACAGTACACAGGCATGTAATGACGTGTGTGTGTGTGTGTGTGTGTGTGTGAGTGATTGTGTGTCTGTGCCCTGGGTCTGTCCTTGCTCTTCCCTGCTTCAGACCAACACGTGTCAGATGGAAAGGAGCCTGTTCTGTTCCCACCCCCCCGCTGTTGAGCTCAGTTCGCCATAGGCCAGGAGATGCGCACGGCATCACCAATGAGCTAAGACTGATGATTAATGCACTTCAGGTCATGTCATGGCATAATATGGAGAAGTGTGCCGCAAAAGGACGGTACAAAGAAGAAAACGGCAGCGCACTACAAATGTCAGAGGAACTGTGGAATATATATAAAATCGAAGAGCAAGGAATTATAGAGTAATGAGAAATGACAGTGAAAAAACATATCAGATAACTTTGAAGCTGAATGTTTCCAAGCCTAAGAGGCAGTGCGAGTTAGAAAAATGAGGTTCTTCCTGCTTTTAAATTCAATAGCATTAAGTTCCAAGGTAGGAGTGACATCTACAGAAACTCAAACTGCATCAAGGAAAAAGACGTGACAGTACTGGACACACTGTTTGATTGACAGGTGATCTCTGGGAAGAGCAGTACTAGATTACTACTTTAATCCCTAGGTAAAGTCATGGGACCTACAGGGAATGAATGGTGGTAAAGGCCTTTAACTCTCTTTGTCCTCCTGTTGTCATGTGTAAAGCCATGTATGTGTTGAACGAACCTGTGCTTTTTAATGTTATGTTGTTATACAATATATAATTTTTAGTACCTGTATTGCTCGTCTCTGTCCCAGTTTACCTTTTTGCCTTGTATGTCTGTTCTCTGCTCCATTTGAATCTTATTCCATTATTGTTTTAATCCTCACTCCCTCTCAAGAGGCCTTTGGACTTCTGCCTGGTTAGCTATTACTGCAAATAAGAATTTCCTCTAAAGTGACTTGCTAACACTGCCTGTGACACTGCTAATGTTAGAGGTTTGATTCCCCAAGGTTCACACATACAAAAGAAATGGATCCACTTGCAGTCCTGTGGAAAATGAAATGTCAAACGGCATATTCTCAACCTGAAATGGCAGTTTATTCTAGTTTTCCATCCTTGCACACTCTTCCCTCATCACCTGTTTTTCTTGCTCTCACCATGCTGTCACACATTTAGCTGAATCTAGAAAAGGTGCTAAGTGAGTAATGTGTTTTTTCCCCCGTCTTACTGAGAGAGAGATGATGTGTGCTCAGACGACAGATTTAAAGGTCATTTGTTAATAAGTGTTTGCTTCTCTTTCCTCTTCGCATACTGTACGCATAAACGCTTTTCAGGTTGCTGCGCATAAACACATTTATTTCTGCTGTGCCTTGCAATCTCCTGACCTCAAACCTCCCATCTGTGGCCATTTCAAGTAGTAGGCAGCCTATACAATTCATTTGGGGATACAAGACGGCCCAGCTTATTGTTATGGCACACTTGAAAGATTTCCCCAATAGGCAAATAAGCTCAGTGTACTGTTATATGACAAGAAGAGTGGTGGTGTGTCCAGTATTTAGTGCACTACACTGAATTTGCAAACACTTTTGAAATAATGCTACTCTAGCTTGTGCTGTCCACTAAACATACACTATGAAAACGTAATACTAGACACAGAGGTGAAACTGCTGCCAATTTTCTTTCTCAGGTAAGCAAAGTCTGTGTCTTTTTTTAAATCATTACTCAAAACATTATTCTATCTTAAGGCCTTTTCATAGTGTTTTATTCTATTCTATCCTTTTATTTTCTTTCATCTGTCTAGGATACCGTTTTATTCTTATTATTGTCTTTTATTTATCCTTTACTTGGTTCTTGCCTATGCTGTATCTCTTATCTTGTGTAAAGCACTTTATAACCTTGCCTTGTGCTGTATCATTATTTTGTATTGTAAAGCACTATTCTGGCTTTCCAAGTTCACTTCAAATGAAGCTAGTCAGACACATACAAGCAAGGGCGTAGAATTGGGTAGGGACGGTAGGGACGTGTCCCTACCAATATCAAGCGACTCTGAAATGTCCCTAGCAATTATTTTGATTGACAATAAAGGTTGTTTTGTCCGTCAGTGTCTAGTCAATGTTAAGAGATAGTGTTCTCTACTACGAGTCCCGCTGCATTGGTGTAGTGCATTGGTGTCCCGTGTCGGCATAGCAACGGACGCTGTAACGAAACTTTAGTATAACAGCTGTTTTAGAATGTTATTGCGTCACCCGGATAAAAATTGGCGTGACACCGCCTCCCTAACCCCCCCAAAAAAATCGCTGATTGGCTTTGCCATTTCTTGCTAACGTATGAAATGCTGTGGGCTGTGTACAAGAAGAGCCAAAACTCCGCCTACCGGCGAGCATGCGAGTGAAGACTCCATCCTATTTTATATTAGTAACAGTTGTGTTTAGCCATTAAAGTTAGTTTATTTAAGTACCGTGTCGCGTGCGTCTGTGACGGGTGACGACCGTAAGTAGCCTACATGTCACAAGTGAGATTGAACAATGCTGATGTGTGCCACACTGGACAACACTGATGTAAAACAAATATGCCAACAGTTCATTTCTGTTAATGACAGGCGTATGCATGTGTTTGGCTCCTTCAAATAGGAGCAAGGCAGTGGACACTCAGCTGTTTGTATGTAGGGTTTGGATATAGTTTACAATATCTTATTATTATTAATATTATTATTTTAAATGTAAATACAGATCGTTGGTTTGAATAGGCAACAGTACTACAGTATCTGCCTTAAAACAAAATGTGCTCTTCAAAGTCCCATTCAGCTGGCAAATTTGAGTAAAGGATTCATTAATGTGCTACACCCCTGTGTCTGTGTGTCTGTTAATGAGTGTATTGGCTACCATAACTATCTAGATCAGTGGTTCTCAACGTGGGGTCCGGGGACCACCAGCGGTCCTTGAGGGGCTTCCAGGGGGTCCCCAGCAAATTGATGAATTGTTAAACTTCAGCATTATTTAATTTACAAATAGTTAACACAATTACAGAATGTAGAAGAATGACTGTTTTGATCATAGTTTCACTGTTATCTCTCTACCTACAATACAGACAGTCATGGGATTCTGGATCAAAATCATATCTAACAATAAAAGTATTCTCAGATTTGGGTCCGAGAGACAAAATCTCATCAAATGGGGGTCCATGGCTCTAATGTGGACTAAACTAGGGGTCCTCGATATGAAAAAGGTTGAGAATCACTGATCTAGATGATATGAAATGGCGGTCAGAAGTCTATCAGAAATGCAAAACGCCTCAGCTTCCAGTGGGGGTTACATCCCCTCCGGACCTCCCCCATTTGTGTCCCTACCAATTTCAAAATCAAACCTACGCCCTTGCATACAAGACTTCCAACTATAGGTTATCTTCTTACTGTGAGATGGGTTTGCTTGTAGGTCTCATTTGTCCAGATGTGGTGAATGAATGTTTGAATAGGCTGAGTGATAAAGTGTATATCTATTGCGGCCTCCCGTCGAGTTCAAATCAACAACTGACAACTACGTTTTCCGCGGAAGAAACATTGTGATTGGACAATAAAGTGAACGATGACACACCTGTTGCTATGCAGATGTTCATTCAAGGATTTGAAGGGACGCTTGTAGTAGCGCGAGTCACCGCCTCTGGAAACTCCAGAAACTCGTGTACAAACTTTTAAACTAGCCGTTGTCGATGTAATGTATGATTCAGCAACTGCATGGCTGATTTCTCGCCTCAAATGTTTTCAGAAACACATTTCGGTGAACTATTTTCGTAATATATGAGAAAGTTTCCAAACGAGCCGCCATGTTTTCCAGTTTGAAATCGCACCATGACAGTGCAAACAACGCGATATCACGTATACCACCATGACTGTGTAGGTATTGATGCCACTTCTCGCGCGACTTTCAACAATGGGTAGTCAGTCAGTCAGTCAGTCAGTCAGTCAGTCAGTTAGCTACTTTCACTCTTCTAGGCCGGTCCCAGAGGCACACCAGCAAAAACTTTTTATCTGCGGCGGCGTTCTTCTTTGTTTTTCGCACACCTGCTTCAATTAAGCTACTGCCGCACGTACGTTACATCATGCTAGGCTGGTGTCAGTCTCAGACAGTAAAACTACTAATATTTACAATATGCACATTACATGAAATGGCTCCAACAGCACTTCGTAACCTTGTTTTGAAAAGCGTTATACAAATAATTACTACTATAATTTTCTTGTCACACTTCAAGTGAGAGAGTGAAAGAAGTGAAAGAGTCATCATGTTTCTTTAAGGTCTGTATCATAGTGTAAGAAAAGGAAAGTGAATTTGATGGTGCAGTAACAAATAGCTTTATCATCAGTGGCTGCAGATGAAATGTGTGATGTTTGTGAGGATAAACTCAATGAAAGGTTTATCTAAAAGGATGTGTTGTACTTCAAGTTGGGCTTAGATAGAGTGGACACAGTAGGTTTATCACCTGGTCAGCAGCCATGAAGGGTTGAGAGAGATACAATCCCCTCTCCAGACCACAGGAACGCCTCTCTCTCTATCCTGTTTCCCGGAATACCGTCCCTTGGAGATCCATGCTATCCTGATGCCTGACGGACCGAACAGAGAATTTCTATTGCTTTATCTCTTTATCCCGTTTCTCTGGGTTTGGACAAAATGCCCTGGAAAGCTCCGTCTCCACAAACACACATGCGTGCTTCAGGAGAGACATCCACACACATGAATCAAACACAAATCCACACATACAAAGGCGAACACACACACACATACACACACACCAGAAGAGTGCTGTTGCTCTCCTAAACTTTCTAAGATGCTGACACTCGCCCGGCCCTCCAGCTCAAATCCAGTTTAAGCCTACTTATTGACCTAACCCGATGCTAGTGCCGAGAGCAGTTTGATCCTTGCAGAGGCTTTTCCCCTGATTTGTTTTGACACGATTTTATTTCTCTCCTTGTCTCTCTTCTTCTCCATCTCATTCACTCTCTTTTCTCTTTTCTGTCTGTCTGTCTCTCTCTCTCTCTCTCTCTCTCCTTGCTCCCGTATGGCCTTTTGATCCCTCTGATTTACGGAAAACAGTCATCTCCGCCAGCCTTGGGGGGCCATCAATGGGATTAGAGGCTCACACTGTCAGGTTTAGAGGGATGTTGGATGCGGCTGGAGGTGGAGGAGGATAGGTGGAGGGGGGGGGTGGAGGGGCAGGAAAAACACCTCAAGGGTAGCGATCTCCGAGCCGAAGGAGAAATAAAAATAATTACACGGGGGTTTCTGATTTATGCCCTCGTGCAGCCTCGGAGCTCAGCCGTTTTTTCCCTCTGATTCACGGCGTTTGTTATCCCCTCTCTCTCTCTCTGAGTCTGCAGGTGTCAGTTCAAGTGTGAGGAAAAGCTCCGGGTTCATACTATATAGGAAAGGGAGGGCAGGAACGCAGCTGCCTCGCAGGCCTCGGAGATACGCAACAACTTTCAAATGTCAGGCCTCCGCGCCCCGGCTCCGCTTTTTTTAATCCCAAATGAATCATAAAAAGGTTACTTAGAAATATCACCGAGTTCAGAACGCTCCCGAAGAAAATGCTGAACCTGTGCGGTGGCCAAAACAAGATTACCAGCGCTTCGGTACCTCGCAACGGCATTTTCTTACATCGCCTCTTTTCTCCCACTAGAACTGTAATGCCCTCTCATTTTTAATAGTCTGATACTGTAAGATGCATGGAAATTCGGTCTGACCCAGAACTGCCTCCAGTCCGAGCTTAGTGAGGCTTTGCGGGTCCGGTGGCTCGGCCACGACGCTGGCTTTGGCTTGTGATATCAAGATGTTTGTGGATTCTGTTATCCGACTTACTGTGCCGAGATTAAGGGGGATTCCAGTCCCAAATTGAATTTTGGTCCGATGATCCCTTTATGCACTGCTACAATGCAAATACCTGCTGCAGTCTATTTCCATGAAAGTTATGTTTAAGATGAGTAGTGACTATTAAGTTGTCTGTGCAAATGTGTGTGTGCGAGTGTGTGTGTACCACTGTTTGACACAACATAGAGCTCAATGACCACATGGTGAAGGTGGGGATCAATGGGAACAATGAGATCAACACCATTCAACAGGAGTGTGTTCGAGTTTGTAAGTACAAAAGTTTCTTAATAGCTATATATTGTCATAAAACCTGGTAATTCATAAGCCCGCTGGGGGGGAATGTGATTAAAAAATGCCATCTAATAAATCATGAATGGCAAAGATTTCATACACACACTGTAAAAATTGATTATCACATAAAGGAAGAGATTGCTTGTGGTCCACATATAATCCCGCCGGTACAGAGGTGGTAAGTGCATCGTAAATCTGCACTCGCCACTGTATTTTTGAGTCACACAACTTTTGGGATACTTTTGAAAGTATGTGCTTCGACTTGGGTGATTTTTATGTACTGCTCTTACATGAGTACGTTTTATTTTAAGATGTAAGAAGAGCGAAAAAATGAGATTCATCGTTACAGTAAAACAGGCACTCTGGACACTAAGTCATGTCATTTATACTAGCTTCATCCTTACAAAGGCCTAATTTCCTGACAATGACCAGTCAAGTTATTTTCAAATTAATTTCAAGAACATTATTTGAACTAATTTATTTTCTAGACAAATACCCCTGCCTAACTTTCCTAGGAGGTGTAGTCCTCTTCGGTCCAGTCTAAATGCTGGTGTACACTCCACTATCATTCTCTGCCATACACCAGATTGTTGTTGTCTCTGGTTGTGTGCAAGGGCGTTTGAAATCGATAACAGTTAGAACAATGTCTTTTATTACTTATTACATTTCCACACCTTGACAGCGGCTCACCAGGCCTGATCAGAAGGACAAACACACACACACACACTAGCAGTACACAGACCCCCGCCCCACACACACACACACACACACACACACACACACACACACACAAACACCTCAAGGTCTCCTTCATGTTTGAGCGACCACAGAAATGATGTGGTGATGACACCTAAACAGATTGTGTAATTACTTTTGCCCTGCTGGCCCTGGCCTGCGACGGAGATTTTCAAGTCCTAAAGCAGGTTATTACTACTCCAGGATTGTGTGTGTGTGTGTGTGTGTGTGTATGTGTGTGTGTGTGTATGTATGTCCAGTGCAATTTAAATGCCAAGTCAGTGACACAAAAGTATGTTTTTAATATACAGTATATATTTTTATTTTTTTTGCCTTTGAAAGTTGACAGTAGAGAGAGACAAGAGAGAGGGGGGTCACAAGGGTTCCAGGCCGGATTCAAACCCAGGACATCACATGTACATATGGTCTTGGTCAACTGAGACACCAGGCTGCCCCAACAAAAGTCTTCATAATCATCCTGGAAGCCTCATGGTTATCAGGTCTGGAGCCAGCAGCCATTCAGGTTCAAGTCCAGTTCAAGTCCAGCTCCCAGTTAAATGAAAGACACCTGTCCAGAGCAGAGGAAAGGCTTGATAAGGTTGAGAATTCCAGGTAACAGTTCTTAATCCAGTTGATCCAGCTCTGAATGATGAAACCAAAGGCCAGGCTGGTCTGTCTACTGCAGACCCACTGTGACTCCGCATGGTGTCCACGATGCCACCGCAGCGCTCCATTCTCATTTGTTCTATTGAAAGCTGGCAGGCAAAGGTCATCTTTGTTTTGTCTGGGGACTTTTGCGCACTAAGCTTTGAATCCATGCTGAAAATCATTTCTGCTAATGTAGATACTGTAGATGACTGACCAGGTGGTAAAATCAGAGTCTTTATTCTATAAATGTGCCATCAGGCAGGTGTTGGACAGTATGGGACCAGTGGTCTAAATTCATCCTGACATCTTCATTAAAGGTGCTACCTGAAAATAATGCACTATTCTCAAATCTGCTCATTTATTGTACCTTCAGGCTCACGCTGTCCTCAACTGCTTCAGGACACAAACACCATATATTTGTGTTTTTTTTACATGATTTTAAATTATACAAGTCCACTGCTCACCAGGAATGGGAAGAGAGGAAGACAGACAGAGCCCCATGAGGTTGAAAGCTGCAGATTACTTTATCTTAATGGATGGGGCTTGATAGTATTGAATGATGAAACAGTGTTTAATTCTCACGCATGAGAAGGAAGCCACAAGAGGTCAGTCTGATTTTAATTAGTGGTCAGAAGTAGTTACCGCTCAGATTAACCAGCACTCCAGTGGCACAGATATTTGAAGTTTCACAGATAGATAGCAGGATTAGCAATGTGGCAAAACTCTACTCTCAGTTTTCCAGATATGATTTCCACTTATTCAGACTGTGTTTTGAGCACAGAATATTCTCAACTAGCACCTTTAATGAAGACATCAGGATGATGACCGCTGGCCCCTGTGGTGCCCACCAACCCCCTGATGGCACACTGATAGAATAAACATGATTCTACCACCTGATCAATAGTCGGCAGTATTTATTCATCAACAGGGAATTAATTTCAGTAGGAGAGTCCCCAGCCAAAGCAAAGATGACCTTTTGCCTGCCATCTTTCAAAAGAGCAAGTGAAAATAGAGCTATGATGGAACTGTGATAACCATAAAATCTCTTAAGGCTGGGAGGGGTCACAGTGGGTCTACACTGGGTTTTGCCTTCCTTTGCCTTTTGTTCACATTGACACACCTGAGGAGAGGAATGAGAGAGAGAGAGAGAGAGAGAGAGAGAGAGGGAGGTTGTCCTCAGAGCTTTTATGGACAGTTATCAAAACAACAGGCAACATATTGTAGGAAATTAATAGGTCAGAAGCAATTAATAACCACTGCAATTAGTCAACAGATGAGATAAAGCAGCAGTGATATCTTCTTCATGTGGGTTACATACCAACAGCAAGGTGCATACTGCCACCTACTGTACTGGAATGTGTAATGATGTATGGTCTTTGGCGGTATCATAAATTCATACAAAAATGTATGCTTACTAAGTTTTTTTTACTGCTATATCTCAACCACATCACCACCTCTTCCAACCAATCTACTATCATCCAGAGGCAGAGGCTTGAGTGTGAAATGGTTGAAATGGTCAGAATGCTGCTATAATTTGAAATACACATAGATATTGAATTTAAACACAAAGAGTGGTATATACTGTACTGGCTGTCATGTATCTTACACTATCTCCTTGCACTGTATGTAAGGTGCTGTTGTCCTTGTACCTTGTGTGTCATTACACAGTATGAACTTCTGTAAGGTGTTGATACTGTACAAATGTCTTCAGGACAAATTCCCATATATTTATTGTACTTGGTGTACAAAATGTTTCTGAATCTTGCTCCATTCAAATGAATGAACCGATCTTTGATCTTTGACTATTCTCTTGCCAGCAACATCTCAGAAACCTCCGCAGCTGTCTTCACTGAGCCGGTGAGATGAGGGAGTAATGATTTGTCACTGAGAACCATGCAGAACATCCATCCCACACAGGGACGCCAGTATAAAACTGACAAAAACACTGTAATTTTCCATAACCCTATGCATTTAAAGCATCGCCTATTAACTATAATGAACCATGTAGCAAACAAGCAATTTTCTATAAGAATATGCAGTATGCAAAATGCAATGCAATGGGGTTGTTCTTTACTGTAGACATATCATAATGGGCTGTTTAAAGCTACAGTAAGCCTACAGTATGTATGTAGCCTTATAGTGGTTTTGCTCAGTCTGCTTAAGCTACATTGAAACAATGAATATTATTGAATTCATTATGAAAGAAAATTCATCTTTTTTCCCATATAAACTGGAAAGCAAGAAGGGGTGGGGATACTTCCTGCTACTTTCACATGTACTTCCTACTTTTTCATTTGCACTTCCTTGCCTTGTTTATTTAACCTTTACTTATCAGGGCGAGGGTTTTGCTGCACATGCATGCTCTTTCTCAGCACTGCCCTCCTTCACATTCATGCAGTTAGACACATTTATACCTGGGAGTGTGGTTAATTGTCTTGCTCAAGGACACCTGTTCCCCACCCAGCTTTTTCCAGCCAGGGATTCGAACCAGCGGCGTTCCAGTCACAGCCCCGCACCTTCTATGGTTTCATTCCATGCGTCGGATCATGCTCATGAAGCATGCCCGGCCCCCTGGAGGGTGTTGTTCAGTCCTGCCTGCTCATCCAACAGGGCAACACACGCCTCCTGCCACTGTAATTCCTTCCAGTCGTCGCACTCCTCCTGATGCTCCTCCGTCCCCGACCAAAACCTCTCCGGTGCCCTCGCCGCACACAAACATACACACACACAAAATGCACACACTCACACGCAAAGACTCACACACGTGCACTTAAAGGAGAGGAAACAACTTTCAATTGTTTCAATTGAATTTCAAGACTAGTGTGGTTTCTATCTTAACTACTTGACAAATATGACCACACTCTTCTGGCATTAGTGCACACAGTTCAGTTCCATACTCTTACAAGCCACTGTGATCAATTTTTTCTCAGACTGAGCATCAATCACACACACTTGGACACACACACACACACACACACACACACACAAACAGATGCCTTTTAATGATCACTGCTCACTAAGGGTAATTTGCTCCAGTGAGAGGAATCATTGTGTCAATGTCCCCCTCCTACATATTTCCCATCCTGAACAAGATGCCTATTGAATTGTCATAACCTCATCGATCACAGCATCGCTCCGGCTTTAGCCTGCAGCCACCAATAGAAGATGTAACATGGAATTAAAGGCACGAATTCATGTCTTGGGATAAAGGGTTTGCTTTATAGATTGGGTCCGGTCAAATTATTGCACTTCTAACATGTTTGCCCAGGGCCGGGATGCTTTGCCATGTTCTGACTCTTGCCTTTAGTCGTTGTTCTATAGTTAATTGATTTCAGAATAGCTCCAGTTTGGAGTAGACTGCGAAGTAATCAACTCTAGTAGGCCCTTTACCAACTCTCCCATGTGGATCGAGGCTGGTGGCACTGTCTGCGCTTTGTTTCCCCTCATTACTTTCCCTGGTCCCCATAGAGAAAAAGCCAAAGTAGGCCTAAAAAGTAGCTGAAAAAAAAACTTGCACTTTCTAGAAAAGTTGGTGAACTCGTGACCGTGAACGCGACTTGCCGTGATGCATTGTTTTCTACTGACGGTACGTCAAGCGGACAGTTGGAATCAGAGGGTATTCTCCTGGGAGCGCGGGGGAATATTGACAGCCTCCTTCTGTCTCCATTTGTCCTTGGCCAGATGAGAGAAACAGGGGGTGTTTTATAGAAGGATGGACGGCATGGAGCATTCATGCAGAGATCGATCAATATCACTGGGAATTTAGCCCACAGGGCCTCGAGGGCCCGGGGGTGGTGATCAGAGGAGGATTCATGTAATGGCTGAAATGGATGGATGGATGCATGAGAGATTAGAGGTACACATACACATCTGCAAGACCATTGTGCACACACACACACACACACACACACACACACACGGGCACACAGAGCAGCAGTGGCACGCAATAGAGGAGGAATTGATCGTTAAGAGCTTTGCCTGCTTATTCTGTAGCCCTACAGAATGATCACTTACTGAAATGCGCCCCTAGTGATGAAATCAATACATAAATGCGTGTTACCTCTATACTCTCATTCTCTCTCTCTCTCTCTCTCTCTCTCTCTCTCTCTCTCTCTCTCTCTCTCTCTCTCAGCTAATGTTTCAACCCACCTCCTCTGCTCGCATGGGAATAGGAAACCTGGAAGAACTGAGATGTGGTCCGTGAGATTCCTGATGAATCTTTCATGTGCAAAGATGTTTTCTGCCCCTCCAGTGATGACCCACGCGCGCTCGGGTTCAAGTGAAGCGCAATTACTTTATTTGCTCCATGGGACCGAGCACGCCTAATACGTCTTTGTTTATTTCGTTCACCCTCTTGACACAAACACAAAGGTTTTTTTGGGTTTTTTTATAACAGCGACGGCACTAAGGCACTAAAAGATTCTCCCTGTCTTCCTCTGTTAGGGGAACCTGTTTCTAAAATGGACAAAGATAGACGTCTGGCTCCAGGGGGAGTTCCTAATTCTGGAGCAAAACAAAGCATCTCAACATGAAAGGCCTGATGAATATTTATGAGAGGTGATCAAGACGGACTATCACCGTCGTCACACCTCTTTTTCGTGGCAAGAAATGTATAGGATGCACACATGCAGGACTGTTTATCCGGTGTTCCCATTATAAATGCGTTCCAAAGAAAATATGAAATTGTCTTAAAGCTTATCCTTAATCCTTCCTTTCTGAATCTTTTTTTTTTGTAAGGTTCATAAGCATGAAAAATCATTCACGTCTCATTTCATACATAATAGTTGTTATGATGCCCGGTCTTTTGCAGCATATTTCATCACCTCTTTTTTCTCCTCTCTTGAATGAGAATTTCGAAACATGCCTGGAAAACAGTGAGCTGAATGAGCTGTAGGCTTTAGTATTGCTTTGAGCTCCCTGCAGCAGCGTGGAGACACAACAGCCCCCATAGTGCAACAGCATTTAGAGGAGAGACAGCTTAAGTGTACCCCCGCTATTCCCTGCGCACCGGCCAAAATAGAACAATGGCTCGAGTATTCACAGACTCTGCTGCTTGTGATTACTGCGCGAGCTTTTAACGCAGCTTTTCATTTTTGTCTGCTAAGTTTAAGATTATGATTGAATGTGGGTCACGCTCTGCAGCTTGCCAAAACGCATCGGTCCAAAAATGTGTCAGTTTTGCTCCCCGAAAATGTGATGTTCTCTGCAAAGATGGCAGGAGAAGACAGTCTCTCTGGCCGGGCTGACAGTCAGCTCCACATGAACTCTCCAGCGCCCCAGACAGCCACTGTCTCTGTGGCTGGTGTACTTCAATAAGTAGCATTTTTGTGGCTATTTGCTGGCATCTACTGGACAAGAGTGATTTTTTTTTTTTTTACTTTGATATTCTCAATCACACACATGCACCCATGGTCACACACACAAACACACACACACATTACATCAGAAGCTTAAATGTATAAGGTAAATATATAGGTTTTGCCAAGGGGATGGTTTCATAAATGGCAGGGTCATGCTTGCAGCAGACTCACATATACTTTGTTGGCACTAAAGGATGAGCACAAAACCTTGAAGCTGGCAGCTCACTTTATTTTGGTTATTTGTTATCATTTGTCTCCTAAACTGCATCATTTGTCTTCTAAATCTGGCAGAATTAGATAACCCAAATAATCTGCCTAACCCAAATCTTCTGCCCAAACAATTGGAGCCTTCCTGTTTTTCATGCTCTTTCATCTCTAATTGATAGAAAACAAAATATTGAACAGGAGGGATGGAAAATAGCTGTACATATGAACTGTCAAACTATATATACTATAGTATAGTATAGTATAGTATAGTATACTATACTGTACTGTACTGTACTATACTACACTACACTACATTATACTACACTACATTGTACTGTACTGTACTGTACTTTAGTGTACTGTACGATACTATACTACACTACACTGTACTGTAATATACTGTACTATACTATACTACATTATACTGCAATGTAATGTGCTATACTATACTACACTGTACTGTACTATACTATACTGTACTATACTATACTACACTACACTGTACTGTAATATACTGTACTATACTATACTACATTATACTGCAATGTAATGTGCTATACTATACTACACTGTACTGTACTATACTATACTGTACTATACTATACTACACTACACTGTACTGTAATATACTGTACTATACTATACTACATTATACTGCAATGTAATGTGCTATACTATACTACACTGTACTGCACTATACTATACTGTACTATACTATACTACACTGTACTGCACTATACTATACTGTACTATACTATACTACACTGTACTGCACTATACTATACTGTACTATACTATACTACACTGTACTGCACTATACTATACTGTACTATACTATACTACACTGTACTGCACTATACTATACTGTACTATACTATACTACACTATACTGTAATACTGTGCTATACTATACTACACTACACTGTACTGCACTATACTGTACTATACTACACTATACTGTAATGTACTATACTATACTATACTATGAACATATTACAGGTTTGTATCATTTCCAATCATGGTCTGTATTAGTTACTACTCAATCATGTTAACTGATCAGTGACCATCCTATTCCTGTTCATGATTAGAAAGAAGAAACTGAATATAGACCTACTGTAGATTAGCTTTGCTAATGCATCAAGCGGATGATGCTTGTAACTGCAGGAAAACACATAAGAATACATGATGGCATTTTAAGTGTCTAGAGCAGAGTAGCACACGATGTACAGAATACAACCCACAGCTGAGCAAGATTTGATTGGATGGGCTGATTGCATGCCTGCTCCACTCAGAATGTGAAATATCACCGCTCTCTTCTCATTCCTATCACACTGATAAGCTCAGTCAGTGCAGGCACACACACACACACACACACACACACACACACACACACACACACACACGCAGTATACATACACACAGTAAAGTACCTCTTCTCCAAAGCCTTGGGTACATAGTTTCTTTTGACTGACAGATGTTGAGTTTCCAGTATGGGAGACCTGTTGCAGTGACATCCAGTTCAGCTCAGGTTTCTCCAGAAGAGAGGAGGTAAAGTGGCATGACTAGCAAAGCAGCACTGCCTGAAACCCAGTAAGCCTAACTGACTGAAGTCCCTTGAGCAGTAAAGATTATCCTGCATTACTTGTATAGTTCTTTAGGTAGTTCTTTTGTTCTCCACATGAAAGTTTTTTCATTCAAATCTGGCCTACTGCACACCTGCACGCACGCACACACACACACACACACACACACACACACACACACACCATGTTAATCCATGTCCTAAATGGGCATGAGTACTGAAATTACTATCACCTCAAAGGCATTGACCAGGATGGAAGGAAGGGTTGGAGATTTCGCCCTTTATTCTGTTCTCTTGGGGAAAAGAGCTTGCAAGTGAATGATCGTCATAGTTAGGACCTGCGTTTTTATATCATCTATCTTTTTGAGTGTTTTATATTTCCTAGGTCAGGTAAGGACTTCAAAATTGTTCATCTCTTAAATATAGCACCCTTTCACAGAACAAGGTCTCCTCTCTGCTGTGAGGCACTAGGGCTTGTACACCAAAGAGATGGGTGCCCCCTACTGGCTCTCTAAAGCCACCGATAGCACCTTCTCCTCTCCTCAGAGATATCAGTGACCAAATCACTCTAAATGAGGATAGTTTTCTTTCTGATGTCCACATTTTTCTCCTCGATTTGAATATCATCTCTCAGATAATCACCACTGTATTGATATTCTTCCCAAAACAAGTAATTTTCCTCCATGAAGCTGATTATATCTTCAACTTTTGGAAGTTGGTCACTTGCAGCAACAGCAGCAATATTATCATCACAGTGTGAGCGATCATGTACATGCTCTCTTCCTGCGATGGGAGGCTCAGACTCTGAGAACTGCAATTCCATTTGCAGAACTTCTTCCTCTTTGGAAGTAGCAATCAAACGCTGATTTTGCTCATTTTCCTCTGCAAAATGAGTCTCTGTCAGATATTGTTCAGTCACTCAAGGTGCCTCCTCTTCCCAATATGAGCTGTGTGACCGCTCGCTCTCCTCTCCCAAACTTCAATTTCGCCATTTATTCCCTCTTTCATTCTGTGTGCCGTTATCCTCTGGGTTTATTTCCATTTCAGGAGCTGTGTTTGCTGCCCCAGATGCGTCTCATTCAACTCATTCAGCCAGTTTGCATCTGTAGAGTCAATGTGGGGGTGCTGCTGCATCCACCAAGCCACATACTGTACCCATCTCATCTCTCCTTCCTTCTGCCTCCCTCAAGAATTGGCGGAACCTTTTCAGCCTGCTTTTCTTCCCCCTCCTCCCTCTCCTCCTCTTCTTCAACATCTGGTTGTTCTCCATTCTGTTATATTGCATATATAAATTCTAATTTCAAGCACTGTAAATTGGCCTTTTTTTTTAACTTAATCATACCACAACAGAAGAAAAACAGACAGTAAACACACACCACAAACTCACAGCTGACTCATCTCAACTCTTCAGTGTACGATTGTTTCGATAAATCAAAAGAGTAATGACAGGAACCAGTTATAGCTGCATGTATTGCATTCAAGACCTGAGGCCTCCCATACTGTATATGTTCCAACACAAAAAAACTCAATGACACATCAACATGTTTTACTGATACTGTTTGTTGTCAGTATAAATTGAATCCATCCCACCACAGTTAAGACTGAGTGCAGTTTAATGTGAAGCACATTAAAAGTTCATTTGGATTTGGGTTTTCATCAGTTCTGACAATCATTGCATGTGGGCACAAATCAGTCACCCATTTATTTTCACAGTTAAATGGAAAATCCAAGCTATGCACCCATTTGTGTACTCTTGTGTGTGTTGTACTTTATGCTAATGATCACAAATAGTGATCTGACTGCCCAAGACTATGAGAACAGCATATGTAAACTCTTTAATTGACAGGTGTTGCCCTTTAAACCGTTGATTCCACATATATATATATATGAGGGACTTTCTGAGCCACGTTTGGTGCCTAATAAGGACAAGTCCAGCCTGTATAAAGGTCTCAAAAACCCCTGCCATCCCCTCTCCTTGTCCTGTCACCATCTGACCTGGTTATAATGAACTTTGGATGTGATTACGTTGGAACTGCGGTAAAAGTCGAACACAAACAATGAATCATACACACACACGCTCAAGCAAAGCACGCACGCACTCACACACACATGGACATAGGCAGGTTACATATTGACACTGCTGCCTGCTGCTCTGGTGTCATCATGGCCCTCTCTCTCTTTCTCTCTGTCTCTCTCACTAATTGTTAGGTCTTTTGTAGCCTACTGTGTATGTGTTCTGACAAAGATTCTGTAATAGCCTATACATCTACTCTGATGTCATGTGTTATGATAAAGCGATATCCAGTGAAACATTCAATCAAAAACATTTAAAGGTTTATAGTGCCCTTGTGTGTGAATTTCCACATTGTAAAGCTACAAAATGCGACAAAGTGTATTGTTAGTCCCGCCCTCCTCCCCCTCAGTTGGTCAAGTTCCTGCCCTGACGCCTGTCACTCATCTTGAAGAGCTGTCTGCCTTGAAATAGCATCCAGCCTGACGGAGTAAGCCGCAGGAGTTGAAGAAGCAGGTGAACTCAGGCAATCAGCAACAACACAAAAAGCAATGCTGATATTCAGGTCTTTTCTGCTGCACATTTAGCTGTGCTTTCTTATCTTACTACTTTCTGCCGTCACCTTGTCACCTTGTTGTTGCCACAACCCAGCTCACCGCTGGCCACGCCCATACAACACACACACCTGAGGAATGGTATACAAGCCAAAATGTCCCAAAACATCATTGAAAAGCCAATTTCAAGCAAATAAAATAACACTCAAGGACAGACTGATAATGTATGATACATCCTATTTACTTGTTGTTTCAACATGAAAAAAGTTGCATATTGCAGCTTTAAAGTCGAGTTCTAACTTTAACTGGTCCTCAGTTCTAATTGGCTGAGTCACATTAGAAGCCAAATAGGCTACTCCATAAACACACACCTGTGACTAAATCATAACTAATTATATATAAACACACACCTGTGACTGTATCATCGTTAATTTAGATATTAAGGATGTAATATCATATATAAACACACATTATATTTAATTTAAATATTATGCGCTACTAAGGAGGCTAGGCTGTGTCTCTTAACACTTTATTTAGCTACTGTCCAAGAGCAATATTGCTAGGTGGAAAAATAATTTAATTTTTATAGCCTAATAATTTTATTATTACTGAATAAACATTTTCACTCTTTTTATTACAGTGTTATATTACCACCGTCCTATAAAAGCAAAAAGCCAATGTTTTGCGTCATGACTAACAACTGCAAATCACAGCCTCTCGTGGCTAAATTGCTTAAATAAACTATTTTCTATGACATGATGCTTTGTATACATATTTTTAGTTTAATTAACACACAGGCACGCCTCCTCAGCTATGACAATGCTCACCACAGCTGTACTTGAACTGAACAAGCTGCAGCATGAGGCAATATTGCGCAATCGGCGCATGCCACACGGGACATTTCCTACGTGTCAGCAGAACTGAGGCGAGCAGAGGAGCTGGGACCCCGGTAAGGGAGAATAGCGCAGGGAAGCGCACCGCTTCACCGTTTACTCTTAATTTCCAGCTGTATCCCTCCTCGCAAAAAAAATAATTAACTAGCCTAATGAATGACTTGCGTACAAATAGAGCAAAGTGTAACTGACTCTGTGCTCATGGATGACTGACAGGCCGCAGCGCCTTATCTGTGACTGACAGCTCTCAGAAGACTATCAAGTGTGCGCAGGGACAGTCCGGGCCCCGCTGTAACAAGGAGGTAAGGGGAAACCCGCCTGATAGTCCACAGACCCTTTTCCCAACAATGATTATCCATGCGCACTCGCTCCCACCCCTCCCCTACCCTCATATTGGGCGCATCCTAATGGTCAGTTTTCCACCTGGCGACCACCTCCTGCGCGCGCCCCGGTCGTCTCGTTATTTAAACACCACCACGAGGTGAAACCTGCAGTCTGCCAAAGATTTCACCGCCGTATAATTAAGACGAGCGTTAATTTACCAGACTGCATTGGCCTAGAATAATCTCTCAATCAATACAAATCAACCAAAGACAAACATGGATAAAGGTATGAGCAGAGTAAAAAAAATGGCTGATTGTGCGGCTTTCTTTAACTGTGTGTTTAAACCCGTGGAAGTTTTTTGGGGGGGTTTTGGACACAGAAAGTTTGGACTTTGTTGGTTGCTGGAGCTGCCATGCGCTGTTCTGTCCAAATTGCTCATTCAACTGGTGGAAGTAATCCTTTACTGCTGTGAATGCTGCGCTGCTGGAATGTGTCACTGACTCACTGAAGTTGTCAGCTGTCAGCTGTCAAATGATCCCAGCAGCATCGCTTGTTTGAATGATGAACAGTTAACTGTTGCTGTATGACTAGTTGATAGTGGCAGAGTAAACCCATCAGTTTACCCACCTTTTTATTAGCAGAATAGAGGCTGCTGGCTGAATGATGCAAATCCATATATGTGTAATCAAGTGGAATCAAACTGATTTAAGTTAGTCTATATGAGGATATGGTAATTCAAGGTTTAAATTTATGGGGGGGGTTTTCTGAAAATGTGATTTTTCTTTATATTGTTTGTCTTTCTGTAGCCTATGATCATGACCGACTGGAGGTCATAGTTCACCCACTTATTTCCCACGACATCACTGCATATGACTATCCTTGTGGCTTATTGCATTATCTGTCAGCAGACATTATAACAGATCAGTGACTCTCTTGAATTACTGTAAACTTGAGGAATGCTTTTAATAGACAACTCTGGTGTTAACTATGAAAAGCATTTGTCTGGTGTTCTGTTTATGCATAAGGGATCCGTCTTTTGACACACGGAAAACAAGTAAAACCTGTTGACATGATCTGACAAGACATGGAAGTGTTGTCTACATCTGTGAGGGGCAAGGAGTTTCACTTGTTAAGGGAGAGGAAAATACTTGGCAGCCTAGACAAAGCTGGGATTTTCCACTTCACTGGCCTGAGAGTGGCTCACGTTTTGTATTCACTACTGGGTTGGATCTTGTTACACAATTAGGATGGCGATGGCAGCAAGCATTTGAATACAGTCAAATTGTTGATTTGGACAATCAGTCAACTGTAGGAGCTGTCACTGACTGGACAGACAGAGAAAACTACAGTGGAGAATGTCCTTTTCAAATTGTCTGTGAACTTGTTGATAAAGGAGGACCAGTGCAGTATCATACTACTGTATTATGGGGAAATTCACCCTACATAGTAGCTGTGGAGTTGCCACATTGGTGTATTGTTTTGAGATTGTTGTAATCAGATTTGACAGATTGTTAATCTGTGTGCCAGACTTGCTTTCCATGGGGGTTTGGGTTTGAAGAATTTTAGCTCAAAAGTTCAGTTGCATGCAGTATTGAAATGTGCAATACCTCAGTGTTCAATTTAAATACTAAAACTACTGCAGGTCAGTTGGTGGTCAATGTAGTGAGTTTGGCACATGCCTGAGGAAATACAATTATCAAAACCTGTTTATTGATTAAAGACACGAGCTAATTTTCAAAACCTGCATTTAACTGATTGCTTTCATAGTGTGATTTATAGGTTGATTTGTTTGATGGAACCCAATTTGAGTTCCTGTCCTTCTGTCTTCAATGACACAGTGTGTTTAACTTCTTATCTGAACTCTTTGAAGCCTATTGTATAGCGTTATTATGTGAATTTAAATCCATATTGTTATGCTAATATTACTATTACTGTTACTACTGTCATAATTTGCCTTGTGCTATTTCTGGTCTACCAAGCAAGTTTGTTCTTTCCTCTTTTCCTTTTATCTCCCAGCAGTTAACAAAGTGCTCTACAACTCTTCTTATCCTTGGTCATCTTCTTCTTTTTGTCCTCTTGTATTCATTATGATTATTAGTGTACACCACCAAGTTTGGACACACCTGATTGAATGTTCTTCATTATCTTAAAGCCATTATGATCTAAAGGCTTATGCTTAAATGCTTGAAATCAGTTTCTTAGACAAATATAAATAGTGAAATTGATCCTATGTATGAATTTCTTTCCAAAGCCTTTGCCTTTCCATCAAGGCAAAGGGCGGCTACTTTAAAGAATCTAAAATATAAGATAGTTTTGATTTGTTTAACACTTTTTTGGTCACTGCATAATTCCATTTGTGTTATTTCATAGTTTTAATGTGTCTAAACCTTTGACTGGTAGTGTGTGTGTAGCATTATATACACAGTCTCTTCCCTGCTTGGCTAATGTGAACATCCCGACAGTCCGCAGCACCATGACAGAGTTCTGGAAGGAGCACTCCAAGCAGGCCACAGTGGAGGAGATGATGCTGGACTCCCATGCCAGGGAGCTGACCAAGCAGGAGCTGCCCGAGATCCTCTCTCTGCTGCCCAGCCTGGCCGGGCAGCGGGTGCTGGAGCTGGGGGCCGGGATCGGGTCAGTGTGCATGTGTGTTAGTCTGTCTGAGCGAATGGGGAGTGGGTGTGTGTGTGTATGTGTGTGTGAGAGAGGACAGACAATGGGACCATATATCCTCTGATAATGTGTCCTTGGTGAGCCTCACAATCACATGTATATGACATGTGAGTGCAGGTTCATGGGCATGTTTGTGACATGTTGTGTGTCTGATGTGTGTGTGTGTGTGTGTGTCTGAGCCTGTATCTGTTTGTGTGTGTCACAATATAGTATCATCATCCGTGTGTAGGCATGTCAGTGTACTCCCCCACACACACACACACACACGTACACACACACACACACACACTAAACACTGGCCTGTGTCTCTCCAGTCGCTACACCAGCCACCTGCTGACCCAGGCCGACCACGTGACGGCCGTGGACTTCATGGAAAGCTTTGTGGCGAAAAACAGACAGGACAACGGTCACCATAGCAACAGCGCCTTCATCCAAGCCGATGTCACGAAGCTGGACTTCCCCAAAAACAGGTTGTGTATTTTCTCATGATAACTTTAATGTCTTTCCAGCATGTGTTATATCTTGAGAGTTGTATTGCTTAACCGCATCTTTCACTTGCACATCAAGCTGCTGCATGCTTCAGAAACAGAAGGCCCAAAGAAAGTGTAGTTATTATTTACTACTGGCTCCTTTGAGGCCCCGAGCTCAAAGTTGGTACCCACAACATGAGCATATTGCAGACAATACACAATCCTTTCACAGTACATCCTCTTAAAAACATCCTTCAGAATTATGACTTGATATTTCCTAATATGCCGCACTATAAGTTGAAGGGATACCTTGACATTTTGGATTTTAGTTGGTTGTTTTTCTGTGGGGAAAAGATTTTACACTCATCCTCAAGTTTGCCTGAAATGGCCTCTTAGCATTACTCACTGAGACCAAGGGGAACAGCTGGTCTCAGGCTTGCAGTATCATTTTAGAGAAACTGACAATGTAATGTAAAGCATAGGCAAATGTAAATAAAGCAAAGGTAAATAAAGTCCCCACAATGTAACAAGTGCCTGGTGGAGGAATAAAATAACCAACTAAAAAGGTATTCCTCATAAGATCACGTTCAGCCATAACTTGTGTATTGATGTTTGCTTTAAATGTTCTCCTCAGCTTTGACATGATCTTCTCCAACTGGCTGCTGATGTACCTGAGTGAGGAGGAGCTGAAGTCCGTGACAGAGAAGATGCTGAGCTGGCTGGCGCCTGGTGGCTTCCTCTTCTTCAGGGAGTCTTGCAACCACCAGTCAGGTACTGAGACTCCCATAACACTGTCACAGTCCCATTTCATCTTATCAATCAATGAAACGTATACAAACAGAATGACTGCATGATGGAGCACTTCAAGTGATCTATCAGGACACATTATAGGTCCCATCTATTTAGGATAGGATACTAGGTGTTGGTGATAAGTTCACCACACTGCAAAAACATCCATTTTGCTGTAACAAGTCATTTAATCTAGTGGGGGAAAAAATCTACCAGTGGGGTGAGATGAGTGGAGTGAGCTGCTTTCTCAAGAAAGGTGAAAATGCATTGGAAGATAAATTATCTCACCCCATTATTAGATTTCCAGACTCAAAACTAGACTAAATGTTTTGTTAAGATGGATAGGTTTTGCAGTGTATCAATCTTTCCATCCCTTTTTTTTGTACGGCCTCCAATCAGTTTAGATCAATTTTGCTGTCTTTCTCAGTTGATTTTGAGTGTTTAGCACTGTGACCCAGTATGTTATTCTCATCATGTTTAAATGCAATAAGGAGAAGCATCCATTTTAACACATAACTCTCCACCCAGGTGATTGTAAGAGGGACTTCAACCCCACCCACTACCGCACACAGGCGCAGTACAGCCACCTGATGACATCAGCACAGTGGGAGGAGCCAGAGGGCGCAAAGAAGTTTGGATTCGACATTGTGCTGACTAAGAAAGTTCAGACCTATGTTAAGGTAGTTACTTATGTGTTCAAAAATGTCAAATAAGACATATAACATGCAATTACAATGGCAATGTGTGCTCTGGGTGTGAAGGTGTGCATGTGTGTGTATCATTTGTGCATTATAATATATGGGCCTATATATTATGGGTGCAAGATTTTGTGCATTTTGTGGTTTTATCTTCTCTCTTCTCCTCCTGTCTCCATCCTCTCCCGCCTCCTCCTCCTCCTCCTCCTCCAGATGAAGAACAACCAGAATCAGATCTGCTGGCTGCTGGAGAAGGTTCCCCGCTCCTCGACCACCCAGGGCGGCTTCACCACCTTCCAGCAGTTCCTGGACAACCAGCAGTACACCCGCCGCGGGATCCTGCGCTACGAGAAGATGTTCGGCGCCGGATACGTCAGCACAGGAGGGCCCAGCACCACCAAGGTAGGAATCAAGTCGAGAAAAGGCCAAAGATCTGGGGGTTCTACTTGGAACCAGAAATGTCCAAGGCAGAAAGGAATCAACAGGTGCTCTTTGGAATGGGTACAACAAGAACATGTTAAAAACCAAAGAGGGTCTCTGTTGTGATAGCAAAAATTAAAACCACCCAGCTTTTCAGATTGCCAATGTAAAATAGAAGCTTTTAACTCCTGCTTTCACAACCCTCTTCAGGAAGTCTATTTGCTTAACAAACAAATCATTGGTGTGACTGAATTTGATATTGTAAGCAACAGCAGGAAATATTTTTACTCAGTTAAGAGAAATTTCCATGACCCTTGCACCATTTTTTCCCAGGATGGTACATACAAAGTATTGCTAGTGTAATTCTGTGCCAGTGTAATTCTGTCATTATAGAGTAATTAACACTGACATTAAGGGGATGAGGAGGTCTGCCATCTCAGTCTTAATCCTAATTCTTATTTACCCAAAGATGGAAGGGCTGAAGTCTTCAAGACACAACAAGGTGGGTCTGTTTCCCAGGGCTTTGAGTAGGTTAAAGAATGCACCTGTTTGTTGTTTGTGGTAATAGGAGTTTGTGGACCTCCTGAACTTGAAGCCTGGTCAGAAGGTCCTGGACATCGGCTGTGGCATCGGTGGAGGAAACTTCTACATGGCAAAGGTAAGAGCCAAGGAAACTGGCATAATGAGGCTGTGCTTTGACGACTGCGATGGTGATAGAAGGATGTTGTTGATAATTATAACGATGATGAGGACTATAATGATGACTATGATTGTGAGGGTGACATGATGGTTACTTTTCAGACATTTGGAGTGGAGGTGCTTGGCTTGGACCTGTCGGAGAACATGGTGGACATTGCCATGGAGAGGGCGATCGCTGAGAAGCTGCCATTGGTAAGTCTGATTGGTGAAGTGGACGTTCAGTTAAACACCCAATGCATAACTGAAACGTAAACCAAAGATTAGCAACACCACAGAGAGCCAAAGCACAGGATTGAGGACATTTTTTCACCCTCATATTAATTGAATGAACTTTGATGGCAAATTTTAAAGGTTCCTCAATACTGTAAATGGCTTATTAAGGCCTGCATTGCTTTGGGATATACACTTTGGGATAATGTCAGTCTTGGTTTTCAGATACAATACGATGCAATCATCATCTTGTCATATTGCCAAGTCATACTCAACAAAGAAATTCTGGATGGCGGCATTAAGATATTAATCTGCTTGATCTGAAGACAAAAGAGGTTCTTCTTTGCTTAGTTGTATGCTTATCATATATTGCATTACAGTCAACACCAGAAGTTGTACAGTAGTTAAAATCCCTCTCTCTGGAACCACAAGTGCTCCTGCTGACCTAAGACTGATCCCACCAAAAGCCTCTCTCCTGTGTCTCCACTGCTCTGTGTCCTCTTCGCCCTTTACTGTCTCATTAAGGAGAAATGGTTTAAGAAAAAGAATAATCAGTAACAACCTTTTCCCTGCCTCAGGTCCACTTTGAGGTGGCCGATGCCACCAAGCGCTCGTTCCCAGAGGGTTCCTTTGATGTGATCTACAGCAGAGACACCATCCTGCACATCGACGACAAACTGGCCCTCTTCAAACGCTTCCATGTGAGCGTCTTCTCATACCTTACTCAGAGGGATATAGGTTCAAAATTTTCATTTAATTAAATTCAAAAACTTTTCTTCAACTTTGAGTGTAGTGTGAAGTGGAAATCTGGCTCGCAATCACTTAATATAGAAACCTTCATTATATGGAAGCGTACATTTATCATGTCATGTGCAGGTTTTTAGCACTAATCAGGGTTGATGGAACATCAACTATGGAACATTGGTGTCTTTTACACCACTTTATGCTTGATCAGGTCTAACCTTAATGACTTATTGATTATTTAATTCTCTTTACCCTTTGTGTCCAGTCCTGGTTGAAGCCAGGAGGCCGGCTGCTGATCAGTGACTACTGCTGTGGGGAGCAGCCCTGGACACCTCAGTTCCAGGCCTACGTCAAACAGAGAGGCTACATCCTCTATACACCACCACAGTATGGCAAGGTAAACATATACTCACTAATTATGTAGTGTACCATTAAAGGACTACACCGACTTTTTGGGAGCTTGGGCCATTGGTCACCTCACCAATAGGTGATGTGAGGATTGGCACCAAAATCATCTCTGTGTCTCCAGTAGATAGCTCTGTCCGGTGCGCATGCTAACGCTTAGTACGTAATCGTAAGCGATTAGCATCATCCAAAGTATGAAGATAAACATTTTATTTGATTAGTGAAGTCCATTACGAATCAACAGCGCAAAAATACTAGCTGTCTGGCTAACTTTTCTCTCTTGCGCTTAGTCTCACAGTCTCAAATTTTATGTATATTTTACTAATCCCCTAAACAAGCCTGACAGGTTTATACATTTGTCATTAAAATTAAATAAACATCCAGCCTTAGAGCTGCTACAACGATTACTTAACATACTCTATGCTAAATCGTTAGCATGCACACTGAACTGAGCTATCTACCAGAGACACAGAGATGATTTTGGTGCCAATCCTCTCGTCACATATTGGCTAAGGTGACCAATGGGCCAAATTCCCGAAAAGCCAGAGTATTCCTTTGATGAATTCTCTTGCAAAAAGTATATAGTCTACCGTGTACACGATTAGACGCACAAGTCATGTAGTACTAGCCTACTGTCCACCACTCTCACTCTACTTCCAACCCTTCTGTCTCTCTTCCTGCAGTTCATTGAGCAGGCTGGTTTCTGCAATGTGCGAGCGGAAGACCGGACAGCCCAGTTCATCCAGGTGATTAAGACAGAGCTACAGAGAGCAGACGCCATCAAGCATGAGTTCATCCAG
Organism: Centroberyx gerrardi; assembly: GCF_048128805.1. Taxonomy (NCBI): domain Eukaryota; kingdom Metazoa; phylum Chordata; class Actinopteri; order Beryciformes; family Berycidae; genus Centroberyx; species Centroberyx gerrardi. The sequence continues at coordinate 8,274,240 of NC_136012.1, read as the reverse complement.
GTACGAACGCACACGCACACACACACACACACACACACACACACACAAAAAGACATAGATAGGACATTATAGGTCAAGCATAAATTCGGAGCCTATACTGGTTTTCATGCATGCAAACCTACAGTACATGTACGCTCCACCCAACCAACTGACAGCACACAAAGGTACACATCAGCACACCAGAACATCTTGCACCATTTATGAACCTAATGAAACAAAGCCAAAACAAACAAAAAATGATTTCATTACATTCTTTGGGTGACTGGCTGCTCATCACACCTCCCTCCATCCTGTGCAGGAATTCTCCGAAGAGGACTACCTTGCCATAGTGAACGGATGGAGCGACAAACTGCAACGCTGCAACACTGGAGACCAACGGTGGGGACTCTTCTATGCAACAAGGGACTGAGTGAATGCACACAGAACGGAGGAGAGAAGAAGAAGAAGGGGAGAGAAGAGAGTGACCGCCCCTTTCTTTATGGAACAGTATTCTGTGCCTTGGTCTGTGTGCTGCTGACTGACTGTTAGCTGTCAACTTGAAATGTGTTTACCGCCGTTTTAGCGCCCTAATTTGTTACCTCACAGAAAAACAAATGTACTTGCGATTAAGTATGTATTTTCCAACACACTGTGGTTTGATATGATTTGCCAATAAATTTAGATGACACTAATTATTGATATCTGATATTTATGTTAGTATAATATCCCTGCGTCTGCCATATTCAAAGCCACAACCTGTACTTGTCTCCCTCTCATTTCTAATTACTTCTAATGACAACAATATGGTTAAGTAGCCATGTCTTATGCAGTAGGTTCATTTATTATAATAGAGTTTGTAAGAACTGAGAAACAAAACCTGAGGGAGTGAAGGGTCAGAGGGTCAAAACCTGTCTGACCACTGATGAGTTCAACAACAGTGCAAACAGAAGAGCTGCCACACTACGTCATGACATGTCTCTCTTTGAGCTGGTCAGGCGGGCTGCTCAGCATGGCAGTTCCTGTTTTACCAAAATGAACAACTGTCATGTTTATGATGCAACAAGTTCACACAGTGCCAGCCTGTCTGCGCAGATCTCTGCAGTAAAATGAACCGAGTGAGTGAGAAGCATGTAGGTCTACTTCCGAGCCCCAGTGCCAGACATATGACGGCATCCAGTCTGAGGGAATCTGACATGTTTTAACAGGGCAGATGCCCTCAGGCTGGATGCTGTTTCAAAGCAGCCAGTTGATCAACATGACTGACAAGCGTTGGATTGTGAACATGACCAACTGAGGAGGAGGAGGGCGGGACCGCACAAGGTGAAAAGCTGCATATTAGTTTGTGGTTTTGTGCATGTGAGAGAGAGTCATGCCAAGTGTCAATCCTGTTTTGTGTAACCGTCTTGTTAGCACCAGTTAATCAAGTCAAATTCTTTCTTCACGTGTTGAAGGCCTACCTGGCCTAACAGGTGTTGTATTGGTTGAGTGGACAAATGATACTCTCTTGCCCATGGGAAACATTGGGAAATCGTCCATACACTGTACATACATGGGTTCAAATCTAGCTCATGTGGCACGGTTACCTCTCTCCCTATCCGACACCCAAACTAAGAACAAAACAAGTGAAAACTTCATGCATCTAGCCATACTAAATTATCTAGGTTAGCTAGTTAGCATAGTTGACCTTTCAAGTTCAAACTAGCCATAGTAGCTGTAGGCTGTAGCTATCTAAGTAAGCTTTAGCTAGCCTGCTGACCATCCATGACTGTTATGAATGCCATGGTCATGAATGAGTGAATAAAAGAAGTCATTGTCATTTATACCACAGTTCCCTCTTTACCATTCAGGTTTGCCAGTTAACTAACACCAAAAAAAACTGTAGTTGTTCCTCCCATTTAGGTTTAACTCATCCTGCCTCCAGAATAGCTCTGCCTCCACCCCATGGATGTATTAAACGCTCCACCCTGATATAGTGGGTTCCCAGATTTTCTCTTGCCAAAGATCCCCTTAGACAACATTGGTTAAAACTAGATTTGACCCTATATGAGCTGTCTGTCTACAGGAGGGGAGATAACAGTGGATGAAGTATAATAGTCACCCCTCCACATATTCCCTCATTGTGCTTTCTGGTAATGAATAAAGTAACAGTGAAATTAGAATAGAATAGATTTATTTCGAACATGTTAAAAAAAAAAAAATATATATATATATATATACACATATATATATATACACATACGTAAGAAAACAAAACAAGAATAACCAATACAATTAAATAAACAACATAAATAAATAAATATTACATGTCCGAAATGGAGTAGGAAGAAGTAAAATACTTATTTGGTCCTACCCCTTTGCTAAGCTTAATCAATGAACTTACTGTTTATAGTCCAACTATCCACCCCAGTGTCCATCATACACAACTTAAATAATTACTTCTATGTTCATCGTGTTTATACATACATACTCTATGTTCATCCTCTTTATACATAATCAACTTGTAGGTGCCCATCCGGAAATTGAACTTATCATTTTACTGCAGACCCTCTGGGACTGCCTTGGAGACCCAATAAGTCTGGGACCCACTGCCCTACATTCACTAGGGGCGCTATAGTGAGTCTGTCAGTTCTTGCCTGCTCAGCTCTTTCATTTTTTTAGACAACTTCCTTAATAGTGAAGGCCTACTCACCGAGAGTAGACTACACTACGCCCACTACAGACAGTATCTGACTGGTTTACACGCAGTGCATGGAGAGAGAGAGAGAGAGAGAGAGAGAGAGAGAGAGAGAGAGAGAGAGAGAGAGAGAGAGAGAGAGCGCAAGAAGAGAGAGAGAGAGAGAGAGAGAGAGAGAGAGAGAGAGAGCGAGCGCAAGAAAGAGAGAGAGAGAGAGAGCGCATGAAAGAGAGAGAGCGCAGTATCTTTGCAAAACATGGCGAGATTAAGCGAGCATGGGATTCGCCTCAGTTCGGTATGTATTTTTAAAATATATATCTCAGTAGGATATGTTTTGATAAGTCACTGCTGAAAAGTCGCTGTTGAAAAAGTTGACGCAGGAAATTAGAATGACACTGTCGCAAAGGGAAACAAGCTCACTGCTGGCTTATTTTTATTTCTTCTGCAGATGAGCCCTTCCTTCCTGAACAGCAATTCAACGAGTCACACCTGGCCTTTCAGCGCGGTGGCAGAATTAATAGGTAAAGTGTGTCAACAAGTTGAAGCAACTTTGCGTCAGTCGCTTGCACCTTTTTACCTTGCAGCCGTCGGTGCGCGAGCTGCACTTGTCGCCTTTGTAATGTCTTGTCGACGTGCGCCTCTTTTCATACGGTTTCATACGGTCTTCTGTTGTCGCGTGTACGAGCGTCTGTGTATAAAAACTGACATTTGTCTCGGTGCTAAAATGGACTGAATGGACTTCCTCTATTTCACCCCCTAACGACAATATCCTTATAATATTCCTATAGTTAACGTTACTTACACTGTGTCTGAGGTAATCAGTAATATCTATAGTGACCTTATTGTACTTTATAGTATTTGTCATCTCCTAGCTGTGGTATCAATATAACATTCCTATAAGATTCCTATAGACACTTATAGAATTGCCGTCATATTTTTTATAGTAAAATGTATTAGGATTACAATAGTGCTTTTTGTAAAAGTCTGTTCAAAATGTAGCAAAAGGGACAAAGTGTTAAAATCATTTCTACAACACAGTAGGAACATGAATCACTTGACACTGTCCATCCATGTGACCCGAAGCGTCCACACTCCGTGCTGTCAACATTGCTATTCCTCCACTCTGTGCAGTGTTATTGGCTGAGACGTGCTGTCTGGCTGTTGGCTGTGTGGAGGCTGGCAGGAGGAGCAAATTATGGAGGGAGTGTACTGTGTATAGGCAGTTATGCAGATGAGTTTGTGCTTCCTGCACCCTAAATATGCCTCCTCTCCAGTCCACCTTCACTGCAGGACAGAGCCACAGAGCCGTTTCAATTTCCCAAATGAAATGTGTAAAGATTACATGAGCTGCATTATTCAGCAGCTCTGAAATGCAGACCCCACGAAAAATCACTTAAATGTTCCTATAATATTCATATAGGGATTTAATGTGTGTCTGTGATACTCAAAAGTGAGTTTACCTTATCCTACTTTATGGTAGTTTTATTTCCCATGGTATAATCTTCCTATACTATTCCTACAGGGGCTTCTAGTGTGTCTGTGGTACTCAATAGTGAGTTTATTGTAGTTTATAGTTTTTTTTAATCTCCTACAGTATGACATCACTATAGTATTCCTACAACATGGGGGCTTTTGCTGTGATATTTGCATAGTATCTTTCTAAAATTTACATTAGGATTAATACAGTTCATTTTCATAGCGGAGAGGGATTCAAAAGGATTATCATTTTGTCAATGCAAGACTTACATTACCTAGTACCTGTTAAAAAGTTTCATAGTGAGTTAGTCCTATCTGTTGCTTTGTAAAAGCAGTTTTTCAAAAGGTGGAATTAAGCTTGTCAAACACCAGACCATCACCTTCCTTCCTCTTGTGGTCCACTTGGCCGCATGAGGCAGGGACACTGAAATAGCATGAGAGAAAAACTGTCAGGGAGTTTTAATCTCTCTCTCTCTCTCTCTCTCTCTCTCTCTCTCTCTCTCTCTCGTTTACCAGACAATGCATCAGATCCCGGTGTAACTGCTAAACAGATCTTGATAGATGTAATAGAGGAAGAGGGTCAACTCTGTCTAACCTTCACTGACAATGGCAGTGGCATGACCCCCAACAAACTGCACAAGATGCTCAGGTGAGGGGCGCACACACACACACACACACACACAAACTCACATCAAGTCACATCAGAAATGCACAGGTGAGGGGCGCACACACACACACACACACACACACACAAACTTACATCAAGTCACATCAGAAATGCACAAACAGTTTTTCTCCTTTCCACACAAACCACAGAAAATGATTCACCAACACTTTTAGACCACATTTTGTCTTTCTCAAACGACACACACACACACTCCCACAAATGAGCTTGTCACACATACACACATGCAAACGCACATGCACACTTCCTCTCGCCGACGTGTCACCCTCCCCCTTCGCCTCTGCGTCTAGTTTTGGCTTCACAGAAAAGGGCTCGGGCAAGGCCAGCCAGCAGGCCATCGGCATATACGGCAACGGCTTCAAGTCCGGCTCCATGCGCCTGGGCCGCGACGCCCTCATCTTCACCAAGAACGGAGGCTGCCAGAGCGTGGGCATGCTGTCCCAGACCTACCTGCAGAACATCAAGGCCCAGGCCGTCATCGTCCCCATCGTCCCCTTCAACCAGCAGACCAATATCCTACCACAGAGGGAGGGAGGGAGGGGAGAATGTGTGTGTGTGTGTGTGTGTGTGTGTGTGCATGGGTGGGTGTGCAAGCGTGTGCACATGCAAGCCATTGGTCATCCATGTGTGTTTGCATGTTTGTATCTGTCATAACACATTGGTGCACATGTATTACTTAATTATGTAATACTTAAAGCACTTTTCAACATCAATATATCATTTTCAACATAATTAGGATTCCTTGTTATAATTACCATAAACAAATGAGACCATGTTTGAGTTGGTAGCCTGTATTTCATGTTTAAATCTTTTTTTATTGAGGAAGCAGTCGTAAAATACATTCAGTATTACAGATTTGTCCTCGCTTTAGAGTTAGAGACAGAACAAACAAACAAAGAGAAAAGAAGGGAAAAGAAAAAACAAAACAAAAACAAAGACATGTATACAACTATCCCCTTAACCCACCCCCCTCCCACCTGTTGCTGCTTGGCCTTGTCTTTGGTCAAAGGTTTTCTCTTTCTTTACTAAAGAGGATACATGTTGGAAGTGATTTTTCCATCGGCCTTTCACTCCTTCCACCATCTGCCATTTTCCAGAAATTGAAAGCTTTAGCTCCATTTGCGCTGGAAGAAAAGCGCCCTCTTCCTGTTTTGTGCCATAAAGCAATATCTTTTGTGCTGTAAAGCAATCTAAATGCAGCATAGAGGCTGATAGAGGCTGCCAATCTTCTCAGTGATGGTCTCATTTGTTTACTGTAATTATACTAATGTCTCATAATTAATGTGGTATGGATCTATTGATGTTGCAATGCTACACAAAGCACGTTTTTGTATGTATGTTCAAGCATCCACGCACCTACAGTACATGGTAGAGAGCAGGTTCCTCACTCTGTAAGCTCCCTGATGGTTTCTCCTTGACCCAGTGTGACAGTCTCTGGTGGTGACTGAGGACTCGGAGGCCAGTCTGGCTGCCATCCTCGGCCACTCCCTCATCACCTCCCTGGAGCAGCTCCACGCACACTTCGACTCCATCCCGTCGAAAAAAGGCACCAAGATACTGATCTGGAACATCCGCAGGTCAGAACCTCGGGAGTCGGGCTGAATTTCTCACCTCATTGCTTGGGTTTGTGTCAGACTCGGGTTGAATGAATTTAGTTTAGTTTGAGATCATATAAAAACTATTCAGCCTGTGCTTGATTTGGGTTTGGAAGGGACTTTATGGGGTCAGGGCTCAAATTTCCAGGCCGTGAGTCAAGGTGTAATGTAGATGGGATTCAGGAGTATGTGCAAACACAGACACAAACGGACACACAGGCAGGGAAACTGGCAGCAATGCACATGCATCCACAGCATATGCATATGAGGTTTGTGTAAACATGCCCTTACATACAACAGACAAATGTATGCAAAGCGGCACACTGTCAAACACCCACCCACCCTCACCCAGCAAAGAAATATAAAACTTTGCTGCCCCATTTAAATAGTGGACACTAGAGCCTGTGAAACCGGTTCCTCAACTTGAACATCTGCCAGATTGCTCAAAAGTAGCCCGAGAGTGATACAAATATTTAATTACCTGTTCGGACAACTGATCTCTCCTATGTGATCCTGAAGGGCCAAGGACGGCAACCCGGAGCTGGACTTTGAGACGGATGTCGGTGACTTCCGTCTGCCAGAGATCCAGATTGAGGAGCTGAAGAAGGGTCTGAAGAGCAGCGGATCCCAGAGAGCCGAGCACAACGTCCCAGACATGGACTACTCTCTCAGGGTGAGTCGTGGCAGGATAAAAGGTGCTGTGTGTGGCGTTTTCAAATATCAATATATCATCGTCAAATGAATTGTGACACCTTGGTATAATTACTGTAAACAAGTGAGACCTTTTGCAAGTGTTAAAGAATTAAGACCACATTTCCCATACACTCTGTTCCTGTCACAGAGAGCATGTTGCTGCTTGTCCTCCCTGTCCCTCCCTGCGTTGCATGTGTTGGCTTTCTCTTTCTTTACTGAAGAGGATAAACATGTTGGAAGTGATTTTTCCATTGGCCTTTCACCCCTTCCATCATCTGCCATTGTGAGAAACTCTGAAAGCTTTAGCTCCGTTTGTGCCGGAAGAACAGCGTCGTATTCCTGGTTTGTGCTGTAAAGTAATCTCCCTTTGTGCCATAAAGCAATGCAGCAGATTTCCCTTGTGAAATGCGATGGTCTTGTTTGTATGGTAATTATGCTGCTGTCTTAAAATTAATGTGGTAATGATTTATTGATATTAAAATGCTACAAAGAATTGAATTAAATGTATGCTACCTTTAATTTCTCATCAGCTATCCTACCATTCATTATAAAGTTACATATTTTGTGCCAAAGGTAAACAGGCTATGAAAGCATGTGTGTGTGTGTGTGTGTGTGTGTGTGTGTGTGTGCCACTTTCTGAAATGCAAGCAAAAAGTCACTTGTCACCACTGGAGATATACTTGTGGTTTTGTACTGAAGTCACCCCAATGCAGCCATGTGAATCACGCTCTTAGGTATCAATAAGCAGAATCATCAGTCACTTTGTCTTATCAGCGCTACAGTTCTCGGAAAGATATTTTTGTAACTCAATGTGCTAGTGGAAAAATATCTTAAATCCAATAAATCAAAATGTAAATGAAGCTGGTATTGTGGTGACAGTGTTTCAACAGAGAGTGCCAGACTGCAATAACAAATTGGACTTTAACTTTGACTTTAACTTTCTCTGTTTTTTTTCTGTTTCTGTTTCTGTCTCTCTCTCTCCCTCACTCTCTCTCTCTCTCTCTCTCCCTCTCTCTCCCAGGCCTACCTCAGTATCTTGTACCTGAAGCCCAGGACTCAGATCGTACTGAGAGGGAAGAAGGTTCTTGCCAAGCTGGTGGCGAAGAGGCTGACGCACATTGAGCATGATGTGTATAAACCCCACTTCAGCGTATCCTAACACTATCTCTGTGTGTGTGTGTGCGTGTGTGTGCGTGTGTGTGTGTGTGTGTTCATGTGTCTGCTTGTAAGTGTTGTTACACAATTATAAAAAAAGAGATCATATTGCTTTTTTTTTTTTAATTGCTTTTTTTTTGCTGAATATTGTGTGTGTGACTGATTCAGTCAAACTACCTTTTCCACTTAATGACTTGTCAGCTCTTGTGAAATGTAACTGGGGAGGTGAGGGATGAGATTCTGCTTGGAATTTGTTCAGTTTTAATAAAATGAAACATTTTCCCTGATGTGCAACTAGATTTCTGTACAACTCCATTTTTCATTCTTCTGATAAAAAACTTCAGCCTCCTTTTGGAATTGCAGCTTCAATATTTTTCAGCTTTTCAGCTAGCTTACCCAAGTTACATTTATTTGTTTTTTTACTTCTGTTGCCCACGTATCCTCAGCTGATATCCTGATCATGTAAAGATCTACATTATCTGACCATATCCTATCCTAATCCAACTAATTGCTGGTAACAATTGCTATTTTCCGCCTGTTAACCTTGACTGGCGGCTGCTAGAAAGAGAGGGTGAAGGTGACCTTTGGGCTGAACCCAAAGAACAAAGACCACTACGGCATCATGATGTACCACAAGAACCGACTCATCAAGTCCTACGAGAAAGTGGGCTGCCAGATCAAGGTAGGGGAAGGAGATTGTGTGTTTTCAAAGTCGACAGGCAAGAAGCATTACTGTGCGTTTGTGTGAGTGTGTACTAGAATAAAGAGGGAATATGTCTCTTCCTCTGCCTCCACCTCTCTCCCTCCCTCCATCATTCCCCACAGTCTTCAGGTCAGAGGGCAGGAGTGGGGGTCATCGGCGTCATCGAGTGTAACTTTCTCAAACCCGCTCACAACAAGCAAGACTTTGAGTATACCAAAGAATACAGGTAGAGTATGCACACAGTACACAAACGCCACAGGCTTTGGCCTCATAAACACCCATGTAGTCACGCAGCCACTTAGGTGGATACTTGACAGACAGCAAACGGTGACAAGGCCGACTGGTAGCCTCACACACAGTCATGTGCAAACACAGCATCAGTGCCTCAAGCAGCAGTTCCTGGAAGTCCATTCATTTTCTACAGATCTGAGTAATGGCTGAAGTGGCGGCAGATGAGAGGTTCGTCACCGCAGGAAAGTCGATCACAGCTGAAATTTTGCCATTGGCCAATATCGCTGACCTCAGTCACACATTTTAGTGCCTCCTTGATTTCTTACCGCTGTGAAACACTTCTGTGGAAGAAGAAGTGCCTCTTTGTCTCAAAAGAGAAACTGATAATGCAAAGGAGACAAGTTAACGTTTTTTCCAAAGTAGTGTGCAGGACAAAGTAAGAAAGATTTATAATTTTCTCCATGGTTCACACCAACTGAACCACGACTATTTGGCTACTACTACGCTATTTTTCAAAAATAATTACCATCAATTTGACACCACTTTGGCGTTTCCATCGGAATCACTCAGACCAAGGTACACAAAGTATCGGAGCCAGGTTGCTGACTGACCAATTTCTGGCGGTAAGTAATGTAGTAATAATGACAATGTGAAACCAGTGGAAAAGACATTGACATTGACGCCTCCATTTTCCTCTCCCCAGACTGACCCTGGGTGCCTTGGGCCTGAAACTCAACGACTACTGGAGAGAAGTGATGGAGAAGAAGGCCAGAGAGAGAGAGTTTCAGGCTGTGGACAGGAGAGGTGAAAAGGACGAGAGCCAGGAGAGCGACGAGTGAGTGTCGGTTGTTGTTGTTGTTTTTCTGCTGTGAGTCACTTTAAGTCAGAATAACACTTTGAATTACAGTAGTGCAGATGTGAAAAATAACTAAGTGTGTTGTGTGGAGAGAGGAGGTTGGTTCCAAGTCTGTGTTTGAAATTGCTCAGCAGATACAGAACTACTGGCAGTGTGAAAGTAACTATTCCACAGTCGAGATCGTCTATATCTTGTGGAGAACTGACAGCAGCAATCCAGGAAGGTGCAGGTGGTCTGATACCCTACAGCTTTCAAGTGGGAACTTGTGAATTCAACTGAAAGTGAAATCAAACAGTTCTTTAGCTGAGACGCTAAAATAGACACTGCAGCTGCTCTTTTGACCATAATAAAGAAGCTGACCCTGTGAACTTTAAAATGTTCTGTGAGTTTTTGCAACCAAATGAGCTTTCTTTTATTCTAGTTCTAAACCAGAAGTTGTACTGAACATATGTCCCAGGGAATAACACTGGTCAGTGTCTTACTTAGCCTTAAACTCAAAACACTTTGTTAAAAAGCGCTTCACAAGGTTAAAAGGAAAAAGAGTAACATAACAGGAAACAATCTAAACAGACAAAAAAGACCAAGCAAAACACCTCTGAGTGGATGGACTTCCCCTTTAAGGTGTGTGCCTGTTTCTGCTTGACTGATGACTGATGTGTGTATATGTGTGTATGTGTAGGAGTCCACTGTGGTTACAGTGTGAAGAGTGCCTCAAGTGGAGGAGCGTCCTTCCGGGTTATTACAGTGTCACTCCTGAAAACTGGAACTGCAGCCAGAACCCCAACCCACGCTTCAGGTGTGTGTGTGTGTGTGTGTGTGTGTGTGTGTGTGTGTGTGTGTGTGTGTGTGTGTGTGTGTGTGTGTGTGTGTGTGTGTGCATGCGCGCATCTGTGTCTGTGCTTTTGCATGCATTCACGCTTGCTTGCATGTTTGTACTGAGTGTATACTGTATATATGGATGGATACCTATATTACACATGGGTGCATTTGTTTATATTCAAGCGTGATTTTAAAACTGTTGACTTATTTCTACAACCATTGCTTGCTTGCGTTACTTTCCTTTCTAAAGGCCACAATTTTCAGGCCCTATTTTAATGAATCAAGGCACAAGCACAGGAGCTGGTGCATGTTCATAATGCACTTGGGGATGACCAACAGATTTTTGGTCATTTGGCCAATCAAATCAGCTTCTCTCACTCCCTTTAAAACCAGTGCGCTCCCCGTCAACAATGTGTGGCACCTTAAATAAGACAGTAAAGGACAGAGGAGGCCCTGGATATTTTATGTTGAAGACAATGATTCACACAATAACCACATGTGCCGAAACGACTAACTTTGTTGTACTTTGTAGTAAAAAAATGTGTTTCTACTATTCTGTCGGTTGCCTGTAGTTGTTTTTTCTTAAGTGATTAAAAGGGGTTGCACTCAGTTAGTCACTGGTTGAAGAATTTATATCAAAGTGAAACAGGCAAACGTATATGAAAGGGGTTCATTTTGAAGAGTTCTATGTACATGTGCGCCTTTGCCAACTAAAGCCACAAAAATAGCACAGGATGCAGAACACAGAAAAACGTGGTCTGAGTAGACAGAAGTGGAAGTGTAGTTTTTGACACCAAAATTACACTATGCCACCCAATTTGTATTGACACTCCCCTCTGGTGCGCTCCCCTGCATCTTATCACCATCATCTTATCACAGCAGCTTCAGCTTGTGTTTCAAGCTGGTAAAAGAAAAAAAAAATCTTATTTCAACTCTGTTTCATTGTAAATGTGTGTGAGATTGAATACCACTGCGTATTTTGGAAACTGCTTTGCCAGTGTGTGAGTTTCTGTGTGTGTTTACTTTAGTATTATTTGCTAAGCCAGGTTTGTTTGTGTCTGTGGTTTGTCTTCCAGGAGCTGCTCTTCACCAGAGGAAGCAGAGGAGAGTGTGGAGATGTTAACACCCAGCTACCAAAAAACCCACAAGAAACAGTAATTGCCCATTCCTATCAACCTCTCAAACTGTCTGTGTGAGTGTGTGTGTGTGTGTACTTCTTCTCTACATGTGCATCTTTGTCGGTTTCTGCTTGCAATTTCAACGCCACCACTTTCAAAGTGTGTGTACCATGGAGGTGTATGTGGGTGTGTGTGCATGTGTATGTGTGGGCACGTGCATTGGCTCATATATGGACGGAAGTTTCACACTGTTATTTTCAGCGTGTCTCCACCTTGTGTGTGTGTGTGTGTGTGGGTTCATGTGTTCTTTTGTGGTTTCTACCTGTCTGTTTCATCGTCTTACTTCCGTCTGTGTCTGTGTGTCAGTATGTCTCTGTCTGACAATAAGGGAAAGTTTTAGTTTTCACTTTTTACCATATTCTACCTGACACTGCTAGACCTACAGGAAGAGAATTGGATCATTTCTCTTGTTTAAAAATTGCATTTTAGCATCTAAGGACTCCTTCAGTTGAATTTCTCCTCAGCTGATTCAGTTCTTTCCCAGTAAAAATCTCAAAGCTAGGTGAATCAAAGTTCACATCCTCTTAGAATCATCATAGAAATGATTCAATGCTGTTTGCCGGTGCCAGTAACAGAAAAAATTAATTGAGTTGCCTGAAATTGAAGGGACACACACATATGGTTTCCCTCCTCAACTCTGCATCTGTTTGCTTTCTGCAGAGAGCAGTCCAAAGGCAGAAAACGAGAAAAATCACTGGAGGTAAAACTATTTCCTTTGCTGAAACTGTAGGTAACCCATTAATAAAACTAGATACTGTTCGGCTCCAACACTTTTATACATATTGCCCAACTGTGTTTGCTTGTGTGTGTTCCAGGTGGGTGAGTTCCAGGACAAAGAGACAAAACACCAAGTCCTCTCACGTAGCTCCTCTGAGCCCAGCCAGCCCACCTTCCAGCCCTCACACACCGGCGATCACACACTCACCCGAGACCGGTCGCACACGCACAAGGAGGACGACGCACACACACAAGACCAGACACACACAGATCAGCTGTCGGACGATCACGCGGACACGCACTCGGGAGATGACGAGACGCTCGCGGCAGAAGTCACACACACACGAGAGAGAGACACTGGAAATGACACAGACATTCAAGAGCAGGCAGAAATTGTGCAAGAAAAAGGACAGAAGCACGTGGGAAATGACACAAACGCTGACGCCACACACACTCAGAGGCTTGAGGACACAGAGAGGGACAAAAAGATGGAGACAAACATGGAGGCAGTGGAAAGTGAAGAGGACAAAGCAGAAGAATTAAGGTGAGGGCGTATTCGTGCAATAGGTAAATACGAAGGTACACATATACGCTCACACACACACTGACTAGCCCTTTGTCCTCCGTAGCCACAAGAGGAAAACAACATGGCCGCTCTGCCACCTGAAAAAGAGGTCGCGCCTTTGGGAGGAGCAGCAGCCCGACTCGGAGGACGCGGCAGATGAGCCGCGCCCTGGGAAAGAAGCCAGTAAGCCTAAGCAGGACGGCGGCAGGACCCACCCGCTCCCCCCCACCCAGACCGTGGTGGTGTCTCCGCTGAGCCGCACCGAGGGGCCGTGGAGCAGAGCCACGCCGCCGGAGGGGGGCGACAGGGAGGCGGTGGCGCAGAGGCTGGCCGGGCTGGAGAAGGAGGCCCAGAGGCTTCGGACGCTGCTGGGCCTGGAGGTCAAGAAGACGACTCAAGGGACGATGACGACCGAAATGAGTCCTGAGAAGCCAGCAGGCGGGGCGGAGACACCGCCAGCGACCGCAGCGACCAGGGAGGTCGGCTGCCAGACGGAGGTGGGTGAGGTCAGGTGTGAGTCTGCAGTAGGTCAGGGCCTGTGTTCATTAGCTGGGTTTGTATCCAACTGTTTTTATGCAAATTATGATATATCAAGTTGAGAAATCAACTTGATATGGAAACAGCAAATTTGGATAAAGTTTACTCAGTGTTATGAAAAGTTTTTTCACGCTCGCATGATGCGGAAACATTTTTTACAGACAAAGAAAGTCTGCAATAAATAGCGATGAAAATGTATTTGTCAAATAGTGACGTAGACTTAGTTCAGTCTCATTGGACAATTTAAGTGGCTTTGGATATTCTGAAAGACTGACTAAAAAATGAAATTTAGGTTGTAATATGCCTGTCGGGATTGTACGGCCATTAGTTGATACATTATAATATTGCCAAGTGCATTTCTTTGTTTTTGTCTTCGGGCAGTTTGAAATATGGCCAACATTAGCGGACACAAAGAAACAATAGCAACTTGCCCAATACTAGTCAATTTTTGCAACCCTCTCCATTTGTCTGGTGGATGTGTGTTATTCTGACATTGAGGGAGCCTGTTTATTCACTTCAACCCAGCTGAAATTTTCCACCACATTTCAAAGGTTTGCTTAAAATTTGCATGATAGTTGGGTGGAAAGTATTCTAAAAATAATACCACCAGTCAGGTCGCATGGTTGTATAATTTCAGTGAATTAAAGGGCAATGACACTGAATTTCAGTGTTAAAATATGTTACTCCTATGCTCAAGGAGTAGAATTTACAACTGTCACCAGTAGCTAAAGATGAGATAGTTTGTCTCAACCACTAATCTGTGATGTCATACTGCTGTACAGCTCTATATGAATTGGGAAAAAAGCTCTTTCTCAACATTCAGATCCAACAGCAGGTTCTATGTAATCCTCTCCTGTCCTTCCGCAGCATCAGAGCTCGACTTCGTCCGGCAGCCCAGGACAGAGGGCCGTGTGCGGGCAGAAGGAGCAGAAGGAGCAGCCGGAGCAGGACAGAGCCAGGAGGGACAAGAATGAAACCCAGAGCCGGATGAGAGTCAGTGACAGCGATACCAGTTCACCGGAAGACACCCGGTGTGTATTCCTGTTCCTACTAAATACATAATGCACATGCAGACACAACAAGAAAACTGTATTTAATGGTATCACCCTTTATATGTGGTGCAGTGACAGACATACCGCTGTTTGTTTGTTTTTTGTTCTCACTTCTCCATTGTTCCCAAAATATTTCAGTCATATCCTCCCTGCCGTTCCCCTGAATTTTCACTTTCCTTTTTCTCCATTTTTTCAACTATATCTGGTTCCTCCTCTCTGATTTGCTCCTTTATTCCTTCCATTCCTTGTATAACAGCATCCTCTAATAGTCTTAATGGTCCAAATAATCTCTTATTTGCCCGTATCTACTATTTGCCCTTTTCTTGCTGGCTCCTTATTTTTGTATCGAACAGAACAGCCACCAGAGAAAAGGGAAACAAAGAAGAAAACAGAAAAATAGAAAAGCGGAATCAGTACTGTTGTTTTGTCCCTTGCACTCTGTATTTCTTGATTGCCTTTATTGTCGGAGAGAATTTAAGGTCAAGTTGCCCGAGACAGGAGTTTCAGCTGAACTGAACTGAACTGTGAATGCGCAATGTGACTTTACTCTCTGTGCCCTCACCCAGCCTGGCCCAGGAGACTCTGCGTAGTATCCGTGGCAACGTGGTGGCGCTCCTCTCCGCCCTCCTGCCCCAGCTGGACCTGGCCGGCATCAGCATGGAGACCGCCGACCTGGACAACATCCTGCAGCAGATCATAGACGTCAACTCGCTGAAACTATGATTGTCACTGTATAGTCCAGGTCTCTGTTATGGTTTTTCCCACTGTCGCAGTTTGGCTTGTTTTTCCTATACGCTTTGTGCACAGTTTGGCTGGGCATGACTACGCCGAGCCCAAACACACATGGTACTAACTCACTTTTGGTGCTGTCAGAGACGTCACTATTACATTAGGGACATGCAATCAATATACACTTGCACTGGTGGTGCTTGACTAATGGAAGAGCGCTGTATGTGCATCAGCTTTTACACACTGTGCCTTTGATCACTTTGCATTATACTTATGTAAGGATGCAGTACCAATACTGATACTGGTATTCAACACTGGGCCAATGCCAGGCTAAAACTGGGCATTGGTAAGAGAGAATTCCCCTAAAATCAGAGACGAAGAAGCTCATGAAACATGGCAAAAATTTAAATAAACAACTTTTTCAAATGGTAGATTTCTCTTAACAGCGCAAATCACTAGCACTTTTGTCCAGTGTGCAAACTTCTGCTCTAAGTTTGTATTGTTTTGGCGGGCAGGAATTATACCACGGCCAAACGGCCAGTGCTGTGGATGCCCCGGAGTGTGGCCGTAATGCCCCTTCTAAAATGAACTATCCACACGGCCAGTTTGGCATGCCCTGTTTTGACCTGGCCGTTGTGCCCAGGTTGTGCCCTTAAAAGAAAGTTGCGGATTTCCTCATTTCAAACTACATGCAACTCAGCAAATAAGCAAACTCACGTTTCCCAGAGTCTCCATCATCACGCTGGACATCAACAGTAGCGCGAGATTTCTCCCACTCCCGCAAATATATGTGTAACGTTAACGTAAACATTAACAGCTAATTATTAATTAAACTGAGAGGGAGAGAGAGAAGCCATCGCTAACTGCTAAGCTATCGCTAACTGCTAAGCTAAGTAACTAGCAGATCTGAAAAGCGTGTAAACAACTGTGGGATTAGCGAGAAAGTCGTTAAAAGAAGGAGAGAGCTATGAGTGCTTGAGCAGAACTAGTGTAAGTTTAAATGTACAAAGAAGAATATAGCAAAATTAACCGGGTTGAGAGCAGCAAAAACGCTGTAGCAGTAGTCTGCATATGAGGCGTTTAGGGGACATCTGTAATTTGTATCTACAGAAAAGAACCTGGGTTACACTTACGTTATCGTGTGTTACTGGACATGTAACTAACTTTGCAGTCTGAGCCATCTTACATATGTGCTATATCACACTGCAGCACTTAATTTTTCTATTAGGATATTTATTTTGTTGAGGAAAAAGGACTGAAAAAGGGATTTTAATAACCATTGGTTTTGGCCTTGGTGCCCTACATTTTGGCCGTGATGCCCCAATAAATTTGTATTTATCAAAGGCCAAAGTGGCCTTGCCCTAAAAATGACTTAATTCCAGGCCTGGTTTTGTAAAATGAATGGATTGTATTGGTCAGTATTAGTTCATAGTTAATAGTTAATAGAATCAAGTTTCTGCAGTGAAAAACTGATACTGTGGTGCATCCTTCGCTCTATGCAAACATGAACCGTTCCAGGCTGCTCTGGAGATCAGCAAGATAGACAGACATGGTGGAAACAGTAATAATTAGTATGTTTGAATAATTAAAGAACTCAAGGAGCGTCTGGTTTATTTTGTCTTGTTAGTGATGTGTCCGGTCTGGAGCCTGCTTCAGTGTCAAGGAGGGTAAATCAAGCTTAAATAGCATTTTTACTCATGTTCAAATATATTCTGCCTACGTCCATCACTGTGAGCATTTAGTACAACACTGCAAGGTAGTTCTTTCAGTTCATTCTGTTTTATGCTAATAATGCTTTTTTATTTGATTAAATCTGTGAAAAAGTCTTAGTGGTTAAAGTTGCAATGCCAAGCAAGTTAAGTTTCTAGAGTTGTTGTTGTTAGCCTATTGTGTATCTAATGCTGTTTTAACATGATAGAGCCTGAGTCGTGTGTGGATCTTACTACTGTTTTCTAAACCAATATCTGTTAGTTTAAAAAAAGAAAATTTTAATTTAAAAAAAGATGATGTGCTTTTGTTCCTTTTGGTTCTGTTTTCATTTACTATTTAAATTAGTTTTATACAGATGTAGCCTATTTTTTCCACCGGAAAGTCTTGGTATAATGTTTGTTTGCGGAAATATTCAGACATTCTTTATATGTAAGTGCTTTTCTAGTTTGCAATAAAAAAATAAACGAAATACACTGTAGATTGCCTCTTAATTTTTTGCTAATGTGTCAGACTGCCTCCTATGCATCAGTCCAATGGAAACTCCTGCAGTACTTCTTATTCACCACCAAGGGGAAGTGAAGCCATGTTACTTATTAACTTCTCTCTTACATCACCGTTTGTAAAGTCTGGTGTGTTACCAGGTTTTACTGCGACCCAAAAAGGTCAATCACCTCATTTAATGTCAGTGTCTGTCTGCGGTCATCTTGCCGTGCTGTGGGGATTCAAAATGACACCAAACCAGAGGGAACAAGGGAACATTATTGCTCCTAAATTCCTCCATATGTGTTTTATTTTTTTATTTTTTTTGCGTGATCTTTGCTTTCCATTATAATGATAAAAACTAGGTTACAAGATCAAATTTGGACTCATTTAATTTGAGTGCCACACATTGCCATACCCAAATGACGCTCGTGTAATCAAATCAAATCAAATTCTATTTATAAAGCACATTCCATACAACACAGTAACCCAAAGTGCTTTACAAACGTTCAGGGTCACGGAAAAGAAAGTAAGAAAAGCCAGACCAAGGGACACAAAACAGGAGAAATAACCCTTAAACAGTGTAAACAATGAAGTTTTGTAAAAGCTGTGTTGAAAGCCTAATGGGAATCTATCTATCTAGCTAGGTATCAATCACACACACACAAGAGCGCGCGCATACACGCACACGCACAAATCACCACACGCCCCCACGCGCCAACTTTCTCTCTCTCTCTCTCTCTCTCTCTCCCTCTCTCCGTCCCGCGTCCCTTTAAATATTTCTCCCCACCGGAGGAGCGTCAGAAACCGGCCGTCTTTTTCTGGTCGGTCCGGTGATGCCGACAGGTGCCCACGCTGCGATGGGAGCGCCACTTCTGCTGCTGCTGCCGCTCATCTGCGCGCTCGGAGACGCGCAGCAGTCTCCCCCCGCCATAAAGGAGTATTATATAGCCGCTGTGGAAATCGGATGGGACTATATCTACCTGGACGAGGTTGACGCGGCGTCTGACCAAAGGTTAACTTTTTTTTTTTTTTTTTTTTTTTACTTTAGCAATACACTCTTTGTCAGCGGCACACTGCAAAAGATGGTCATTTAGTGTCTCATTAAGTCTTAAAATGTTTTTTTTGGTTTTTTTTTCCTAAAACAAGTGTAAAGTTCTACCAATATGGGGTGCGATAATTCTAATTGCTTCAAAGACAGCTTCACTTGTTTCAGGAATTTTCTTGACAGTGTTCAGAGCTTGAAATAATGCAGAATGAGGCAAAAAAACCTATCAAGAAAATTACACGAGTGAAGAAAGTTCTTGAAGCAAGTTGATTTGCATTGGGAAATGGTTACATTGGGAACTCGTCCCAATGACAGATATTATAGAAAAATATGATTTTAAGATCCAGTTCTACTCGTTACAGCTTGTTCAGATGGATATTTTTTCCAGTGTATTCTCGCGGGACGCACGACTCTGCGCAGTGATTTATTCAAAAACCTTTTGAGCCTCCTCATTTTGCTCATGCTATTGACATGATTGTTTGAATGACTTAGATGATGTTATGTTTCATAAACTTGATTTGAATTGGTTTCATTAATTGGCTGTATTTTATTTTTAGGAGGAGATCCAAAGATATTCCCCAAAAATACATCAAGGCTGTTTACAGGGAGTACACTGATGCCACATACTCCGTCCCCAAGCCTAGGCCTGCTTGGGCAGGTGGGTCTGCTCTGCTTCTGTAGTCTCAAATATATTTTGGGATCATATTTTCATCACATTTGATAAAGTATTTTATTGATTATTGTAGCAATTTGTCCATTCCATTTATGGCCTAGGAGAGTCCAATCAATATTTGTGAATCTATACTCTCTATGTAAAAAGTGTAAAATCTGGAGTTGCTTTACAGACAGTGAATGGGAGAGTGATGTAGACCAAAATGGAGCAGCTTATATTTTACACCATGGGAGTCACATGTATGAATTTTCACTGGTTGCAGGTATCCAGGGCCCGGTGATCCACGCCCAGGCCGGCGACAGTGTGGTGGTCCACTTCAAAAACCTGGCGTCCCAGCCCTACAGTATCAGTCCTGTAGGGGTCAGCTACTGGAAACAGTCTGAAGGTGAGAACACAAAGTACTGGGACAGTGAGCCGAAGGTAGCCTCTTTTTTGTTGCGGTCATCATTTGAACTTGGGTTTTTAATCATTTGTTGACTCACATCATTTTTCATGAGTCGACAGCAGTCTGTTCTGTTTGCTCATGATTCGACTCAGCTTTTTGACTCATGCTCAGTTTTTGATGTTAAATCCATATTAAACTGCACATGAGTCAGTAGCAAAAATAGCCCAAACGCCTAGTTAAGCTTACTGTTCCAATGCTACAGTGACTTTTACAGCATGATGAAGCATACATGCCAGTCAGATGTCCTCACCCACATGATCTGCTGAAGTCTGGAGTATTTAGTGAGACCCTGAGAGAAGCTGAGAGAACAGAAGCTGGTCATACTTATGGTTCCAGTAGCAAGAGTGTAAAGCAATGAGTTGACAAATAATTTCCAGTTCCACCCTTCATGCAGCTGGCTGGAGTTAATGTTGAGTTGCTGCTGGCCAGAATCATAAAAGTAACAAACAATTTGATAATAAGCGGTGGCAAGGGAGGCATTTGTATTTATTACCCAATAGCAAATACCAAAAATATGTGTCCTTGTGCTTTAAAAATTACAGCCAATAGTCATTATGTTTATCCTCCCTATGCAGAGTTTTATGTTCACAACCAAAAGGTCAGTATTACAGCAGGAGGCCTGCATTAAACACATGCAGGAATCTGAAGTGGGTAAAAAATGGATATAAATAGTTGCAATTTCTTTGATCTTCTAAGACACGTCAGCTTCCAGAGAGGAAACACTTGGGGCAACAGGTACTATTGCATGTCTGGTCTGATCTAAAGGGGTCATGAGCGTCCACTGAGGGCTGGCACATTAGCATGGATCCTCATGCTGATCGTGCCCCGGCTAAACCTCCTGGGGCTTACCAGCTTTAAAATCTGTAGCAGCCAGTTACTGTAAACGGCCGATGTCTTCCTGCCACAGGCTGGATTCTCATGAGAGTTTACCGTAATCTGAAAATCTGCTGCTCTCATGTCCAGGAACGGCTCTTTATGAAGCCGATCTAATCCAATCCAGAGTCAGTAAAGAGTCAAGGGAGGGAAAGGTTTGTGTGTGTGCCCGTGTGTAATTGTGTCGATATGAGTCAGTGCACATGTGAGTCAATGCTTCCCCTATATGTGTTTTTTTTTACATCAGCGGTGCTTGAGAGACTCTGATTTTGGTTTCACATTTATTCCTGTTTTGAAGCTATTGTTATATTATAATTCTCATGATAAAAGTGGCAATTCTGAATATTCCCTAATGAAAAACCACCAAAATATTCATACAGGGACTTCTAGTTTGTCTGTGGTACTCAAAAGTGAGTTTATGTTGCTTTATGCTATTTTTTTTATCTCCTGTGATATTACTAGAGGATTTTCTGTGGTACATTTTTGGACCTACAGTAGATCCATGATATTTTAAAATTTCACTGTCATGATTGTATATTATCCCTCTAAAAGTAATCATAGGATTGCTATATTTCTTTTTAATAAGGGTAAGGACTTTAATGAGTTTGCATTAGACCAAATATATCATTGTATCTAACTGTGATGGCAATGTTCTTGCTTGGGTGACCCACCCCTGCTGAGTGAATATAGTGGAAACCCTCTCTCCCCTCCTCTGCTCTCTCTCTCTCTCTCTGTTTTTCCAGGAGCGGGGTATGATGACTCAACGGCGGGCCAGGAGAAGAAGGATGACGCTGTGCCTCCTGGAGGATACTATGAGTACGTGTGGGACATCAACGCTAAAGACAGTCCCACCGCCAGCGACCCCGAGTGCCTCACCTACTCCTACTCGTCCCAGGTGGACACGGTCCGAGACGCCAACTCAGGACTCATCGGAGCCCTGCTCGTCTGCAAGTCAAGTTAGTGTGTGTGTGTGTGTGTGTGTGAGAGAGAGAGAGGGGGATAGGCCCCTAATTACACCTACAGGCAGACATTTTCTTGTTTTTAATGTGAGTTTATATCCTTCATTGCTCTGGAAAGCACTTTGTGACTAGCTCATCATTTGTTTCAGCAATAAAGGTTATCTCACAGTCACTACCAGGCATACTGTATGTATGAGTGTGTGTTGATGTGTGTGTGTGCTCTCCCAGGTGCCTTTACACAGGACGGTCAGAGGAGAAGCCCAGAGTTCGTCCTGCTGTTCGCTGTGTTTGATGAGACCAAGAGCTGGTACGGGGAGATCGGGGAGCGGAGGAGCAGAGACAGGTTCAAGAAGAGCAGCGGCAGGAAAGACTACCACACCATCAACGGATACATCAACTCTACGTTACCCGGTAATAAATCAAGCTGTTCGCTCAGGAAGTCTTGTTGTAATGATAAGCTTTGCTATCACTATGCTCAGTGTGGCTGTATGTGGTCTACACAGGAATTTAACCTCATTCTGTGTCTCTGTCTGTCTGTGTGTCTATGTGTGTGTGTGTGTGTGTGTAGGTCTGACCCTGTGTCAGGGCCGTGATCATGTGTTCTGGCATCTGATCGGGATGGGCACCGCTCCGGAGATCCACTCCATTCAGTTCCAGGATCACACTCTACAGGTGATACAGGTCTTCACCATGAAGCATCCTGACCTCAGTCACAGCAAACAAATTCATTTATTTTCAAACTCCTAGATTTCCAAAGTTAGAATTAGACATTTTCAGGAATACTTATTACAAAGTCCAAAAATGAAACTAATCAGACTGTGTGCTTATTGTCTCAACTGTCTGTCAAAATGGAATTTTCTTGCACGTATAAACAATTAATCCAATGCGACTTACTATTTTACTGAAGTGGCATAGAGGCAATTCAGTTCTAGCCTGCTTGTTTTGAGGTGAGATGTTTCTATAAGACCTTTGGGTTTTAGTTTTCTAACTTACCTGCACAGATTACTGACTGCATCTTTTCTTTCTGTTGTTTTTATAATTGTAGTTTATCACTGTATGTTTTTATCACTCCACTTCCATCTTATAACACTGTACAAAACAAAATTAAACTTAAATTACACATGTAAACTTAGTCAGTGACTAGGAATACCTGTTACTAGTGATGTTTTTACTACATTAGTAGATTTTTTTTTTTTTAAATGATCTCATGAAATAAATTGATCCCCAACTCCAGTTCATCATAGTGGCAGAAAAATGCAGTTGTTGGATGCTTCTTACATACAGTATATGAAGTACTGTGTGAAACCTGACCTTAAAATCTGTTTCAGATGAGTTGCAATGCAGTAGTAGAAATTGTAGAAATCTGTCATTTTATTCATTCTAAAATTTTTAGATCTATCTAGGCTATCTGAGGCTTTTTGAATGTTCTTTAGCTTGTTTACTTCTTGTTTCACAACTGGCAGCTAGGATGATATCATACAAACAAAGAATACGTTTTCTTTTTCCTTGTTACAAAGCTAATTTATCTTGTCAGACACAATGACACAGTCTAGCATGACATCCTCTCCTAGTCAGACATACACACATACATTGCACTCTGGCATCATCCTCTCTTTATCAACATCTTTGTTTTTTCAGGTGATGAGCCATCGTAAGGTAACCCTGGAAATGACCCCTATGACCTTCACCGCCGCAGAAATGAAGCCCACCACTCTGGGCCGCTTCCTCATCAGCTGCCAGATACACGCCCACCTCCACGGTAGGAAAGACCCGGTACTGAAATTCATCTCATCTCCTCTAGTTCTATTAATAACTCTTATTGTGAACCTCTGTCCTCCCCAGCTGGCATGAGCGCTGTGTTCACGGTAGAGAACTGTCCCGAGCCCGTCACTCCGCCCGGCCCGGACCTGCGGAACGTCAAGCACAAGGACTACGGGGACTACACCTACGGTGAAGAATACGGCAACGGCGAGGACATGTTCAACACCGTAAACTTTGAGCCCATGAAGCCAAGACCGCAAGCCAGGGCCAGCAGGGGACAGAGCACTAAAATCTGGCAGCATTATATCGCCGCTGAGGAGATCACCTGGGACTATGCTCCTCACCTCAAACCCACAGACAGGTAGGGAAGACAGGGAGGAGGAGGAGGGGAAGACGGGGAAATGAAGTGATTGTATGGAAAAGGCTGTATTAATAAACATTTCTGTAAATCCGTAAAGCCAGAAAGGCTCATTTTCATCACTGTAGTAGAAACATCCTTCTTTGCTGTTGCTCTCCCCTATCAGTGAGCTGCAGTCGGGTTACTTCTCTGCTTCTCCCCATCGACTGGGCTACCAGTATAAGAAGGTGGTGTATGTAGAATACAAAGACAGCACCTTCACCCAGAGGACAAACCCTCACAACACACTGCTGGGCCCACTGCTGAAAGGAGAAGTCAATGATCAGTTCCATGTGAGTGAGTCAAACTCAATACATACAAGTTATTGTGTGTGGATGAGCCGAACCTATAGTAAGAAAATTTAATGTAAAAGGACATGCTCTTTCTGTGACTTTCTATTGAACTCCCTTTGGTTTGAATTGTGCTTCCAGATCATTTTCAGGAACCTGGCCAGTCGCCCTTTCAATATCTACCCCAACGGCCTCACCCGGATCCATCCACTGCAGAGATCCACAAATGGTAAACTTAATCGTGGACATTAAATGTGACTTAAATAATGTCTTTCTAACATCCTGAGTGCCATAACAGAAGATTTTTTGCTGTACCTATTGTACTGATTTTGAGTTTCAAGGAGATCACTATAAAGTGATTTTTATTACTATAAAAATCAAACTAAAATGGAAGGAAAAGGTGGTGTTAAATTGTACTCCCTTGTCATTGTAAATTTCACTTGTCCCCTTTCTTTCTGTTCTTCCATCTGCACACCTGATCATGTGAATAGCTAGCGATGCACACTTGCAAATCCGCTTCAAACCTGTATATCTGTCAACAAAGACACTGTCGTATTATTAGCATCTTTAAGTACCCTCTATTGGTCTTATACTTATCTACGTCTTATTCCCTGCTGCTGCGGCCCAGATTCCCTACAGGGACCATCAAAGTTTCATCTAATCTGCTCTAATTAAAAACAGTGGCAGAGAAGGACCTGCGCTCCATGGCGGTGCCCCCCAATGGGACGTTTGGCTACGTTTGGAGGCTGACGGCGGACGACGGGCCCCTGGAGGGTGACCCCCAGTGTCTGACCCAGCTGTACCAGAGCACCGTCTCCCCAGAGAGGGACCTGGCCTCGGGGCTCGTGGGCACCCTGCTCATCTGCAAGTACGAGGCCATCGACATCAGAGGACGCCTGGTGAGAAGAACTCAGCGTCACTGTCTTTTTAGCTCAGTTCCAATGAACATAAACAACGTAGCCTCTCACCTGCACTAATACCATTTCATATCCTGTGTCTCTTTCACTTCATGGCTGATTCTGTTGTTGGGTTCAGTTGGGCTCAGATAAGGAGAGGAGCCTGATGTTTGCTGTCTTTGACGAGAACAGAAGTTGGTACATCGGCGAAAACATTCAGAAGTACAGCCAAGATCCCTCCAAAGTCAATCCCAACGATCCCGACTTCTACAGCTCCAATGTCATTTACAGTGAGTTCACCATATGTCACCTTCACACTGTAGTATGGAGTTACTTTTGTATGTTTATATTGAAAGTGAAAAAAAGTGATTACAAAAAAAGTTTTGAAAGTCAATTTTTTTTTTCTCCTTTCACATACAGTGTCCTTTCTCATTCATTCAAATCTTTATTTTTCATTTAAATGCCTCTTTTTGGTGTGGGTGAAGTGTGGAAGAGAGGGGCATGGTAACTCCATATCATAGCTAACTGATGATATTGTTGGAGGATGAAATATAATTTAATTCCAGCTTCACCTGGCTCTTACACTACTCTACTGCCACAGAACCACCTGAATATCACATCAAAAAGCGGGAATTATCCTTAAACCTCAAAGTGTGAATGTGTGTCCACTTCCAGGTGTGAACGGCGTCATGTTCAGCGGGCGCCAGTTTGTGATGTGTCAGAGTGATGTCACCTTCTGGCACGTGGCCAACGTGGGCACCCAGAGCAACTTCCTCTCCGTCTATTTCACAGGAAACCTCTTCAAGTACCA
This sequence comes from Centroberyx gerrardi, assembly GCF_048128805.1. Classification (NCBI taxonomy): domain Eukaryota; kingdom Metazoa; phylum Chordata; class Actinopteri; order Beryciformes; family Berycidae; genus Centroberyx; species Centroberyx gerrardi. The sequence continues at coordinate 8,248,253 of NC_136012.1, read as the reverse complement.
CAACGTCTACCAGTCCGTCCTCACCCTCTTCCCCATGACTGGCGAGACCATTCCCATGGAGACCGAGCTGACGGGTAAGGTCTCAGACTGGAGTTTTAGTGATGCAAACATTTTTCAGCAGCAGAGCTGTTCTGGAGGCAGAAATAGTCTCATTGGTTGAGTAAAACCTCAATGGGCGGAGCCAGAAAACCCAAGAGCGCAAGTTAGCGAATGGCCAAAGTTGACTGGCAAAGAAAATGGTCAAAATATAAATAAAAATCTAAATCTTCTTTTATGGCATTCATGATCTTGGAAGGTCAGCAGCTAGCTAACTAGCTTACCCAGATAGCTATAGGCTAGTATGGCTAGTTTGAACTTGGAAGGTCAGCTAGGCTAACTAGCTAATCAGTTATTAGAGTGCTGGCTTCATAACTTAGCCAGAAAAACTGTGGTTCTTTGGCTCAACCCATTGGGGTTTAACTCAACCAATGAGATTATTTCTGCCTCCATAGAAGCTCTGCCTCCAATAATGTTTGTATAACTCCAATCTGCAGTAAAGTAGCCTACCAGGAATCATCCCATGCTACAAGTCAATTGAGGTCAGCTGTAATTTAGTTATCTGATCAACCCCCAAGGCCCAGGACCTTCTTAAAGATTAAAATTACAATTGAATTGATAGATCTCTGTCTTAAGAATATGAAATGAATCACTGATATTGTATTTAACCAAAGCTGTTGATGTGTTTCCCGCCATTCAACTGTCAGAAATCATTTTTTATCAGTATAGCAAGCAAATCAGGTTCAATTAGCGTGGTAATAAATTTAGCTTCCTCATTCTAAGCCGCTAGTGCATGAAATACTGATTAAGAATTGTTACTCATTGTCGCTGATGTGAAACAAAAGAATTAGCGTACTGTCATTTCAACATAGCTTCTTCCTCTTCCACTTGAAATGTGAAAAAATACTACAGCCTTCAGTCGACCTGCTAGACTCAATCACATCAACTCTTACCTATGTCGTCTCTCAGGTGAGTGGGAGATCAGTGCCTTCGACGGCAGCCTCAAGAGCCGGGGGATGAGCATCCTCTACACGGTTCGGCCCTGTGACAACGGCGACCTCCCATTGGTCGATAACGAAGACGATGACTTATCTTACTATCTGGACGAGATATTAGGACCACGGGCGAGGAGCAGAAGACCCCAGAATCGCACAGTGACGGTTCGGCTGTGCAAGAAACCCTTCCCTAACGACAACGCAACTCAATCAGTAAACACCACTGATAACGTCACTAATGATGTCACTGCGGAGCCTGGGGCTGCAGGAGGAGAGTCGCTGTGCGAGGTGAGGAATGTGACGGTGACATCATCACAGGGGGACAATGGCAACATGGTGTCAGAAGGAGAAATCCCACAGGATATCTTGGAGGAACTGGAGAGAGACGGGGAGTGGACGGCGTCGGTGGCCCAGGACGGGGTCAGACCCGGACCCGGACCTGGAGGACAGGGAGGCGGGAGACAGAGAAGACAGGCAGAGGGAGACGGGACAGATGGACATGTGGATGTTTCGGAAGGTAGAGGAACTGGGATAGAGGTCGGAGGAGAGGCTGCAGGAAACAGGACTGACACTGGTGCCAAGATGAAGGCTGAAGTAAGGGGCGAAGTGGCGAGGGAAAAGAACGGGACGAAGGGAGAGCTGGAGGAGAGCAACGAGATCTTACTAAATCCACTGCTGAACAAGAAGGACTCAACCTTGGAACCAAGCAGTTCACAAGATCTGGATCAGAATCTGGTGGCACAAAACCACATTCAGTCTGAACTTCAGACAGTGGATCTTCTAGATCTGGGTTACTACAACGATACTAATTATAACGAGACCGCAGCAAGGATAGCTCTGTCTCTAGAGTATGACGACTACAGCCAAGAGGTACTGCGTGTGTGTGTGTATGCAAGTATGTGTGTGCATTCCTGGTTAAGTAGGCTTAAGTATTCATGCTTCATTTCATAGGCTGGATGAGACTTCACCGTCAAAAATCAAAGGACTTCCCTCTCACCCATACACTGATTTTTCATTTTTCTATATTATTCTTAATTTATCATAGGAGAACAGCACATCAGATATATTTGGTACAGATTACATGGACCTGCGTTCCGGAGCTACTAATTACCAGCACTACTACATTGCTGCTGAGGAAGTCACCTGGGACTATGGCATCACACTGCCACACCAGCTCATCAAACCCAGGTTGGGAAAACGTACTGTTCTGGTTTCCCTGCAGGACTTAAGGGCTTTTTTTCATATTAATTTGGTTGCTTGATCTAAGTAATGTAAGAGCTAAGAACTAGGTGAAATTTGAGAGGATGTTTGAAACTACATCCAGCAGTTTCATAGTGTTGCTGCTTATAAATATGTCAAAGAATACCAAATATTTCACAAATACCAATGGAAAACTGTGTTTAAAAGGGTTAATCCCTTCTAAGCAATCTTTAAAGCAGCTGTATTGGCTCATCTCCTCCCCTCCTCAGAGAGATGCGTCGCGGCATGAGGAAGTTCCTGCCGGAGTATAAGAAGGTGGTGTTCCGGGCCTACAGGGACAAAGACTTCCTTCATCCTATGGCAAGAGGAGAGCTCCAGGAACACCTGGGAATCATGGGACCTGTCATCAGAGCCGAGATCAATGATCTCCTCACTGTGAGTCAGTGGTAGCTGAGCAGTAGGTTTTCACCTCCAAAAACTGTCAAAATAAAAAAAAAAAACTGCATTGTCATGTATTCTCTGTAGGTACTTGAATGACAATGTTCAATACACAGCAAAGTTTACAGTGTTAATAAGGGCAACTATCTTAAGTGTTAAATTAACTCTGATGGGTGTGGACATAATATGTAAACACTGGCATAATGTTGATTTTTAATACTGTTGAGTTAAAGTAACAGTGACTATTTTGCTACGTATGATGCATCATAATAAAAACTATAGAGCAATTTTTTTATTTCATTTACTTATTTATAATGTACTTTATAATGTACTATAATGTAAAGTGTTTACGTGTTTCTGCAGCTCCTCAACATCACTCAACTTCCTAATCTCAAAAATATTTGTCTCAGATTTTGGGAAAAAAAATCCTCTGTTTTTATTAGGCGACCTATCTATTTTACAATTATAAAATCAAAGTAATTTTCTCCTTTGTCGTATTCAAGGTGAGCTTTAAGAACAAGGCGTCCAGGCCGTACTCCTTTCACCTCCAGGGAGTGTACGACCGCAGCCAGGGGGCCGGCATGGCCCAGATCATGGCCTCGGCCCCCGCCGGGGTCCCAGGAGAGGCCGTGCCCCCCGGGGAGGCCCGCGTCTACAACTGGAGGATAACCAGGAAACAAGGGCCCACCAGCACCGAATTTGACTGCAAGGCTGGGGCTTACTACTCCACTGTGGACAAGGTGTGTGTGTGTGTTCACCTCTAGTCTGTTTCAGTGCTGTTTCATGGATGTATGTGTCTGTCTTTTGAATATGCTCTTATTATAGTTTGGGACTTTTCATTACTTTTTATTTTTATATAGTTTTCAATTTCTATTTCAATTTCAGTTTAGTTTTAATTAGTTTTCACTGTGGGATTGGTCATTTTAGTTTAGTTTTTATTTAGTTTCTGTGCTAGTTTTAGTATTTTTGGTAAAGGTAGAATGATAGAAGGCAGAACAGGTATGTTGTATGTGTTTGTAATAGGCATTGTGTAACACAAACAATAAATTATACATTTTTAAAAATGTATTTACAAGAATTTTGCATTTGCAAATTAGCATTCATTAAAAACAGCAAAAAAAAATCTCTTTTTACCCTGCACATAAACTAAAAGATGAAAACTAAAAAATATTTGTATTTTCTTTTAATTAGTTTTAGTTCAGTTTTAGCTTTTTCACAGTCTCATTTTTCATTGATCAGCTTTAGTTTTAGTTTACAATAATAACCTTGGCGCTTCTGTTTTTCTCCTACTAGTATATGCTAATATAAGGATACAACAATGTTCTTTACTGTGTTCCCCTGCAGGAGCGGGACCTTCACTCAGGTCTGATTGGTCCGCTGGTCATCTGTAAGGCCGGTACCTTCAAGTCCCGTCTGAAGCTGCAGACCGGTATCCAGGAGTACACCCTGCTCTTCCACACCTTTGACGAAACCAAGAGCTGGTACCTGGAGGAGAACCTGCGGCAGCACTGCACCCCTCCCTGCCAGGCCGACCCAGAAGACCCCTGGTTCCAGACCAGCAATAAGTTCGCAGGTGGAGAAACTAAAAATAGGGATGATCGGGTCATATTATGATCAAGGATCTATAATGGTTAAGGATCCGATTTAGGTTAAGGTTAAGGTTATGCAGGTCGATTAACTACTTACATATAAATGGATCCAATTTAAATAGGCTAGTAATACACTTTTGGTAATCTAATTTAAACTGTAGAGCTCTCATTCTGGAATTGCAGTTAGGTAGTAATATATTATATTATATATTATATATACTGTACATATATATATATGTGTGTATATATAGTTTGTCAATCTACTATTGACTATTACTAGTACTATTCTCAGAAATAATGCCATCTTTTCTTTCTCCATAGCAATAAATGGCTATGTGGCGGAGACTCTTCCTGGTCTGATGGTTGCCCAGCACCAGACAGTCAGGTGGCACCTGCTAAATGTGGGGAGCGACGGGGAGTACCATGCCGTGCACTTCCACGGCTTGTCTTTCAGCGTTCACACTGAGCAGGAACACCGTATGGGGGTCTACAACCTCTACCCTGGTAAACACACACATACATATGTACACATACAGCATTATGCGACTTCTCTCTCTGTCTCTCTGCTACTTTCTCTCACACAAAAACACTACCAAGTGAATAGATTATGTAAAGTACTTACCGTACATATGTAGAAGCATACCCACACATTTACACAAACTCTCAGCAGACTGGAGTTTTACGACCTTTACTCTGGAGGCAGAAATAATCTAATTGATTGCGTTAAACATCAATGGGCGGAGCCAAAGAACCACAGTTTTTCTGGGTAAGTAACATTAGACTGAAGCCTAGTGAAAAATGCAAGGGTTAAAAGAGGAGGAAGCTAATATTATGAAGCCTAGCACACACTTGCTACTAACTGAATAACTAAATGCAGCTTATAGTAAGTTATCTAGGTTAGCTAGTTAGCCTAGCTGACCTGCCAAATTCAAACTAGCCATACTAGCCTGTAGCTATCTAGGTAAGCTAGTTAGCTAGCTGCTGACCTTCCAACATCATGAATGTCATGGTCATGAATGCATTAAAAAGGTCATTGCCATTTATATGTTAATTATATTTTGACCGCAGTTACTTCTTTAGCATTCAAGTTTGCCAGTTAGCTCATGCACTCTGAACAAATTTTGCACTTTAGCTCCGCCCCTTTACGTTTAACTCAACCAATGAGATTATTTTCTACCTCCAGAGCAGCTCTGCCTGAGAAAAATGTTGGTATGACTAAAACTCCAATCTGCAAACTTTCTATCTCTCCTTTGTCTTTGTCTTTCACACTGCTGCTCCATGTATTGCATTGGACTCTCCCTCCAGGAGTGTTTGGCACGGTGGAGATGAGGCCCCCCACAGCGGGCACCTGGTTGGTGGAGTGCACTGTAGGAGAGTACCAGCTGGCTGGCATGAGGGCCAAACTACTGGTCTATAATCCACGTATGTACACCTTGAATGAACATAACTGTGAAAAATATTGCTGCAGTTGACAGTTTATCAATGGTAATAAATGGAATTTTTCACTACTGGGAGTGGGAACTCGATTACTTACACTCCTATTAAATTCCAACACTCCTGCAACTGAAGTATTTAGAGTCAGATTGTCTAAATTCTGTGCCAGAGGTTTTCCCACATTACCAGGACACATTTCTGAGGTACAGTCACACATTCTATGCATGTCAAAACACCAAAACAGCGTGTCAGTCATCGCTAAGATACTTTCCCTTCTTTGTATTATGATGAATCATATCTGTGTATCAGCCTCAGATGGCTATAAATAAACTACCGTGTTACAGTGTGGTTCGATCTTGCTTCACATCTCGTATCAAAAGTGCACAGACTTGGATTTCGGGAATTTTTGAGAACGGATGATTATACACAGCTGGAATTCTGATGTACATCAGTGAATGGCATTTCCTCATGCTGGCTTTACAGGATGTGTGTTGCCTCTGGGGATGAAGTCGGGAAGGATTGAGGATTCCCAGATCACCGCATCAAATCACATAGGTAAGACGGCCTTTCTGTTTAACCATTTAACAAGGCTAATGGACCGAGAAGACACTCTAATGTAAGAGTTAAGCACATACACTCACACATGGAAAATGAAAAGAACAACTCCAGTCTTGTGCTGGTGGCCTCTGAGCAGCTTCATGAAATCTCAAAGCCTGGAAATGACTAATATTGACATGGATTATATAATTGTGTGTGTGTGTGTGTGTGTGTGTGTGTGTGTGTGTGTGTGTCCAGGTAGTTGGGAGGCCAGGCTGGCTCGGCTGGACCAGTCTGGTTACATCAACGCCTGGATGACCAGAGACAAGATATCATGGATACAGGTGAGACACAGAGCTTTCTTCCATACTGTTATCCTCTTCCCAGCATTTATCGGCTACATCAGTGGGCCTCATGCAAGAAACTGAAGGAATTAATCAGTAGTCTCTTACTTTGTTCATGGGTAAGAACAGAAATGGGGGCACGCTTCATGAGCCTGCCTTTGGATTTTCTTACTGTTCTCTCTGCATGAGGTCCAATGTGTGTGTGTGTGTGTGTGTGTGTGTGTGTGTGCTCCCAGGTGGACCTCCAGAAGCCCGCCCTGCTGCACGGTGTCCAGACCCAGGGAGTCAGGGCTTCACTGAGGGACAACTTCATCACCCACTTCAACATCTCCTACAGCCTGGACCAGGAGACTTGGACCACCTACCGAGGAAACCGCACCAGGTCCACCTACGTATGTCTGCCTCTGTAGAAGAATGATTGGTTGACTGGTTGATTGGTTGACACACACTGCGCATTATATTTTAGCAGCTGATAAAACACTACCATTACAAACAGCAGCACCTATGATCTTATCTTGTATCGGTTTGGGAGTTCTCAGGCTCAATTCATCATGAACAATCTCTTCCTGTAGACTAGTAAGTTACCATCAAGTGGAAAATAATGAAATGTGTTTCAGATCTTTAACGGCAACATGGACGGCTCCAAGGTGAAAGACAACCGCTTCTCTCCACCAATCGTGGCTCGCTACATCAGGATCCATCCAGTGAACTCTGTGAGAAACCCCGCCCTCCGCCTGGAGCTGCTGGGCTGCGACCTCAACAGTGAGTTGTACCGAGGGAATCAGCATTTTCTCAGTGTTTCAGTTTTACAATGTCAAAAGGCTGAGGATGACTCTGCTCTGTGTGTGTGTGTGTGTGTGTGTGTGTGTGTGTGACCAGGCTGCTCTCTCCCTCTCGGGCTCCAGAGGAGGCTGATTCCTGACAGCAGCTTTAGCTCCTCCTCGTTTCATTCATCTCTGCTGCGCACCTGGAGCCACGCCCTCGCCCGCCTCCACCAGCAGGGCAGCGCCAACGCCTGGAGGCCGAAGGTGCAAGCACACACGCACACACTCACAATAATAGACACAGAATTTTATATTTTTATTACACCTATTTAAAGCAAAAAGTATTTTTGGAAAACAGGTGGTATAACTCAATAAATAACACTTTCACTTGGGTAAAGACAGTCTGCTCTGCTCATCACCCCTACCAGTTCCTTACATAGAGAGCAAACAGGACAACATGACATAAATGGCACAAAAAAGTAAATAGCAGCCAACTCAAAACATTTTGTAATTATGGTTTAGATATTGACTTGTTTTCATGAAAAAGACACAGGAAAAGAGCGCAAAATAAAGTTAACGCCCACACTGAAAGCTGATTGGTTCCCGTTATGTACCTCAGCGACGCTGTTCAGATCACGTCAAGACATTTTCCAAAGCGATATCGCAAAGTGTTCGCTTGCTCGCACTATGTTAGGAACCGGTGTCATGCGTGCTGTTTTTCCATAATATGACTTCTCTCCTCTCAGCTTCTCACGCTTCTCTCTCCTTTTATTCTTTTGCCCTGTAGTCTCTCTCTTCTCCTCTCCTCTCGTTCTGCTTTCCTCTCCAGCTTATCACTTTCACACTCCGCGGCACTGAGCCGTAGAGGTGTGATTTGTCCTCCTATCAGACTCTTGAGTTGTTGTGAAAGGTCACAAGCCGAGCACTAGGGCTTGTGATCGCTGGACAGGGGTCAACGACCGCAGGCCGACCATTACAGACAGGCATTTGGTAGAATTGAATGGCGAAGGATAAGGTTGAAGGTGGTTTGTGTTGCAAAAGGGATACAAAGGCTTAAGTAAGCTAAGATCACTTAATTAGTACGTTTCTTTTTTTGCATGCACACTTCCTTAAAAGTTTAGGAGCATTCAACATGTAACCTTAGTATTCAGTTTTTTTCACTTTTTCTGTATATAAATAAGTCCAAACAGGAACAATTACTTCTTGCAAAATGTGATCCAGGATTCAGAATAAAATAATATTACCTAGATCTACTTTTCCTTGTTTGTAAATATGTGAGAAGTATGTTTTTTTTAGGTTAGAGTTTCAAAATAAAAATGGGAAAGTGGTGCTTTGCTGTGTTTGTTCTGAGTTTCATTTTTCTGAGTTCCATTGTTTTCCAGGGACTTTTACTGCCACCAACTAACCTTTTCCCATCAATTTCCCATGCTGTAGTTGTTTTTCATGAACGATGGATGACATGAATGAGAATGGAAAAAACTCCACACATTCATGGTTAAAGCATCTGCTTATCCTTTGTGCAGTCACATCTTGTCAATATAATAGAGTGGGAAAAATAAAAATCTTTCCATTTCCTGCTTGACATAGCTGGCTTTGGCCCGTAAGGGGAAGTCCTGCCCGCCGGCGTCTAGATGTGTTGTGTTCCCTCTGGGCCCTCCTTCACCCTCGCTTCCAAATAACAGGACACACTTGCGTTCCATCTTTTCCTTTGCTTTTTGATCTTAATATTTTGCTTTCTTTATTTAAAACCTTCTCCTCTGTTCCCCCTTTCCCCCCCAGAACAACAACCCCCATGAGTGGCTGCAGGTGGACCTGGAGAGAGTCCGCCGCATCACAGGGGTCGTGACCCAGGGAGCGCGCTCGCTGCTGACCCAGATGATGGTGACCGAGTTCTCGGTCACCGTCAGCCACGACGGACACTCCTGGAGCAGCGTGTTGGAGGAGGACTCGCAGAGAGAAAAGGTACACATACCAGGGTTAGACTGATGTATTGATGTTTTTGGGAATTCATTTTTCATTTAAAGGCCCAATGGAGCCCAGTTTTTCCCCTACCATTGAATAGGTGTGGTGGTTCACTCTGCTTAAAGAGCTGGGGGAAACAGTGAATACTTGGATGTTTTTGGCATTAAAATGTTCAGCTTCAGTCTAGAAATATCACCACTTCATTCCTCTCCTCCCTCCTCTCCCTCCTCAGATCTTCACAGGAAACGAGGACCCGGACGAGGAAGCCCTCACCCTGTTTGACCCCCCTCTGTTCGGCCGCTACCTCCGCCTCCACCCGCGGGGCTGGATCAACGACATCGCCCTGCGCCTGGAGGTGCTGGGCTGTGACACGCAGCAGCGCCTCTGAGACCGCTGGGTCCCGCCGTACAGCTCTGCAGCGAAGCCCGGGGGGGGGGGGGGGGGGGGGGACATTTGATGCAAACAGTTGTGATAAACTCACCGGCGGCGTGTCATCGTTATCTGTCATCATCTGGTGTTCGCTGTGTGGTTTCTTTTCCTAGTTCGAACTTTAACAAGCAGTGAGAAATGTCAAATTCTAAAGCGGAGAAACCTCTTAAGTTATATATGAACTGTTTAAATTTGTATGAGAGAAGATGGTAGTTCTCTCTCATCTTTTCATTGCTGTCCAGTCAGATTCAGGTTCAAAGGAGGAAGATAAGCACACAGTCGATACAGTATTTACTTCACCTTTGCAGTACACTCTACTCAACTAAGTAACTCTACACACCACGCCTTTTGAATGTAGCCATGTGTAAATATTTCAGTCTGGATGGATGTATACAGTTTGAATGATTATTGTATATCACTGAGAAAGTTGTTATTGTTATTGTATATTGCTGCTTTATTATAGTTTTAATAAACAATGAATTTTGAAGAGTTTCAGAGGCTTTAATTTGACGTCTAGCTCCAGGCAAAAAATGAAACCACACATGAAAGTGTGTGTGAACTTGAACAGCTTCAAACATGAATGTGTCAGTAAATCAGGCACTTGTCGTTCTTCTCTTTGTATCCAAAACGTAATCAGCTATCTCTCCATCCTGTCCTGTTCCTCGTCTCCATGACAGAAAGGGGTGGGGAGAGCTTTCCTTTCTTTGCTTTTGTTTTCCTCCTTTGTTCCAGTCAGGGGGAAACAGGGATATCTCTGTGCTGTCTTGGGCCCGTTCAGTCTGTCTGAAATCCAGAATGTTCCTGAACTGAACTGTTATTGCGGCTTATCCGCCTCTGCCAGGCTCTCTCCAGCAGAAACAAGGAACCACTGACTCAAACATTGTTCTGCTGCGAGTTCAAATATGCAGCCGTGGTGAACAGAGGAAAGAGCCTGTTTGTGCGTTCGCAGACAAGGATAATACAATGATGTGATTGGAAGGGAAACGGCAAGATCAACAAGGTGTGTGTGTGCGTGCTTGTGTCTAAGCTGGTCTGAAGGCAGTATGAAAACATGAGCGACGTGTATCTGCTGCCCACCTTTATCACCTCTTTATCTGCTGAGGAAGTTTCCAGGGAGGGGGTGTGTTTGGTTTGGAAGACAAAGTGGACTGGACAGAACAAACGCTGGCAGAGACACAGCAGCAACACGTTGCGCCCGGCTGTCACACTTTATCACTTTCAAAACAATAACACCATGTCCATAATCTCCACGACAGACAGGACACCTGTCTGCCGCTCCAGTGTAATGATGGGAGATACACATGATCTGGACCAAATGAAACACAAGTGAGCTGGGTCACCTATGAGCTGCAGTGGCTGGGATAGTGTTCGCACCGTGTGAAAAAGATCTGAACCAACCAGGATCAACATGGGCCAGTCACATCAGCAGCGTGAACATAATAGTGTCTGTCCAAGTTCTTCTTCTTCACTTTGTGGCAGAATAGACGCTGAAGTGTATTGTTAGTTATTGTAAGTTACTCTTTTGCAAGTTAGGAGTTTTTGTAACTTACAGAAAATCTATGACTTTCTTTATAAATTCAGCTGTTTTTCTTTGCCTGCCAACAAATTTTTCAGAGAAAAGAGTCCCCAAGTGATTCTAGAGATATCAGTATTTTTCCCAAGTCCCTCCAGTGTAAGATAGTAATCCAAAATGCTGGTAGACAAATGTACACAATCTGCAAAAATTTGTTTGAAGAATCATTTTGAAAATGCAGTGGACTTGGGTCTGCTGAGTCTGGGCAAAGAGGGGGGTGTTTCTGGGACGCTGGAATACACTGTTGAGCCTTCTTGAGGTGTTGTGGGCCTAATTCAACGAAACATGGGTGAAGGAGGGTGCCCACTTCAGAACCCCAATGATTTGCCTACACTCACTCACCCTGAAACTAGAGTAAGTAGCTGGTGAATGTTGCTGCCTGTCTTATGGTGCTGTAGATTTATGACGGTGTAGCCTGATGTTTTCTATGGTACTCATTGGTATGGTAGTGTATCATTCTGTTAAACTCTGAATTGGGCCTCTATATGAATGCTCACCTTGGATTATGGCACAACGGATATTAACATCATATCCTGTGTATTGATAAATGAATCCCCAGAAAAGAAAAGAGAAACAAGTTTGGTTTATTGAGGCTTACTGAGATGGAAAAAAATCAACTATCAGATGACAATAAGTAGCCAAAGCGTCCTGGTCAATGAAAGTACATCAGCATTGCTATTCACAGGCATGATGCCGACTCTCATCCGGTGTTTCAGATTGTCTCTGTGAATGCGGACACTGGTGGACAATTGCCACATTTCACTATGTCACAACATGCTAATGTGTAACGACAGAATGTCTCCACCAAAGGAATCTGTGTCCTTTAGTGGGGGGGGGGGGGGGGGTCCATGATATGGCAGGAAGGAACATGGTGTGACACAACAGAAAGCATGACCGCAGTGTAACCACTCTCTTACATCACTTCCTACTGGGACTCTGAGCCTCTGACCCTACATCCCATAGCCAAGAGATAATAGAAACTGGATGTAGACCCTATTGGACCATTGCTTCTTCTTCTTCTTCTTCTTCTTCTTCAAAGTGACGTTTATGACGCTGCTGTTAACCTAAAAGTGATGACTGGTGAACTTGCTTTGTTCCATACACAGCAGTAGTACAGTAATAGCATACTAAGTTTTTTTTTTCCAAGTTTGTAGTTAATACAAGAACCCACAGAGCATATTCCTGGAAATAGCGCTCAGGCAGTGTGTGTGTGTGCACGTATGCGTCTGTGTGGTTAATTCCCATAACTTTCCATTGTGACGACACTGGTTACTACAAAACCTGAAAAACTCCTGAGGGAACATTTCACAACCAGGCAAAAACATTGATGCTTCTGTCATCTGCCTGTAATCTGAATGAGATTAAAAAGAAACTATGAAGATATATTGATGGGCTCATATGTCTGTAACTGTAGCAAGCTGTAACAGTAGGCGGTCTGCAGGGATGCCTCTGCCACATAGGACTTTGGGATGCTTTTGAGATTCAAAAGGTGCCTGTAAACTTCCTCAAGGAACCTTTTAGATGGTAGCACCAAAACATAGTTTAGGGTGCTTTGAGGGACCCTTTAATTCTAATTTGTTAAATATTAACTAACTCTAATTTTGGTGATTTCCATGCTCCTCTATGGGTTGAGGAAATTTTCTGAAGTCTTGGGCTTATGAAATCCTTTCAAAACCCTATTAGGAAAACTCCAAAATGCCATGCATGCTAAAAACCAGCCTTTTGTCTTAGTTCCTGAAAAGATGATGTTTTGGAGTTTCACTGTGACAATATGTGTAATTTTCATATATGTTCCAAGTTCGTTTTGGTCACCCATTACTGTTAATATATGCTTATGTAATGGCTTAATAAGTGTGCTAGACCCACTAACCAATACATATTATTATATATTAAACTACTTCTGCAGTAAAAATTGTTAAAATACAGTTTAGCAATATTTATTGTAGAAGTAATATTTTTTATTATAATGTAATGTTTGTAAAACTATCCTGATTTCCTCATTAGTATTGTTGGGATCTGTAGGGCAACTACACTAGTGTATGAAACTCAGTTCTTTGGGCCAGACATATTGCTTGTTTCCCCATAGTGATCATTGGGTGACTCCATTGGGCCCTCATGGTCTCCTCATGGTCTCCTCATGGGACGGCTTGTGTCAGTAGCCCTGTTTGCATTAGTTCACTCCGAGACATGAGGCAGGGGGGTCCTCTGCTGGACGGGCAACACCGTTACATCAGTTACAGTAGTTTTCTCTGTATGGAGACACCTAGTGGCCATTTCTCCAGTGTAGAATAAAGCTATCAGTAAAGTTCAAGAGGAAAAGGTTTGGAAAGGCAACTGAGACATTTTCACTGCTACTCCTCTATTTTATAATGTAATCATCCAACCATCCATCCATCCCTAAATGATTTATATGCAGTGGGACGATGACGGCGCTCAAGCCCAATGCTTCACTTACTTACACACTAGAGGTGAGGTCTATAATGCATTGCCAAACCAGCTTTGTGTCACAGGTTGACATTTGCCTTTCTTATCCAGTACTTCTGGTTCTTCTACTGCTGTGCACATAGGTCTCAGCTTGATTTTTGTATACACTAACCAGAAGTACTGTATAACAGTAGTAGGTTCCACTGAGGCTGGGTTTTACAAGTCAGAAATCTCATCTCAATCTCATCAGGTCCAAGGCCTCCATGGTAGCTGATAACAATAGATGTGGTTGCTGATATGGTGTTGTGACAAGACAGGCGATAGATCATAAACTGGAACTATTTTGTCAGAATTTCTACATATTCTGTTGCTGAAATTTAAATCATATAAAGCCTGTTTACTGTTTAGGTGGATTTTCTTAAGTTCCTCAAACAGAATAGAATATAACAATAGAACTCCACGATTCAGAAGCTTGATAAATGCACTGCAAAAATATCCATCTTAACAAGTCATTTATTTCAGAATTGAGTCTTAAGATCTGATTTTCTCTTTTCCGGTGCATATCCAATAAGATTTTAAGGCTGCATATGTGACTAAATGAAGCCTTTTTCAGTGTGCATGCCCCAGTTAGGGATCACTGCTCATTCTTCCTGTCCTTATTTATCAAAAAGTGAGGAGAAAACTCCACAGCTCCACAAGTGATTTACTGTCTGTCTTGTACCATGTACACAATAGCCGACTGTACGTACATACAGAGCTCTATTACGTCTCTTGGAAATGATTCAGCGAAGCGTGCTCTTTAGACTCAGCATGATTGGTTGACTGGCAGCGAGATACTGAGGTCAAACAGGGGAACGAGGAGTCAAGGGAGGCCTTGATGCCTGAATGAACTCGACCGATGTTGCTATGGCGACGAGAGCAGCTCAGAAGTTTAAAGACGCCTTCAATGGGCCCCTATACTGCAGAGGATAGCATTTTTCTTTCATGACTTTTGAATGAAGGATATCTGAGGTGAAATTCCAACATGACTGCATGCCTAACAAAACAAAACAGTGACAGACAGCGACAAGACGGATTGTTATTATCATATTACACCTTTATTGTTGGTTTAATAGAAAAAAAAAAACAATTGTGTCTGTTTGTTTTGATACAGATTCAAAATAACTTCACCAAAAACACAAAACAAAAATTACATTTTTCTAGCAGCATAACTTAATTTCAAATCTGGTGATGTCACTAGCCTTGTTAGAACATTTCATGAAAGGACTAAAACAAAAACAATATTCAGCTATATAAAAAGGTAAAAGGGTGTGAGGGGGAAAGTGAGGAGAGGCAATAGAGATTAGACTGCAGCAACCTTACTGGAGGTTAGAGAGGGAAAGTTGAGGTTGCATGGGATCACCAGAGCCCGGATTATGTCAATTTCAACAACTAAGGCTCTAGGAGGTGCTGGCCTGGGTCCACACACAAACAGATATATGACTTTATATCACCAGCAGTTCCAGAAAAGTTGGAATATTTGAAGACATGAAAACAGACAATATTCATGATGTCTACAGTCAGAAAGACAATTAATAACGTAAAAACATGAATAGTAAATACTCTAAAGTATATGAATAACAGAGCCGTACACAAGGGGAAGGGGGTTATAGAACTTATGGAGCATGACTATTTCAAGGTCTATAAATCATTCAGGTCTAGGCAATGACAATAAACAATTTACGATTCCTCGACAAAAAAAATGAAATTTGATGACAGTGGGACTAGCAACAGACTTGGTCCACGTCAGTCCACAAGTTGCTGACTTTCACAAATCATAGTTCAACTTCGTAATTTATAGACCTTCAGCTATCCTGTACGTGGGGAGATTATGTTCCAGATAGCGTGCGTATGGCTTCAGGCTGAGGCAAAGCAGATGATTGGAGCAGCGAGCCAAGACCAAGGTCAGAGGAGCAGAGAAATGGCATCGCGCAGAATAACACCACTCAGTGTTATGATGCTGGATCGCCTTTAAAGATGAGCCTTTGATTCGGGCTCAGCTGAATCCTCACTGTCTCCAAAAGCTTAAAGGATGATTCCTGTTTTTTTTCATGTGATAGTCAGGTGATAGTCAAGCCTTCAAGTCACAGTTAAAGTAACATTTTAAAAGGTGAATTTAGCATAAACATGTTGATTTCAGTTGCTTTTGACCAATTATTCTGCACAATGTCATGGCTGACGCTTTACTGCTGTTGATTTTGCATTAGCAGTGAGTCTTGCTCATGTTCACGTGGCAACAACCAGGGAACCAAACCATGCATGTCAGTTCCACATAGTCTATAGACTTCTCTAAAAGTTGATCAAATATCTGAATATCACATGGAAAATTTCCTTTAAGGAGTTTATTTTAAGGACAGGTTTTTTATGTACGCCTGTCCTTGGTGTGTTGAATGTGTCCTTCTGTAGCTCCAACCTGCATAATGTCACAGGCAAGCACCAACAAATAAGGAAAAGCAAACAGAGGAAAAAAAAATATGAAGTCCACTGGGGTTTTGACCATTTTGACTGCTTGGTAAAACTGAGCTAAAATTCCAACAATACTTCAAAATCTTTCTAATTATTAGAAAAAATATGTAAAATCTTAAAAACTCTCAAAACAAGTAGTAGTGTTACTAGTAGACAATTGGTTAACATAGAGAGTTTTACTGTAGCTATAGCTGCTCCTGAAACTATCCCAGGCTCCACAGCTCTCAGTGCTACACATGGGGACAAATGCAAACATTCATCCAGTTGAGTTCATCATGATCAGACTTTAGAACTAAAGTGGTCGCAGGAGGTGGACCATGAGCTCAGCAATGCTGCATAACAAGACTTTGGCAAGCCAAACACTGGTTCAGCAGACACCACGCAAACATCCACATGTATGTCACTCTTCAATCATCCAGCTCCTATATTATTATATATTATTTTACTCAGAATAGATATACTAACTCAATAGTTATTCTTCTTCCAGTAGTCATCGAATTGTATTACTATAAACTCCGACAAACGAAAATCAACTAAAAACAAAACAAAGCAAAAGACAGTTTGTGGTTAATTAAAAATCAATACAAAGTATATAAAGTACATATCTTGGTACATGTCAGTTTTCTCTATTTGGATCTACAGTAACAAGGATGACTAATCATCTGGTTCTAGCCAGAAATTGGGTGAGGCTAACCCGCTAATATAGACACAGCGTTGACAATGAAGATAGTCAAAACAAGAAAGGAAGAAAAAAAGACTTGACAGTCCCCTGTTGCCATTTCAAAAACTCAATATGAGGCTTTGCAGTTTTGCCACAAATCTAGCAACCACATCTGGTGCCGTCATGGAGGTCCAGTGGAGAATCGGCTAGCACAAATAATGGCTAAATAACAACTGGGCAAAAAATCAGAGATACCGGAAAAGATTGCTGTGGCGTAGGTCAATTCAGTAATGTTATAGTAAGGTGGATTTGTTTCCAAATGTAGTTTACTGTGACAAAATAATATCTGGTCTTTAATCCTAGTCTCTACTCCAAAACACTCTGAGTTGTAGCTTGAGAAGAGTCAG
Source organism: Centroberyx gerrardi (assembly GCF_048128805.1). Taxonomy (NCBI): domain Eukaryota; kingdom Metazoa; phylum Chordata; class Actinopteri; order Beryciformes; family Berycidae; genus Centroberyx; species Centroberyx gerrardi. Next base: position 8,230,955 of record NC_136012.1, on the reverse strand, counting down.
CTCAGTTAACCTGAAGCCACTACTAATGCTAACAATCACTTCTACTAGATATGTTAGCTAGTATGTACATCAGATGTGTTTACAAGATAGTGATGTTAGCTGCTAGCTAACAAGGTAACGTATTCTGAACACAAAACTGATCAGATGCATCAGTGGGAAAATTATAAGTTCCCCTGTCAAAAATGGCACATAAACTAACCATATCTATTGAATTTTGTTGCAAAGTTGTATGTTTAAGAGCTGAGGACCTCCAATATGGCGGCCAGAGGGCGAGTTATATCACCTAAAAGCGCTCTATTGTAACCAGTTTCATTCACTTATTCATTCATTAATTCATTCATCAGATTTCAGTGATAGTATAATTTGTTTTCAAACATGCGTCTTGCTTCACACTCTCTAAAACTTCTGTGGGAGTCCACTGCTCATGGTTGTGTGTCTCCTACAGCCAAGTCTACCTTTAATGAGGAAACATTGAGGAAATGAGACAATGATACCGCAGCTCTACAATCTTAGGGGAATGGACCGGGAGAGGCTATTGCAAACTGGCAAAAGAGGAGGAAGAGGTAACAGTGAGCAAGAAAGGTTAAAGTGAAGAACAATGGAGCAAAGGGATATGGGAGCAAAGGAGGAAGGACAAATCTCAAAGTTGATTACGCACCAACTATGACTTTACCCATTCGCTTAAGGGGTGTGCAAGTTTGAGATTTTCTTCCATGCGGTGCCTAAGGAGACACTAATGAGGTTTTGGAGGAAGCAAGGTTGATTGAGAACAGGCTTTTGGCAGCTGACACTGCTGCAAGGCAGCAGCTTTGTGGCTCTGAAATCCGATTCTGTCTGCAACAACAAACCACTACAGTACATAAAGTAAAGGATAGAGTAAAGAATGCCAACATGTTCAACTGGATTACTGAGGTATAGGTGTACTTTTCCTATTCAAAACTTTTTGTCCTATAGCATTAACCCCAAAAACCACACTCAGCAGTGAGGTGAGTGCAGCTTTTAGGCCCTAAAGCGTCGTAACACAACAAAGCCAACTGAATGATGGGGTTGAAAGCCAAGGAGAACACTGACAGAACAGAATGCCTCCCTGATACCATGCCAGTTCATTGACTGGATAGTGGTATGAGGGCTTACTTGGTCTCAATTCTCTGCTATTCATTCAGTTCTGTATAAGCCGCAGAGTGTAACTTGAACAGTCAGCTGTTGCATCTCTATTCCACATCTGTACACTATGTTAATTGTTCAATAGAACATGTAATCTCAGGAGGTAAGTGGTCCAAATGTTTATGAAACAAAACAGTGACTGCAGTCTGTCTTGTTGAGGGAATATCTAAATGAGGCAGTGTGGTTTTGTTTCAGGATTTACTTGACTACCAGCGCATGGAGCGACACGCCCTCAGGACAACAGTAAACTAAAGCAGCAAATCATCAACCTGAATGGATTATCCATCGGGGAGATGGCCTGATGAGGGCTCACGCCATTGGCAGAATTAATCTCAAAAGTCCCCTCATCAACAGATTGTAACGTAGCCGTCACATTACATCAACTGCTTCTATTATCCCAATGCGGATGCGCGCACGCACACACACACACACACACACACAGGAAAAGTTCTGAAAAAATTGATATAAAATGCCATATTGTTTTTGAAAGTGAAGAAAATCTATGCTACCAACAGCTGTCAATCTCTTGTTAGGACTATGACTGTAACTGTTTCCAGTTAAGCAACTGCACAGTGCTTCAGTGTGCACTTGTGTGCACAAGCAATGACAAAACACAGTGTCACATGGAATTATCTAGCACCCTGCTAAACAGTTTGTCAGGCTGACAAAAATTGTAGAAATGCATGCTTTGAAAAAAATAATAATCTGAGTGTTAAGGCTGTGCAGAGTAATAAGAAGACCTTGTGTCATCTGTAGTGTTTAGTTTCCTTGGTTCAGGCAGCAGACTCACAGCTCTGACATGGCACACCATCTATTGACTTTGCATTGCATAAGTACATCTGCCGTAACGTGCATATTCACGACTGACCTATATCAAAAAATGTGGAAAAAATCCTATCAAACACTTGTGTACTTGGTGTTGGAATCAGTTTGCCTGGCACAGTGGAATCAGCGGCTGCCACAGTCACACATCTGGCACCCATGTGGGCTGGCTGGCAGATCAGTTGAAGTCGGTTCGATGAGGTTTGACCCTCGGTGTGAACTACAGTATAGAGTGTGTGGCTGTACAGTGTGTGGCTGAGTTGAGGTGACCGTGTCTGGTGGCTGATCTCTCTGAAAAGACTTGTCTGTTACCTGCTGTGACATTAACAGCAGGTACGTTCCCCTTGCAGCTGTCACAGTAGACACCGACGATAGAACACAATAGAATGGACCTGCAAATTGATCATGATGAGCTATACACCTACAGAAACTGACTAGACCTAAATAAAATACTACAAAACACATCGCATTCAAAAAAAATGAAATGCATAAGGTGCTGCATAAAGAGGATGTGAATTTATCCCTTCAGTAACTCTTATTTTCTATACCTCTTTCTTAATAAATTGTCATTATGAAATCTAAAAATAAAGCATATTAATCATTTACAGACTCAAAAAGCAAAGGTAGTAAGATAAATGCTCCGATGTCAGAAGCTACAATTGTCAATTAAAATCTCTTTTCATTTCTCTTCTCTTGGAGGTCTTAAGCAACACATGGCCTGTGTGTACAATTCAGGTTTTCGACTGAATAAAATGACCTTAGAATCCCAGGTGATTAGAACATAAAACAATGGTTGAGATTGTGTTAACGCTTCTCCTAGTCACAGATTTCCATCTATGACTTTGATTTTGATTTCTTTTTGTCCTCGTAGCTTCTCAGTAGCTTTTAGCTACAGTGAGCTTTTCCTCTTCTCTCCGCCTCACAATGACAAGGAGCCACTGAGGAAGAGGAGAGTCCGTAGGGTGAGAGGTTAAAGGTCAGCCGACAGGAAGTCCATGGTTGAGGGTTAGGGGGCCGGAGCAGAGCCCTATATATGGAGCCTGCAGCCCACATATGTAGGGCTCTGGTCTGGAGGAGGGCGGTGCGAGGATGGGCAAAAGGTGCTGGTGGGCTGAATCCCTAAAGAAAGCAAAGTAAAATAGAAGAATAAGGAAAGAGAAATGTGTGTGTTTACATACTTACACATACATAAGTGCGGATACATGTGTGATGTGAATTTCCAAATGCACACGTGTACACATATGTTACCTTTGTATAGTGCTACTCAGATGTGCGTCTCCACATCAGTGTAGCCGGGCAGGATGTCTCCGTTGGAGCAGCTCTTCAGCGCCCCCGCTGGCGGGGCAGAGGGCAGCATGTGGGCAGTCGTGGCCAGCTCCTCCGGGGCCGCCCCGGCCTGGCCTCGCTGGAGCCGGCGGTGTATCAGGGGCACAAAGAACAGCACCACGCCCCCCACCATAGGAGGCACCCCGGCCAGATAGAAGGCCACCATGTAGTTCCCAAAGTAGTCATGGAGGAGACCTGGCCGGGACAGGGGCAGGGGGAGAGAAGTCAAGTTATCCTGCCTGTCCTACTGAAACACAAGGTCGCTTTCACAATCAATCCCTGATGGCAAATAGGCATCAAAGGAGGGAAGGAAGACATAAAAGATGGATTGAAGCGGGTAAGAGAAGGGCGTGGGCTGGGGAGGAGAAGGGAAGGGAGGAAAAGGAACGTCTTTGAAGATTTTATAGAACAAGAGACTTTGTTGAAACTATACATTAGCCAAGTCACTGAGGTTGACACCATATTATCTCATAAAATATGTTCTGTTTTATTAGCATACACTGATAAGAAACGGTTTCATTAGGCATGTGAAACCCTACAATACTCCCTGCAGGGAGTATTGGGAGTAGAAATATTTGTTTACAGTCTAGGTTGGGCATAGAGAACAACAAAATGTACTGATGATCTCATTTATTACAGTACATTGCAACTGAAATATAATGATTATTATAAGTAAGTTTAACAAAAAGTGTGTGGATGTGTGATAATGTGTGTTTGAGTAATTGCTTGGGTCAATCTATTTCACTAAACAACTGAGCATATTAGGTGAGAATATTTGATGAGGTTGTAACACACTTGAGTAGTTTGTAATTTGTTTAGGTAGAAAAGCATTACATAGGCTATTTTGTTCAGAATTCTGTTCTATTTTCTTACATTTTTTAGTTGGAGTTTGAAGTTTTATTTTGATGTATTTGTCTGTGAGGAGTTATTTACTGTATGCCATGATTGTAATTGTGGTAGTAGTCCATTAAGCTTTTGTGGGATGGGACCAGTATATTTCATGATGTCGGGATTCATGAGGTTGGCCTACAGTAAGTTTTATACAATGGCAAGGTTGTGGAGAGTGATTATTATACTAGATGTCTACACTAGGGCCTACACTAGATGTCCTATATTGCATATTCCATCATATCAACTGTCAACTAGAAGATTAGTGCAGAGTAGCAAGTTATAATTTAATTGTATTACTGAAGTTTAGACATGGCAGTTGAAATTATCTAAGACGTTTAAGTAATTTTCAATAAAGCTGGTTAGTTTATGTGTTGAGTGAGTTTTAAATGATCTCGAGGGACAGTTTTTGTAACCACGTTTGTCACACAACGTTGTGTCTTGAGTGATCTTACATGAGGCAGTCAGTCATTCAGTTGTCAAATGATGTGTAGTCATGTCTTTATCATCATAGTATGTTACTCCTACATATGTAATTGTAAATATTAAGTGTTGATAGTCAGATGGTTAGTGAATGTGTTGCAACTGCAGAGCTGTCCTCAGGCATTTCAGACATGCAGTTCAACAAGGATCTAATAAAAACACTACAGTCACTTAGCGACTTCAGCAGATACAGAGGGATCTAAATGTGGATGTTTACCCTGCTGGCATGCCTAAAAATAAATGGATACCATACATAGTTTGTACATATAGCAATTTGAAAACATTTGTTGATTTTGCTAGCATTATTCTTCAGCTTCAAAATTCTGAACATGCATTTGTAGTTTGCCAACGAAAAGAAGCACAAAAGTGAGTGCTTTTGTCTGACAAAGCTCTTTTAGCAAAGGAAAGATCTGAATGACTTGTAAGAAAATACCAAAGATGGATTATTCATTTAGATTTTAAAATTCAGCATTCAATAAAGCAAAACTTGTTTTATTGTTTTATATAATTATTTTGTATAATTAATGGACCACAGCCTGTTATACATTTTAAAAGCCGGTGGGAATCTTTAGAGAAAAAGGCCTAACACTCAGTTGAATGAATAGAATCATGTACAAACTGGCATTATAACTAAATATTTTACAATATGTTGTATCAACTTACATTTTCTTGTTTTGAATATGTTCCCCCTCAGAATTGTTTAGTTTCAGCTGTTTTGCCAACAAACTAACAGTGGCTTTCTTCAATGCATATCAGAGGGTTTACTGTAGGTTGGTCTCCAGCTCCTGCTACTACTATAGGAAAAGATATGCTCTTTCAGTGAAGTCTTTTATAATTTTACAATGGAAGTCAGCAGGGAAATTGGAGAGTTGTGGCATAATTGGATGCTGAAAGTTCACCCTGTGAATGTTTTATCCTATAGTAGCCTGCCTGAAGAAAAGCAAACTGTAGCTCACAGCGATGAAGCGAGGTCAACAAGTTCAACATATGTTCCACTGTACGTTTAATCTACTGCTGAACTTGTGACTTGGCACTATATAGAGGATATGAGAGAAGTGAGAGGGTGTACAGTTTCACTGTGTTAACTGTGTTAAGACTGTTACAGATGCATTCCTGCTCAAGCACATACTGTACCAGAACCATCTAATATGTAGAAACGAGTGATAATCTTATTTTTAAACAACAAAGTAACTGACTCTGAGTTGCCTAGTTGCCTTTGTTTTGGATGTGCAGTAACATTTTTGGAGTTTGAATCTTTGTGTAGTCCCAACCCCAGATAATCATTTTTACTGCAAATCTGTCAATTACCCATTTAACTAGTGTCTCTAATGATTTGAAAGGAAAATTAAAAGCCTACGTAGCACTTAGAATTATGTAATTATGTCTGAATGTTGGTCTCTGTGTGCAGGGTGAATAATTTGGCAAATAAGTCCCCTAGATATAGCATCTTAGATTGAAGCACTAGACGCTAAAAATCCTGTCCTCTGACAGTGGTGGTAGACACTGGCAGGGACAGAGACAGGCATCTATGAGACAGAAGGTCCAACTGATTGTACATTTTCATACTTTTTTAACGCAAAATTCAAAACTGCATATACTATTTTTCCAAACACTACTCATAAAAGCCTCAGAACGAAGGCCCATCCTCTCAAAAGCGCTCCAGCAGTCTGAACACTTTATACTTTTGCAAAGCCAATAGACCCTCACAAAAATGAAAGGGTTGATGATGAATAGAGTCATTGATTACAACGTGTCAAATCAATTGAGAAAAACCCTACATGGAAATATTGCACAACATCCAGAAATGGAGAGCTATATGCTGAGGCCGCAGCGTTTGGTAAGGAATGCAGTCCAGGTATGTGCGAGGGCTGACAGAAGTTTGGCCAGAAGGAGCGGGAGGACGCCTGAGTCATCAAATTAATGCTCTGACCCCCAGCGCCTTTGGCTACTCTCCCACTACTGGAGAGGGAGACAGAGGGAGAAGAGAACGGCCCAGAAGAGAGGGAGGTGGCTAAGATGGATGGATAGAAGAAATGGGAGGAGATGTGAAGGGAGTAGAGAACTGAGGAAGGGCAGGGAGAGAAGCAGCACAGAGTTTAGTACCACGGGCAGCAGAACCCATACTGCATCCATAGAGTACTTGGCCTGAGTCCGCCTCTGTATGTGCCTCTTCCTGAAGACAAATCACCAGAGACAGCCTGTCCCTGGCCATGGGCCCAGAAGTGTAAATACTATCCTCTGTCTACTGTACTCTGCCATCTGTGTGTCTACTTTCCCCTCTCTGCCCTCTCTTCCTTACTTTTCTATCCTTGCTCAACTGTTCTTTTTTACATTCTACTAGCATCAATCAACTCGCCGTCTACCGTTACCGCCAAGGTACTGAAGTCAGTGCTGATAGTCAATTCTGTAAAATTCAAATGGGAGTTGTGCTACCTCTAGGTGGGAAAAAGAGGAGAAAAAGAGGAGCGAGCTCCTCACCGGCAATGGGCGGCCCCGCTGTCATGGGAATGGCCATGAGGCCCAGAAGGTAGCCTATGGCCTGCGAGGCCTGCATGGGCCCCACCAGCTCGAACGCTATGGGAGCCATGATGGTGAGAAAGCAGCCGTCACACAGGCCCAGGAACACACACACCACCACCAGCCCCTCGAACACCGAGCACTGAGGAATCATCATGGACATCAGGCCCAGAGCCATGAAGGACGCCACCTGAAATGGATTGGAGAGACATTAATAAGATTTTATTCTCTTTATTGTCTCTATTCATTATTTAGTGCACTTGGATTTGTGTTTAACATGATGCTTGAAAACAGACAGCTAAAATTGCTACATTTACAGTAATGCCAACTGATGTGCATTGTAAAAAAAACCCATAATAAACCACATAATAAAGAGATATTGGGAGGGTGACGTTTGGTGTCTTTTAGTTTATTAATCTTGTGGTGTCTGCTGAAGCTGTATAGAGGGTGGATAAAATAAGGGAAACACCACATGAAAAACAACATTAACTTTGAAGTAACTAAATCACAACCACAAAGGCAGCCACACAGGCAAGTCATATTAAGTTGAATGCCAATTAGCAGTATGTGTCAGCTGAAAGAGGCGTAGCTGTCAGTAGTTTTCAAAGCAACATGAGGCAACCAACAGAGATATGTGATATTTCATATGTGCATTGTCATTATGACTTGATGCAAACCTGTATGAGGTGAGAACAATCTGATTGAGCTGAGTTGATTCACCTATGATCAACAGGTACTTCAAGACAGAAGATGAACTTTTATCCACAGACACTGTTGAAGGGCTGAAAACTTTTGCCTAACTCGACTTTTTTCTCAGCGTATCTATGATTTTTTAAAAGATGCACAACATGCTTTTTTTCACCTGATCTCTGACCTCTTTTGGTCTTGAGTCAAATTCGATCTGACTTAATCTTGGACTTGATTATGGTGATCTTCACTACAGCCTTGGTTGAATGCAACCCCATTCTTTTGAACAGACACAGTAGTACACAACCATTACTTAGAGATTGTGGATCTCTGAACAACTGTTTAATGTATGTTTTTACATGAGAGAAAGATTTGATAATTATCTGAGGATTATAACTAAGCTAAGGGAACAAAAGACTGAGGAAACATAATTTATCCACCTCAATCACAGGTTAAGCGAGGCATTAAGCCACGTGCTTTGAGTGTTTACACAGTTGCTGCAGAAGCTGCCTGCCAACCTAATGTAACTGTTAGCTCTTAGTTTCTACACATTAAACAATCAGCTGATACTGTCACATTACACCAAGCTCAGAGTTCACCAGTGTATTACTGCGAACTGTGAAGGAGGGTTTTGTGCTTAAATAAGCAAAAAGGTGTTACCTTCAATCCCTTCACAATAACCACATTGTAGAAAAAGTACAATGATTATTCCGCGCTGGTTAAAAAGGATGGTATTTCAGTAACAAAGCCTTCAACAAACAAGGCTTTCCATCTCATAAAAGATTTCTTCCCAGCCAGTATGTTTCTTTATTGAGGCCGCGGGGGAGAAACTCGGAGCAGCTCACTGTAAACACATTCTCTTTCTCAATAGGCCATGAAACCCCTGTCTGTTTACCGCTGCTTATGTCCTTGCACAGTCTAAAAGGCCAATAACACAAGTACAGGACTAGAAATCCATATTTTTTTCATATGACACAGACTACCACATGTTGTAACTGTGCAAAAATGTTAGATAAGCTGTCATTGATGCAGTATCCCCGTGCTGAACTGCACACCTCATTAACAACACGGGGTGTGAGCGTGACCGTGCCGGCCAACACACTCTTTGCATTACATGTGTGTTTGCACTTAGCAGGAACTGTACGCCAGTAAGAAATGGAGCGGTAAATGTCAGTTCCTATTTATATTCGCCTCTCATACTGTTCTTAAGTGCAGTGCTATTATCCTTCTATTTTCTTGGGGCTGAATCATCCCCACCAGGATCAAGCTGTATAATTCTTTTGGCAGCATTACAGCTTGTTTTGATTCTCAGACTGAAAAAAAGTGTCCAAATTAGAATGTGAGACATGTTTATCTGCAGCCTAATAGGGCATTAACGAGACTAATTTACCCTGATTCCAAATAAAATAATCTCAATTTCAGCCCAGTATAATATTGGACTAACCTTGGCACCATGATGGAAGCTGAGCATGCTGATGTGAGTGCCAGAGAGGTGGGGACTACAAAGGGATAGTGCATTTAACAAAGGCTATACAGTGCAGTCTCAAAATATTAATTTTCATAGCTAACCCCAAGACATGTGTTTCAGTTAAAAATTGTCAAGAGGACTTTTATTTTAAAACTTTCGCTCTATTAATTAACACACTGTTCCACTGCTTTTGCAACTGCATAATCGTCTCATTACTCGGGAATGCGCCTTGTAGTTGTTATGAAGCTCTTACGAATGTGTTCAGGGTAATATCAAGCGTTCTTGTTTTGTGTGTATTTAGATGACAAGAGACTTTTTCCAAACTCCCACATTACTCAAGAAAAAGTTGAAACATGACAAAAGAACAAAAACAAAATGGCCCATTGCTTCTCAAGTAAACTGTCAAACTGACTGACTTTGATGCTGGTTTCATGCTAAAAGGTCACATTTCTGCCCCCTCATTGTGCTATAAATGTGCACAGAAAGGCTCCAGGCAGTGAGGGAAAAAACATATATTGCGATTCATTTTTCTGCCCCACGATACATATTACATACATTTTTGTATCGCAATATATTGAATTTCGATATATTGTCCCATTTCTAACTACTAAAATGCTGAAAAAGAAGTGGACTGCCCACACTCTATAAGGACACTGATGGTGGCTTCAGGTCTTTCCTCACCTGCATGTAGATCTTCTGGATCCCGGGGATGAGGTCCCCGATCTTGCCGAAGGCGAGGCGGCCCACCCCGGACGACGCCCCTATGCACACCAGCAGCACCCATTCCCTCTGAGTGCCCTTGAACTGCTCCTTGACAAAGCTGATCTGGGACACAGACAGAAACAGAGCCTTGACTTTGGGAAAGGTGGATATTGTGACTGTGCTTGGAGAAACCAAATGCTGCTGATAATATAAGGACGAGCAACGAATATATCACCCAACCTGTATGTAACAGATGAGCTCTTTCACGTGTTTTTCGAATAACTTAACGCTCCCTGCCTAAGAAGTCAATGAATTCGGGGAGTGGCTGTGCATTTGGGCGAGCGGAGGGGAATTCTCCATCCATAACCCCCAAAGCAAAGGTCTTGGAATAACAAATCTCTTCATCCACAGACCTTTGGAACAGCGGGACAGGAAGACCCAACGCATATAGGTCAGACACTCCCACTCCCCTCCGCCCCGACCCCCGAATCAGATCCAAAACATGAAACCTCCCTCTGAAGTCCTTCCTGAACTGGTCCCTGTGAACTATTTGCTCTGCTTTGAAGGCCGCTACATGCCAGGGGCTGACATCAATGGCCATAGGATAGGCATGTTTAGGGATACAGGGAGGCCATACAGGAGAGGTTTCCTGAGGTGGTTGAGCCAATACAAAGGCCGGGGCTTTGTTTACATCTGGGCCCGGGCCTGAAACAACAGGCCTGACAGAGGGAGGCCGGAGCGGGAACATCCGACATCTGGATGGAGAAAGACCCAACTTTACAGTTTCACACTGCAGCTTTACACTCTATCCTCGTCCTTCACTCACTATCTCACTCTCTTCCATCCTACTAAAATCTGATTAGTGTCATGGGACCTGTACAGCTTCTGCCAATGCACCTCAGTAGGAGTATTGTACTTTGACTTGGGAGTGATTTGAGTGCGTTTCAACTGATCCTGTTGTTATTAACGACACCACACCTGGTTGTCGATTGGCCGCGTTTCTCACTTTCATCAGCTTTTATTGATATGAACGAGCCAGATCTTCACTTTTCACCAGCTCTCTTACCCTGCTGTCACGCATTCCACTGCCCTCTCCCTGAGCCCCACAGAAAATGAATGGCAGCAGACCGCCCACCACGCCACATAAATATCTCGCTCCCTCTCTCTGTGTCTCTCTTTTTCTCTCTTGTCTCTCTCTCTCTTTCTCTCTCACACACACTTTTGTCTCTCTCCTGCCCGCTTTCCATACATTTCTGCTGAAAATTTCACATTAAATAGCAAGTCAGCTGAACTACATCATTTATATATCATACATGATTTTAAGCAACTCCTATTAATCAACACCACAACTTTGTTTATATAGCCTTATATAATTTTAAAAAAAGAAGTAGTGATCCATACATTTTCATGGAAGTCCCATTCCAAAAATCTCCAAGAACATTATGGTGGGTCTTCCAGTTTAGGCAATGTTTAAACAGAACTGTCACCAAGGGAAGATTGTAAAGTACACAAAGCTGAACATATGGATAGGTTCGTTGAGTATCTATATACAATTTAACATTAGTATCTATCAAATGTTAACATAATCTAACATAACATTGACTTTGTTAACATAGAGTACCATAACAGGGTGTCTGCAAGTTTCTTAAAGCTAAATGTTTGCATTATGAAGATCTTTGTCTTGCCAGTTATGATGAAGTATAAAGACCAATTTCACAGTTGAAATACAAATGAAAATGAAAACAACTATAGACTTATCAGAATATAAGTCTGTGTGACTGGGATAATTTGTGACTGGAAAAATGCACCAAGAAACTGCAACATTAACACCTCTAAAAGTGACTTTAAGACTTGAAGTTAATTGCTTTAGTTAATTGTATTTAAGACCTTTTACAGCCTTGAGTTTTGAGATTGAAGACATATTAGGATGTTTTCAGGACCAACAGACACCCTGCATACACTACACTTTCAATACATACACAAGAAATGTCCCTATATGAAGCTCTTACCAGATAGATATATGGCACAAAGTAGCCGAGCACAGCTGTGGCGACTCCAAACGCCCACACCCTGTAGGTGACGATGTGGAACACACGCAGGTTGAAGTACTTCCTGACCTGAACCAGGGCCTTGCTCCACCGGCTTGCCCCCTGGCCGGTGGCCCCCGGCTGGGTTTGGGGCTCGGCGGGGCCGGGAGGACCCATGCCTGGAGGTCCCATGCCTCCTCCGGCAGGTAGTAAAGGCTTGAACGTGAAGGCCAGCAGGGCCTGGACGAACATGAAGAGGCTGAGGATCTGGAAGGTCCTGCAGAGGCCCAGAGGCTCCACCACCGTCTTGAGGAGAACCGGGAGGACCATGGAGAAGAGGCTGGCTCCGGCCGTCACCACGCCGTTGGCCAGGCCCAGGCGCTGGCGGAAGTAGTGGCCCAGGATCACCAGCGAGGGCTGGAAGGCGAAGGAGGAGCCGCAGCCAAACAATATGCCGTAGGTGAAATAGCGAAGGCTCAGGGAGCTGAGAAAGAGCGAGAGAAAAAAAAGGTGGAGAAAGATGAGATGGTATGAGGATCAGGATGAGATAAGAATAGGTTGAATAGAAGTAGAATTTTGAAATCATTTTGAAATGATTTAATAATAATTTGATGATTTGCACTGCTCTACAATTGTGAAGTGATTGTACAAAAACAAGCTATAAAGGATCATGAGGTACACATTTGGTAAAAACCAGTTCTTGCAGTTAAACAGTATGAAAAATAATCACATGGCGTGTAATTTTGACTACGTTCACTGCCAAAATTATGACAAATGTCTAAGGTGAATAACATAAGATTTACTTATTGTCATGGCAACACTGACAGATTTGAGCATTCAAATACAAGTTGCATGTAGGTCACATGCCTCAGGATGCAGACATATCCATGTGGTGCAGATAAGAATTGAAAAAATACAGCTTTTTGCTGTTCATGCCGATTAGAAAACATCAGATCTGTCATATGTGAGGGGAAAAAACATAACTGGGGACATTTTCAGCTGCAGTGTGAACATAGCCAAGTTCCTCAATAAACTTCTCTTACGTTGCAAAGGCTGTACTGAGCAGCCCGATGAAGGCCAAGGTAGCCCCGCCAACCGCCGTCTTCCTACAGCCAAAGTGGTCTGTGAACATGCTGACCACCGGGGAACAGAAGAAGATCATCCCCATGGCCAGGGCCCCCACCCAGGCTGGAGAGGGAGAGGAAGAGGAAGACAAGAAGGAAGAAGAACAGAAAAAGGAGAAGGAGAGGAAGAGGAGAGGAAAGGAGAAGAGAGAGAATTCAACAAGTCAATATAATCCGACGATAATCATCATCAAAATCATGTGGAAACCTCATATCCTCTAGCTATCACCTAGAGCAAATAAAAGACAATCTTGCATCTGTTTGTACATCAAGCCAGGATCAAAGTCCATGCGCCATGAAATGAACTGTGTGCTGTACTTACTAACATTAAGATATGTAACTGATAACCGATAAGGACATATGGATTCCCTTTCTATAGGAAACGTCTTGGTGGCATCACCATGGCAACAATATATTGATCCTGCCATGTCTAGACATTGTGTTAAGCGCAATCTTCAAACACAATATCTACAGTTCATATTTAAACCCATTCCCCACAAAAAATGCAGCTGGAGGATTTGCCTCAAAGCAGCTTTAGTACTTACTAACCTGTTAAATAGTCAAGCGATTGTTATAAACTGTATTTAGGCCGCCTCACATGAAATGAAGGGTAGGAAAGACATTTGTTAAAGTGGAAGGATGAGAAAACACAGAAGGACAAAACAATACCTTTTGCATAATTGATGTCACCCAGCCCAGAGAGAAAATATGCATCAATCAAAACAGCATGGCGACTATGCGTGTGTCTCCACACTAGCATGCAAATCACCATATTAGGATGTTTTCAGGACCAACAGACACCCTGCATACACTACACATTTATTCGGCTGCATGCTCACGTGCCACCTGTGATCTCACAGTCAGGTGTGTCTGTTCTTGTAAGCGTGCCCTTCACGTTCAGTCTTGCACTTACATCAGCGTGTAGGCAAATTTCATGAATCAGACACAACAAATTCCTTGAAGCCATGTCAATGTCAAATTTGCGGCAGCTTTCAAAAGATGAAAGAGATTGTGTGGAAACATTAGACATTTCTTTTAATCTACGCTTCTCTCGGTTTCACCACATCACCCAAGATTTCTCCAGGCGATTAAGCGGATCAAAAGTGGATCGGTCTGTGGTGTAATATCCATCCAAAGTTAAAGAATAAATAGGCACAGTCCTCCGACGGGGACAGCCTGTACCCTGAAGTGAAAACAAACAATTGTCTGGGTCCAGTCTCCTGGGGAGCAAAGGTAGCTTTAATGTCTGCCATGGTGTCTGGACTGTGGGCCACACCGGCCCAACAGGTCGATGGGATTGAGATGGGATGGAGCCAGCTATTTAGAGACTGGCGGAGAGGTGGACGGACCGATGAACATGCGCACACACACACACACACACACACACACACACACACACACACACACACACACACACACACACACCCCAAGCTCAGTGTGAAGTGTGAGCACTAGAGCACTACACAAAGAGAATCAGCAATCCCTGTCTCTGTTGTGGGAGTTGACCAAAACACACTGTACTCCATCTATTAGGGCTGTCAACGAATATTCTAAATTCGATTATATAATCGAATTGTAAAAAAAACAACAGACATTTGATTGTGAAAATTAATATTCGATTGTGAAAAAAAAAAAGCAGCACTAACGCCTGGGCCACTGCACTGAATGCACTGCATGACGGACAGAAGTCACACAACGTCACTTTCATTGATTGAAAATGAAATGTAGGTCACGCTGAAACGAGCGAATAATTCAACAACAACCGTGTGGTAATGATGGCAGAGAGTTCACAACCCCCTCCGAGCAATCTAAAAAGCTCTGTTTGGAAATACTTCGGATTTTGGTCAGACGGCAAAATTGTGGAACCTCGAGATAAAGTTGTATCAAATTGTTTATTTAAACCAGTATGAATATTACCTAACCTGTATAAAAATTAGGCTATCGAATAACATATCAATTACGAATCATTCATTTGATCTCGCTCCGAGAGACGTTCTCAGTTCTCACTCTAGCACCAACCACGGCGCAGAGAGAGAGAGAGAGAGAGAGGTCTTTAAATGAAGTTTTACGGTATAGAACGTTATTTTATTTGTTTATTTTGTAATGTGTAGGTATGTAGATCTTTTAAAAGACATGTTTATGTTGAAATAAATATACCTATACAAGTGGTTATGTCTCTCGTTGTATTGGTTTGCCCTCTTATGGACATAATGCACAAAAATAGATATTCGAATGGTTCGAACCTATGTGTTTTTTTTAGAAGGAGTAATCAATTTTGACAGCCCTACCATCTATACATCTGCTGGTACACAGTGTACAGCGCTGCTCACTGAGACTACAAAGTCAATTTCTGTAGCGTTTTAGGGAGGGACTGTACCCTGGCCTTTCTATGGTTTGTTTATCCAAATGTGAGAAGAAAGGAGGAATTCTCCCATTTAACGTGTACTTCATACACCATGCTGATGTCCCCTACCATTTTGTTGGTGTTTGCTCAAGCACAAAGGGCTAGGCCTCAGGACGGGGATTAGGGGCCGACTTCCCCGACAAAACAGAGGTCAAACTTAGTCCAGTGGCCTGAAGTGGACTGGAGATGAATTTGCCGTGCGAAACCTGGTCCTGCTGTTTTTGTTCCAAGTTCAGAGTTTCACCTTGAGACCCAACATCCACAAAAAAAACTTAGATTTATTGGTCTTCAGAGGACGTTTTACATGATATTTCATCTCAGGCATTTAGCAGATGCTCTCATTCAGGAGTGAAATACAAAAGGTGCAAAAAAACACGTTTAAAGGATTTCAAAGGATTGTTTTATGTTGGCCTCCAACCACACTCAACTCAGCTCAACCATTATAAATCAAAATATATTCCATGGAGTACAAGAGAAAGCAATGGCAAGGTTGCATCAGATCAGATTTATTCACTTGGGTTTGGCATCCCAAAAGCACCTATGCAACCCCCATTGCTCCATTTAACTGCTGTGGAACTAAGAGTATCTCAGTGTTAAGACGGTTTAGGGAAACCTGGACTCTATTTAGTTCCTGCTTTAAACAGAGCAGAGCCATAGAGAAGCCCTCATAACACTTCCATGGCTGCTTTTCACATGTAAAATCTTAAGATACACACATCAAGCTCCAAAGTTGTGTTGTACAACAAAATCTATGTCACGTTATGCTGTAATACACATTCATGCTATTAAGTCCTTGTCCCATTTGCTCTGTGGGGCCTAATGTATCGCTTCCCAGTATGGAAACGACTAGCCTCAAGGCACCTCAGTGCAGTTCTGTTCTCTCCGTTTGAATGCAGCAAATGTGTCACGGTATAATTAATGTTTTCGGCATTTAGCTGACGACCTTATCCAGAGTGACTTAGAACGGGTAGAAAAAAAGTCAGTATCTGTGAATCAGGGAATCGCTAGAAATTCGGTAAAGAACAAGTGCAAGGGACAAAAACACAATGCTAATGACAAGAGAGTGTTTTCCCACGAGGTGGAGCAGGAGCGAGTTAGATACAGGTAGAGTACAGAAAAGTCTAACAACAATACAGTAGTAATACGTTGTTTTACAAGAATTAGGCTGTTCAGGAGTCAACGAGTTTAGGGTCGAGGAGAGGGAGAGGTTCAAACCATTTTAACAGCCATCACTCAAAAGTCTGTGTATGATGTTTAAACACAAATATCTACAGCAATAATCTAAAACATTTTCACAGAAACCCACGTCTGTATTGTTTCTCTTCATGGCTGACTGATTTAACACAATAGTGATTCAACCTACAGTATATCCAGTTCATGAAAGCTTTTACATTTGCTGTTCTAAACAGCCGGTGTCTGGTAGATCTTCCTCTGAAAAAATCCTCTGGCACACCGGAGGTGATGCGTTTTATGTTTCCTGTTTGTTTGGAATAAATAGAAGAAGAACTGGGTGGTTAGCGTGAGCAGTGATAGCCACCATGGCTGAACAGACAAAGAAAAGACACTCAAACTTCAACATCAACAGAAAATCCAAGGAAAAAGACGTCACAGTACTGTACGCACTGTTTGACAAGTGATCTGTGGGAAGAAAAGAGCAAAAACACCACAGCAATGACTTGGTGCCAAAGATGTCTTTTGACTAGAGTGAGATGAATAGAGGGAGACGGATGCTGCAGACAGACAGTAGAGTAATGTGGAACAACCTCTATAGAGAAAAAGATAGGCAGCATTTTGTGGAGGCCCAGGAAACCTTGACTAAGCTCAAGGCTTTATTTCCAGCAAATCCCCCCCTTCACTCTCCAGAACTCTACGTCTTTTCTAGGGAACTGACTGGCTGACTGGAGGCAGCGCCGATCCAGATCTGGAGCAGTATGAGCAGTTGCTTCAGCCTACTCAATCCCAAAGGCAATACTGATGGTTCTGATTATATCATGACAGATTAAACGATCCTAGAAATATCGCTGACATTATTTCGGATAGTTATTTCGCCCGGGCCTGCACCCACCGAAAGGTTTTTCTTGGTTGATCCGGTGTGGAGGAAGATGTCTGTGTGACAGGAGAAATACGATGTCAGCAGAAAACTCATCCGAGGTCAAATCTAGGATCAGGGGATCGAACAAAAAAGGTGCCACCGTGTCTCATCCCTCTACCCACCCTCTCCTCTCTTTTCTGGCCACCCTGTTTTGCCCCCTCTTTCCTCTGCCCTGGCACATGCAGAGGATTTTAATGGAGTGAACGCAGTGCACTCATTACGGAGAATTAGGTCTGAACACTTCAAAACAAAGAGAAAGAACATAGCGAGGGAGACGGTAGGGAAAAGGGGAAGAGATGTGTGTGTGTGTGGGGGGAGGGCAAACAAGCGTCTCTCTCTTTATGTGATGAATGCAGTCTGACAGCGAGAGAGAGAGAGAGAGAGAGAGAGAGAGAGAGAGAGAGAGAGAGAGAGAGAGAGAGAGAGAGAGAGAGAGAGAGAGAGAGAGAGAGAGAGAGAGAGAGAGAGAGAGAGAGAGAGAGAGAGAGAGAGACCCTCCAAGACCCATCTGTACATTGGAGGAACCTCTTGTGCCAGGGCAATGCTGTCTGGTATTTAAAGAGACAGTGTCGTCGCTCATCAGCTGATAGCAACAGGGAGACTCCCATCTGCTCAGTGCATCTGTGTGCTCAGATTCACACATGGGCACATTCACATTAGGTTGCACACACTGGCGCACGTGGACAAGACTACATTATAGGCAGCACCTGCTTCTATATATTAGAGGGTTAGGGTTGACAATTAATAAAAATAAATAAATCGAAATCGCAATATGAACTTTTGCAATTTCCAAATCGCAGAGGCTGCAATTCATCGCTTAAGAGAGAGTTGTGTCCAAAATGGATTTCTGAAGGTGTTTTAGAACTCCAGGTAATCTTTGGTCCATGAATCAAGTACAGTACTGGTGAAAAGTAAACCTTTCATTATACTCAAACTCAGTAAATCCTGCTCACTATGTTTTTTTAACAAAATTGCTTTTCTTTAAGCAATTTTAAAATTCTCCAAAATGTATGATGAGAAAAACTTTAAATCGCAATTGCAATATTCTGTCAAATAATCGCAATTAGATTTTTTGTCAATATCTTTCAGCCCTAGTACATATGCATATGTGCTTGGGTAAATATGTTCATATTTCTATCTATGCATGCCTGAGTATGTGTGTATTCTGAGTGCCAGCACTGTCATCTGTGTGTACAGAGCAGGAGCAGATCCTGGATGAGTTCGGTGTCTTCATAAACAGCCCGCTTGCCAAATGAATCTGGCTCCGCTTCCACTGTGAGCGTGCGGCGGCGTCTTTCAGGACTTCTCACTACGCAGTGATGCCTATTAGCGCGCAGGGCCACGACAGCTAGAAAACACACACAATTAGCCAGAGAAAAACAAGGAGTGTACACCGTACCGCAGCGGCATTTTTACACAGCCTCTTAATGGGCTCTCATTACAAGTGTGAGAGTTTATTCTGCACCCAGTCATTCTTTGATAGATAGAGATTCTTGATGAATCAACAGGTTAAAGTTCTCACTAAAATCCAGCCTCTTTACAATGCATTTTACTGCACTGATTTGCTCCAAATGTGAATACAAAACCATCATGTATTTGCTCAGGAGGGAATGTCTAAAAGAATCCAAATCTAAAATCAAGTTGAAATGCCTTTAATTGAATACATCAACAGGGAAATTCGTATCAAATTATGTGAATAGTGCAATACCGCATGCCCGATCGGTTTCAGCCGTTTGAAAGCAGATCCAGATAAATAAGGCCTCAGTGTGTGCGAGTTCTCATATGAAAATAAATCAAAAGATGACATTATCTTGCGTCAGTGTTACCAGATGATAAGAAAGGTAAACAAACCGTATGTTGCTCCTAGCGAAATAGAAAATTTGCATCACAGGCTTCTTGTCCATGAGGAGTTCTGTACATGCATTCATTAGTGAGAGTGCCATGCCTTTATAGAAGATGTTTTCTAAAATCAGTATTGTGACTAAAGGTTAAAAAAGGCCCTTTATGTTCACATGTGAGTCATGTCTGTTTTGACTAAAACTAAAAGCATGGCCAGCGTCACAAGCCTCACTTTATGGCCAGCTGCCAGAATCATTTATCTTTGGTCTATAAAACCCTCAACCATCCATTGTTCTTTTGCTCACAAGAATATAATATCGCTTAACAGCGATATTTATCCCCAAACAAGCCAAAAACAGATAGCCCTTGCACACAATTTTAAAATAGTTTTTCCTGCTTGAAAGTGGCAGTTCACCATCAATATATCATTGTCAAATTAATTGCGTCAAAATAATTGTGATAAACAAATGAGAACATGGTCGAGACGATTGGTAGCCTCTATCTCACGTCAGCGTTGTTGTTACTGCTAGTGTTTCTCAAAATTAAGACTACGTTTCCCATAAACCCCATTGCTACTTGACCCTGCTTCCCGGCATCGGTCAGAGTCAGTGCGTTGTTTTTTCTTTTGCTTTACTTAAGAAGATAAGCATGTTGGAAGTGATTTTTCCATCAACCTTTCACCCTTTACACCATCTGCCATTGCCAGACACTCTGACAGCTTTAGCTGTGTTTGCACTGGAAGAACAGCGCCCTCTTCCTGTTTTGTGCCATAAAGCAATATCCCTTTGTGCTGTAAATCAATATAGCAGATTTCCCGCATAATCCGACCCGGTGGCACACAATGTAAAATGCAGTGCAGAGGCTGGTAGAGGCTGACAATCTTCTTGTCTCGTTTGTTTACGGTTATTCTACTAATGTCTCAAAATTAATGCGGTAATGATTTATTGAAATAAATACATTTGTGTATGTGTGTCCATCTGTCTGTCCGTCCCTCTGTGTGTACCTGCTTATGAGTGTGTAGAGTTTCAGTGCACAAAGACCCCTGATCCGATCTGAACCCGTTCCCCTGCCCACTGGAATGCCAAACATGCCACAGAACTCCCTGATCTGCCAACCTGGGATTTGTAGCTGCCCTGGAGATGCTGGTGAAATCGGGGAGAGCGGGGCTGCACTGCACAGAGAGAAGCAGCATTACGGTTAGAGAGGCGAGCTTGTGGCAGGAGAGTCACCTGTTTGAATCCTGGTTGGGAAAATCCGGGCAGGGGAAGTGAAGGAGACGCTCATTCCCTCAGTGTTAACCGCATCTGACACGTTGGAGGTCCCTCCCCGACCACAGCTACAGAAAAACAGTCTGTAAAACCTGACATGAAATTTGATTTTCTTCTTAATGCAAAATGAATTATTCATTTAACAGGCCTAATGGATCCCATAGTTTCCCCTACCACTGAATAGGTGGGGTGGGAATCCTGTTTTAAAGAGTTGCTAATCCTAAAAGAATTTCATTAGTCTGGGTTTTAATGGAGTTTTGGTGTCCCATGGTCTAAATGCTGTTTCAGAAGCTGCCAAGAGCGAAATTCCAGCGAAAACACTGAATCCTTGTGGTTTCTGGCATGAAAACAGTAAGATTTGAAGAAACTGAATATCAGCTATCAGCAACGTCAACACAAAAATATCTGTAAAACCCATATTGGTTAAACCCTATTAATATTAACTTTACTCGCAAGGGAAGAAGAGGACAGCGGCGTCAACAAAGACGCAGCCATGAGGGTGGCACACTGCTGACACAGGTCCCATGAGCAAAGCATGTAATCCCCAACAGCAGAGGATTGTGGCTGTCTACGGGGCAGCTCCCAGGTAACAGAGTGAGCGTGGAGCTGGGTGGTGCTGAGAAAAGCACCACCCGGTCTTCTATGGGTAAATAAAGGTTTAAAAAAAGACATACATTAGCCTCCAAACAGGAAGCAGCCCTTATACAATATAGTGAGACGACACCCATGAAATGAAGATTCACACAAGGAGATATGCTATCTATTTATGGCATAG
This sequence comes from Centroberyx gerrardi, assembly GCF_048128805.1. Classification (NCBI taxonomy): domain Eukaryota; kingdom Metazoa; phylum Chordata; class Actinopteri; order Beryciformes; family Berycidae; genus Centroberyx; species Centroberyx gerrardi. The sequence goes on along the minus strand of NC_136012.1, from coordinate 8,209,369 downwards.
ACTGTAATAATTAATGGACACAGTTGACTCCAGACTGTGTTACATGGTTTTCTATGGATTTTCAGAGAGCACATATATGACCTTGTTTTCCTGTGCTCATAAAAACGCCGCAGTAGCTGCAGTCCTCCGTCGTAACAGCCACGCTAATCTTTGTGGTTTGTAAAAAAGGCATTAGCCATGTCGGATCACTTCGATATCACGTGCCAATCCCTGACTCTGAAATGTAACAGTGTGTTACCGCTGTTCTTCAAAGTCGCACACCTCACTGCAGTCATTATCAGCCATTCTGAACTACTGTACATGATTCATGTGTATGCGTAGCAGAGAAGTCACGCCTGACACCTTGGATATAGCCTGAATATAGCCATTGACCATATTCCCTTCCAACTGTTACATGTTTGTTTTCCCATGTGCAAGACCTGGGTTTGAGTACATGTATGAGTTTGAGTGAAATCAATGTGTTTCTGTTTCAAGAATTAAGGTTTTGGCCCAGGAATAGCACATGTTCGGTTTAATGGAATTTGTAAGCCTCTTAGTGCCCAAATGCCACTGGCAGAGTGATTATTAGCCCGTCCTGTTCAGGCTGGAGTTATAGTCAGAAAACCTGCCCTATCCATTTCATTACTGATGGAGCCTGGGGTGTCATCCTTGCCTACATGCTACAGCAAGGCACCCATCTTCTCCTAGGGACTGCAACTCCACATTGAGACTCAAACGAGGCTCCGTTTCTTGGTCTTGTCACAGTCTTGCTGCCGATCCGTCTGGCGGATAGACGGAAATTATTTCAGGGATCAATGAAAAATTCATCACTCGCTCACGCAATCCCTTTCTTCCGCACTCCCACCAGCATTCCCAGTTATGCAAACTCTGCTGAGCCAGAAACGCTGCTGCAGCTTGAGCTCAACCCTTCTCCCGACACTCGGCACACCCACGTTCAATCACAAATCACTCCGCTAGGGGTTTACTCCCCACTGATTATGTCAGCACCAAGCAGTAATTTCACAGGAATGTTGTATTTGATACTTTGGTACTTGATACATACTTTGACCCTCCAGCACTTTTCTGTGCTAAATCATGGCTGTTATACAGTGGCTGTTTTGGAAAACCCTTCATCAATCATCACTCCTGGGTCAATCGTGCTTTTAACGTAACGTAAGCTATCTGATGATGTTTTTATCCAAAGCACCTTGCAGTATCATGAGTGCATTTTTTTTTTACTCTATTCTACTCTTTCCTTGTCACCCCCCCTTCCCCTCCCACTTGTCCCTATACTGTCAATCTGTGTAGTCCTAAATCATGTTTTTTGAGCTGTAAACATCCATATATGGTTTCTATATAGTAGCAATGGGACGATATACTTATCTCACGATATGATTTGATATGCGATATGGGGTTCATGATTTGATACAACCATGATACAATGTAATAAATAAAAGTTTAATGACAACAAAGTCTGACTGTGCAGAATTATGTTTATTTCTGAGCCAGAAATGTGTCTAGCAAAACATTTCAGTTTCTGAAATTTCAACCATGTTGCACTTCTGTCCACACTCCTATCAGTGATGTCAAGGCCGGTATTTTGCCTTTGGCAGCATCAAATGCTCTGCAGAAAATTGCTACCACCTCCAAGTAGAGATGGCTGATCCGTTTATCACACACACATTCCCCCATTCGCTCTCACGCAACCACCTCACTTTTTTCACATCTTTCAAAATTGTGTACTAGGTGGAGACTGGCTGAAAACAGTGTGTTTACGCACTCTTTGCTGTTATCTAAATCAGTCTCATCTTTTTTATTCTTTTGTAACCATTTTTGCAATTCATGCCTGGTATTTTTATTGTTTATCTTATTGTCTGTTTAATTTACTATTAGTTAATTGTCTGCAAAGCATTCTGACATTGTTTTCAAACGTTCTACACACATAAATTAGATTTTTATAAACTGCACTGTCTCAGACTGCACAGTGTGCAACAAGGAGCCATTACGACTACAACTACTGTATTGCCGCTAAGCTCTTCTCCTCTGTTTTGTGCTGTTGCTGAGGGGGAGGGTCACGACTCAGCCTACTTGTTTAATCCTTTCACATATGAGAACAGTGAACAACCTTTTCCAAGAATCCAATCCAAGGACCTGCTGGACATGAAATCCTCGACGAGCCCGAAACAAAGGAAACAACAAGATGAGGACGGAAATGTCTTGATAGCAGCTGCCCTCTCTGATGCTTACAAGACATGAGGAATGTCTTGGAGGATTGTAAAAAATAAAAAAAATAAAGAGTTGTATCTTTGTGTATACATGAGCAACTTATATAATTGAAGACAGTGCCAATTCATTGGATATTGAACTGCTTAAATGGGACTATTATGTACATGGAACTTCTGATGGAAAACACTGGTGTTACTGAATTTTTCTCATCTTCAGACTCACCAAGATCATTTTTTCTCAAACTTTCTGTCTCACAAAATTTGAAAATAAAGTGATGCCTACTCGCAATGCCCCCAAACACGGCAATTTCCTTTACAGACAGCTCAAGCTGCAGCTGCGAGTGAATTCACAAAGAGGCCAACCTGTACTTAACTCTTCAGCTGAAATGAAACTGATGATGTCTGAACTTTTGGTTTGCCACCCGGGCCGAGTTTTCTCTTCCCCGTAGTTCTCCTCCACGCTCCTGGGTTGAATTTGTTCCAGGGAACGTTCTGAAAACCATAATCCCTTCCCACATCCTGACCCATAACCCTCGCTGGTGACAGTGGGACTTGTCAGAAAGCAAGAACAATGTCTACTACTATTACTGTAAGCTGCCCCACTGGTCCACAACATTTCTTTCCCCTCAAAAACAGGATCGCTCGGTTCACCGTTTTACACCGACTCCCAAGGGTGTAGAACGGTTTGCTCAACAAGAAAATCCATCCCAAAATAGAATCCACATAATTATTCATTGGATCGGTACTTGTGAATATGAACAACTCTGCCCTAAGCTAAAGGCCGAGGTTCTAATATGTGATGCCATCAAGAGACCACACCTCTAGAGATCCAAGCCCTGGAGCTGCTCCCTTGACAATGAATATGAATTTTGTTATCGTGCCAACAGGCAAGAGCCAGAAAATGTCATAATCAAGTCTCCCATTCACTGTCAAGGCAGCATTACCAGGTTTTGTCTCCTGATGACATCATCAAGAGATCCTCGTTCCCCTCGTTTCCAACTTTCATCTAGGGACTAATTCATCTGCACAAACCAGACTGAACCGTCTGATATACTCGGAGTAACATCAGTGATTTCTGTGTTACGGTGGATTTTCGCGTCTGTTTTCCATCCTGCCTCTTCCATTTCTATATGGCTGTATCACAGCCAATCACCATTAGAAGCAGCCAGGCAAGAGAGGGAGAGATGAACTGAACATCAACTATAGTAAAAGCTTGTGATATAATCCTCAACAGATTGGCTCAGAACATCAAGGGCGCAATAACAAAGCAAAGCACTGAGAGAGACAGTGGGGTAAACATTGGCCTTATTCTGGTCATGGTAGGACACATGAGGACTTATACATGAAGTACATAAATAATGACAGCAATTTGACACACATCTACATTAACCACTGATAAACTGTAAGCAAAAGGCTCACTTAAGGGGTACTGAGACGTTTGGCACAGAGGGCCAAGGGCCAAAATTTAGCAAGGCTAGCCAGCTGCAGGCCAAAACTACTGCTCCAGTGTTTATTATTTTTTTAGTTTAATGAGTAAAAAATAGCTTATTAGGCTATCCATCATCAAGATGCATATTGATCATTTTTCTCAAAATAACTCCTTAGATGTTATGAAACTGAATCAAAATAGATCAAATATGGGTATATTTGATCTATTTTTAATCAGTTTCATCCTCCTTGTGGCTCAGTTAGCTGAGGCGCACACCATGTACCCAAGATGTCCTGGGTTAGAATCTGGCCTAGGACCTTTGTCACATGTCATGCCTCTCTCTCTTTCCCAATATTTCCTGTCTCTCTCTCCTGTGACCTATCCAATAAAGGCAAATGGCGCCAAAAAAACCTAATAATCAAATATGGAATATTTTACATTCTTTGGAACACTTAGGAGGGCCAAAAAAATTTCAGGCCCCACTTTGGAAACCCTAGCTCATTACTTAGATTGGTTGGGTCACACTTTTAAGTTACGCTCACAGAGGCACAAATTGTCTGGAGTCTAAACGTCTATGGGACAATGTTATATTGTTTAGCCTACAGGGAAAAGGCTTCCTGAAGGGGCTATTCATCATAATAAATAATAATAATATTGCATTTTATTTGTACTGCACTTTTCATTCACAATGAATGAAGTGCTAAATGCAAAATGAATGTGCTCAAGTTCAAGTTCATTTATTTTGTATAGCAATTTATCACCTGCATGTCTCAAAGGACTTTACAGAGAATGAGCCTAACTGATCAACAGTCAACCACAGAACAGAATGATATAGGACAAACCTCAGGAAAAGCATAAGACACACAAAAGCAGATTTTAGCAAGACATAACAGCCTACGTATCCCACATGTGCTAAATTCTCAGTGCTAAATGACAAAGCTGGTTAAGGGAGGAGGAATAACACTGGTGTTAATGAATAGATAGCAGGTACACTATTTGTTCCCAGTCAGTTAAATGCCTGTTAAACATTTACCATTACCATGAGTGAGGGGGCTCTCCATAAGATGGTCTAGACCAAGTCTGCTAAGGGGAGCCGGGGGAATATAGGGCAGGGTGAAGGATTTTCAAAGCATCTTCAACACTCAGCAGTGAATGAAAATAACAAGCAGACTTGTTTTAAACTGTATTGATAAGCCAGACACTTGTGGCATTTTACTCTGTGCTGAGCGTGCCACTCATAACCAGGGATGCAGGGTAAAGCCACAACTCAGCTCATCCACCTTTTGATTTGGACACACATGTTTAGACTGACATGAACTCATATGATACATCATACTAATAACATAGTCATATCAAACTGGTGTAAATTATATGAAGATAGAGTATTTTAAGGGGGGATGCATTTCTGAAAATATAATTGATATTTTGTTATATTGGTGGTCGTTTGCTTCATGATTATGATCCCAGACTGGATGTCACAGCTTACCCACCTTTCTATTTGCCTCTGCATCAGTGGTTCTAACCAGACACAGCATCCTTGACAAAACAATTCTGTCTGCCAGCTGATGTCTTATTTGTGGAAACCATAGAAACATGGATGCACTGAGCGCCTTCTCCTCACATGAACCAATCAATCACCTCAGCAGACACCCTGGTACTCACCCACTTTGAACTGAGACGTCTTGTCGTTTGGGTCCTCGTGCTCCTTGTGCTCCTCCGCCAGCATCGTGTGCAGGATGCCGAAAGAGTTCTGAATCCCGAAGATCGACCCGTTGCACCAGGTTGCGGCAAAAACCACCAGCCAGCCGAACCCACCGTCGGGCGGGACGAAGCCGGCTCCGGGCCCCCGCATCTGGGCCCCGGACTGGGGCTCCGACGCCGGGGAGAGGGGCGGCTTGCACCCCGCCTCGATCAGCTGCACCGTGCTGTCCTCCTGGGCGATTTTACACTCGCTGTCCGCCGTCTGCTCAGCCGGGCTCCTCTCCGGGTCTCGGGCAGCATCTCTCTGCTCCATCTCCGGATCCGCAGCCTGCTGCTCCGTCCGGGACTCTCCGCTGGACGGCTCGGCTTGGTTGTCTATCCCGTTGATCCCCATGCTGTCTGGTCCGGTGGAGAGGTTACTGCGGGCTCTTCGCGCACACGCATCAGATATAGGTCACTGACATAAGAGTACGGATTTGATTGGCCGTGTCTGTCAAAAATGTGCTACAACAGACGGTCCTCTAGGCTGCAGACAGACGAGCCCCCTCACACGCCGCTTGTAGTCCAAGTCTGAGCTTCAACTTCACCAAGACCCCAACGTGCAGACGTGAAGTGTATCATTCTGGCCGCGCGCAGTCTGGATTTTACAAAGAATTAGCAGGCACCACCTATTTCTCAGTATACAGAAACCCCGTAAGTCCAGGGACAATGTATAGAGGCCAAAAACATGTATTTACTTTTGGCTTCCCTGCTCGGTGCCAAAAAAGGATCATCAACCTGTGAAAGCGTCCGCTCCGCCTCGACACAGTATCGTCCGCTCGCGCAGTCCAAAAAACACGGTCCACAACATCCCACGAGCTGTAAAGAAATGGTGGCGGGCTCCTCCTCTTTCATTTGATATGTTTATACAGGATAAATATGAAATAGGTAGGCCCGTGTAGGTCCCGGAGGTTGTCTCGACCAAAGTGTCAACACTGAATACGGCCTTCATTCAACAGCTTGCCCCCGCCCCCTCCCCCCGGCGGACTGACTGGCGGCACCAATGGCCGCGCGCCGTACGGGCTGTGGGACGGGTTTATACTTCGTCCGTTACCGGACTCACGAAGAGAGCCGAGTGTTTTGCAGCGTCATTTGAGACTACATTGTCTGACTGCTAAAGCAGAGCCGAACGTGCATCAGCATAAAACCGCCCGTCAACTGCACAGACAATTGACAACTGTTTCGGATAAAATAGGCCGACTCGTAAGAAATGTAGATGACAACTTGTGGAATGTATCATGTCCAGGCGTCGCAACATTGTAACTTCCGTATATTATCATGTTTACCTGTACAAAGGCTATGTATCGTTTTCAGAGAGTAGCCAAGCTAAGCGAGAGGTTTCACTCCTGCCTATTTCCGTATTCGCCTAAATTCCGTTAAGCAGACGCAGATGAGACAAATCAGCGAGTTGTTGATCTGTTGAATAGGACTATCTTTTTTCTGTTAGAGGCTAATTTGGTTTAGCCCAACCGCGTAATGTTTAAGATCATAAGCGTGACTGTAAGAGACTAGTCTTCAAATTTCTGAATGAGTATAGCATATTAGCAAGCAGGTGCTTCTTTTTCGCGCATGCGTACTATAATAACGTGCTCTTAGCTAGGTTAGCTGCTGTATGCCTTAGCGTTTCTCATTATAGTCAGTTGTACGCATGTGTGAAATGATTTCCCGCCCCTATGCTGTTCCGGTGTAGCAGACAAGGGGTGGAGCAAGGAATGGGATGAAACTATCTTGAGCGTTAAGTTTAAGTTTAAGTTTAAGGTGTTTATCAATTAAATGAAGTTACTTTATTAGCATGACTCTTTATCAGAAACAATATTGCCAAAACGGTATACAAAATATACATTTTAAAAAACCTAACAAGAGTTAATACATGGAATCATGCTGAGATGATTGTTTTGTTTGAAACCATGTACCATATATAGTTTCAAACAAATTAAATATTTCTTTGTCATGGTCTATGCATGAAGATGATTCATCATTATGAAGTGAGAGCGAGAGAGGGGGAGGAGAGAGAGAGAGTAGCAAAGCACCTGCACGAGGACAAACTCACACTGTCCGAGCAAAAAATATTATTTTCTTTGATTACACCAAAGCCTACATGCTTTTTTTCTTTTACATTGGGATGAAAGAGTCGCAAGTATGTCTCGTAAATATATGGAGAATTACTTATAGGCTACTGGAAAAAAATTATGTTCATATGTCGACATTGAATCAAAAATGTCAAATCAGTTGATTAGGAGTTCCTTGAATCATCGTCTTTAGCCTATATTTAAGCTATCGTAGATCATGTATGGAGCTCATTTCCACCTGTTTTCCCACCACTAAGCAAACATTTTGCATTTATTGACCAATCAGTTAGCCCACCTCAAGCAGGAAAGGAACCGTTATTGAATTTCCCCAGGGATCCTCTTAAAGAATTTCTCGTTTTTATACGATCCAAATAGCCCTTCTTATGTATTCTCCCATTGATCTTCTCGAAAATGAAATAGTTTGACTTACAATAACAAGCGTTCACCACTGAGCGGAGCTACAACTCCACAGCTGGAGTTATTCAGGACTGTAAGGACCTGAACAAGTATGGAGGTTAAAGGGACATTTCACCCATCTTCTAACCTCTAGTTAGCTTTCAGTGCAGTTGATTCTCCAAGGAAGATTCTCATAATGGTTATTAGTTTAGTGGTCAATGGTTAGTAGCTATTCAGTTTCAAGACTTGACTTTGATTTGAATTCCTAAAAATCCCTTATCACTCTACAAACAATGTTTTCCCACCAGTAGCCCAACAGGTGGCAGGCAGGGGTGTAGCTAGGAGTTATAGGCACAGGAGGTGACTCTGGGCCCGCTCCACTTTCCTCTCGTCCCCACACCACCATTATTCCATCTAAGACAAACATCTATACATCTACCCAACCACTACAGAAACTCAGCTCCATACATTCATTTACTGATCAATTATCGGACACATCCCTAATTAAAGTGATGGGTTTTTGGCGCTACCCTGATGGTGCTAGATCAGCATTGGCTGTCATCATAACCATACTTTCACCAGTAGTCGCCTGTGGGAAACGGGTGTTAAAATAAATTATATTTCTCTTAAAATGTTGTTGTGTTTATTCATTCACATACTTAACATGATTTGTTATTTATTAAAATACCTATTTTAAGTTTGCTTGCACAACATAAAATGTTTTGGTAACTGTTTACAATGCACTGTTTACAAGCTTGAGGTTTCTCAACTTCAACATCCAACTACATTTTTTTTGTTTGACAAATATGGAGTTCGTACAGCTCACTAGGTTTTGTTGCATCCACTTACTTCATGTGAAATGAACAGTATTTGTTAAGCCAACATTACAACTTGTTCCGCACTTTCAATCTCTAGTTATGAGATCTTTTTGTCAAGAAGTTGAGCTAACTCAAGAAGCTGTGTGTAAACAGTTAGCAAAGGATTTTAAGTTGGGACAAGCTTTTTTTTTTTACAGTGCTGTTCAAAATCTGTCTAGGGAGAACTAATTTTGTTTTAGTCTTCACAGGAATAACTTATAACACAACACTTGCAGTATCAAATGTTTCATATTCATATCATATTCGTATCATGTTTTTGAGAAAAGCAGTATTTGTTTGCAGTTTTGCCAATTCATTTCAACCAAACACTGTTTCAAAGAAGAGCAGTGTGACAGAGAAGTATAAAACATTTATGAATATACACTTGAGGAGCACAAAGGGCATTTTAGTCCAGACACTTTGGGGGCCCCCTCTCAGCTTGGGGCCCTGGGTATTCAGTACCCCTATTCCCCCCACTACAGCATCCTAGGTTGTAGGCCAGCTATGTCACTGACATGATTTCATTAAGCTGTCTAATATTACATGAAGTAAATGGTCTCCTTTACTTTCAATACAAAAATGAATTTGAGTAAGGTTGCTTAAAATTGTGAGATATGGTTGAGACTACGCACATGTAAATGATCTTTATTTTTCATCAAGGTGCCCCTTTGATATCAGCCACCAGGACAAGCTGTAATGTATAGGCTGTAGATATTGGTTGTGATTTTAATCTAGATCACCAGATACATTGGCAGGTAACTTACCAATGCCTATTGTAACTCAGTTCGTCCGATAAAAATAAGGACAGCGGCAGTACAATCAGCCAGCCAGTAGATGAACAGTAGGTGAACATGATGGCTTCCCACTCCAAATGTGAAACAAATAAGGTGCCGCTGTGTGTCGTCACCTCCTCCTCACAGCCTGGTACATTGTGACGTGAGTGAGGTGTGGTGCGTTCTGTTCTTCACCACTGAACAGAGATGTCTGAACGCACGTCATGCCTATTTGCTCCCTCAGCCGCACCGCTTGATCCAATCAAACCAAATCTTCACTGAGTTGTCTTGTATAATAATGATAAGAAACTTAATCAGCCCTCGTTGGAAATTTCTCTTTTTGCCTGCCCCCACTCCACTGAGGTCAGAGGAGGTAAAGATTCAGTGTTTTGCTTCAGGTCACTTCAGCTGGGCGGATGCTTGCTTACACGGAGACTCGAAATCAAGTCCTCCTGTTGAAGGGTGGTCTCTGCCAGCCCTAAATTGTCTTGAATCACACACAGATGCAAATGGACTCAGATTTCATGGGAATTTGTCTTCAAACAAGACGACCTCATCATCAGGCCTGTTTCCAATTAGCCGCGTGAGGAACAGCGAGATCGCGAAGCCCGCACTGCCTCCACAATGTTACGGCTAAAAATAGCCGTTCGAGGAATTCCAATACTACCCCCAGGATTCCTATTGTATGAAGTGGGGGGGGGGGTCAAAGGTCATGGGGGATATGTTCAATATAGCTTCCTGTTTAAAGTAGAATTCTTGATTTCCTCAGAGAGGTGTGGGTAGGAGAGGGAATGAGCCATTGCGTAACGTCAGTGGGACGTCCGGAGGCCCACACATTTCTGAGTCTGATAAAGTCATGCTGTCACGCTCTGAGAGACGGAGGGAGCGAGAGAGCGAGCGGGAACGAAAAGGTGTTTGGTTTTAACCCGCTCGGCGCACCAGACGGGTGGAGTGAAATTCCCGCCTTTTTTACCGATATCTTGTTTGGTCGATTTAAGAATGAAAGAAATTGAACAGGAATGTATTGCGGTGGGTTCACGGCGGTCGGTTTGGCGTTGGTAAGACGACGTGCAGGTTATCTGATGCATGTCCAGCATGCTCCGACATGCCGTGGTAGTGGGAGTGGGGATAGGAGCTGGCATGGTTAGTCATTATCTACCGTGACTCACACTCTCACACTTTGTAAAAAATTCAGCAGGTCGCCCCGCAGCTGTCAGAGGCGGAGGGAGGGGAGACTCTAACTCTTTCAGGATGTCTATGATGTTGTTGGATTACAACAAAAGCATCGAGGGACGGGTCACATGTGAGCGCCGAAGCGTCTTGAGTCACCGGTACATGTGGGCACGATGGAAAACCATCGGAGACAAAACAATGCAGCTTATCAGCGGCAACAATCTGGGTGCAGTTTGACTCCTAATCCATGCTCCGTTCCACCTGAGACCTGGATACGTGACTCCATACATTCATCACTCAGTCAACAACCTGGCCATGATCATGAGTCTTCACTTTCTGTTTAACTTTATTATAGTTTTGGAAGTTTTATTATTAGTTTTTATTTTTACATTGTTTTCCATTTTTATTTCAGTTTCTGTTTAGTTTCAGTTTTAGTTTTACTATTTTAGTAGGTGTAGTATTTTTAAAGGTATAATGATAGAAGTTCAAAATAGGTATTTTGCCTATATGTTTTTTCAATTTTACATTCATTTTTCAATACATCCTCAACTAACTTAAAGTTGGGACCACTTCAAAATACTTCTTTCTCTTTTTTTTATACGGCACATAAAACTAAAAGCACTTCACATAAACATTTTATTTTAGTTAGATTTATACCTAGACATATACCTAGACAGTTTTAGTTCAGTTTTAGCTTTACCACAAAGTCTAGTTTTTATTTTTATTTCAGTTCATGATAATCTTTTTTTTAAACACCTATAGTTTTCATCTTAGTTTTAGTTTTTCTAATTTACGGTAATAACCTTGATGTGAACAAGTATTTATCGATCAGTCAAATACCCGGGTCAGCTAATTATATGACAAACTGAATTGGCTTGAAAGTTGTTTCAAGTAACCTACTGCATGTTATACATTATATCAGAATAGAGTTCATAGAATATTTGGGAGTCTGAATCTCTTCACTGCACCGCTGGAATAAAAGAATACACAGCGAAAATGTCCAGAGCCCTATTAGTTTTCATTGTGATGAGTGTGTGTATGTGTGTGTGTGTGTGTGTGTGTGTGTGTGTGTGTGTGTGTGTATGTGTAACATATCCTTGCCTATGCATAAGTATGAGCTCACACATACAAATAGCATGTGACACTGTTGTAGCCTTCTTAACGTCTATGTATAGGCCTACCTCTTCCCATAGACACTCACGCACGTTATAAATAGGTTAATTGGTCACAGACTAATTGCTCAATGTTTCAACCACAGTGACAGTGACATACTTACTTTGTCACCACAAATTTAGTAATACATTTTTAAGTGTATGTGTGATGCAGTGTAAAGGAAATGGGACACAAACGAGGATAAAAGTTTGTTATATGTTTGTGTTTGTGTCTGTATGCTTGTAGGTTTGTTTTTGAAATGTCTTCCATTCAAGTAAAGCCAGGCTTAGATCATTATAGTCTCATAAACTCGCTAGCTGGAAATGATGCAGCTGCTGGTTCATTTACTGTGTACTAATTATTACCATGTTAGAAATGTGTTGAGAGAGAGCATTTCTGTATCCGTCGGCGAAAAGAAATCAGGAATTTGAACACATAGTTCCTTGAAACACATTGTCTCAAACAGGAGTTGTAATGAATCGCTTAAACTTCTGGTGAATTTCAGAAACCGCATGTAACATTCGGTCAATTCAACTCATTCAAAGGAAGGAGTATATTACAAGAAAAGATGGGAGTCATCTGGCATTGTGTTGATTCCACAGTAATGAGTGTGGGACGCCTGAACCTCAAGCTAAAAGCGGTTTTGTTTTGGGACAAACTGTGTTACCTTAATTGGTAACACATTATATGTATAATCCAAACCTGATACTCAGCTCAGAGTATCAAGGGGCTGTAATGTGTCAGTAAAACGCCTACTGGGTTTCACGTGATACTCATAATAGTGTGAAAAGTATAGATATTCAGTATCTGGGTTAATGTTAGGGTCGGGGTTAGAAATAAGGTCAAGGTTTGGGTTACATGGTCTGTGGAGATGCAGCAAATAGGCAAGTGACGCTTTGTTGAACATCTGAGAGTTCCGTTTCAACATTGGACTATCCAAGTAAAGTGTCCCCACCACAGTACATCTGTTGAGTTTTGGTTGAGGTTGGCGTTGAGTGGAATAAACCAGAGAAGAAGAAGACTCCTGCCTCCTGGCTCTGCTCTGCTCATCCCTGCCATGCGGGTTCCTGGGATACGTAACAACTTGTTCGGTTTGCCAGCTCTGCCCCGTAAAAGGCTTTATCCTTCCCCTCCTGCTCGTCACAATGGGGGTGATGGGGGTGGAGGGGGTGGGGGTGGGGGGGTTATAATAAACATACAAGATGCATTCTTCACCCCCCCCCCCCACACACACACACACACACACTGAAACGAGTCTATGTTTTGTTTTCACACAATTTAAGTGAGAACACCCTCAGAGCTTTTACCATAGCTTTAAGACCAAATAATCAAAAACAGACACCTATACGCTATAACGATTTCACAAACACATAGCTGCAACAAGCATAAGCCTGCCTCCTGCTGCTGCCGAGCAAATTAATATGCTATGCAGCACACAGGCAAACACTGACACACTCCCACCCCTCTCCACACACACATACACACTGTGAAGGAACTATAAAGGAGCAATGACGGGGGTGGGTGGGACGGGGGGCGGGGTGGTGATGTATGAGAGAGAGGCAAGAAGTGGAAAAAGACAGAGAGAGAGAGAGAGAGAGAGGGAGAGAGAGGGAGAGGCACAGAGGGGGTGTTGAGGAGGAGGAGGAGAGAGTTTGATGGGAACAAAATAAGACGGTGAGACCAGGAGACGCTCTAGAGAGGGAAGCCAGCAAGCAGGCGACGTGAGAGAAGAAGAAGAAGAAGAAGAAACAGAGAGAGAACAGACGTGAACTATATCCATCCCCATCCAACAGGTACAGTAAACCCTTTTCAGCACTTTGGTTCACTTTTCTTCTCAATCCCTCCATCCCTATGGTGATAAGTGTGTGCATGTTTCTTGGTAGAGATGTGCTCGTCGGTGGTTTGGAAAAAAGTTCTTCTGGGTAGTTGCGTGTTACAAAACAAACCAGACAGTGTAAGCTGATCTTCCTTAAAAAACAAGGGTAAAAGCCTTTGCAGTCGAATTCAGGTTCCCACAGAAACCGTCTGGCTCGCTGCCAGCAGAGAATGAAACACTGATGGGGTCACCAATGCTTTGCTTTTATCTTCCAACGCTCAGCATTTATTCATCCAGAGCTGTCTTCAGTATGTAAACTAATACATATCACAAGCATATTTACATGTCACAAACATGTTTCATTATACACAAAGCCATTTAAAGATAAACTGTGATTTAAAAGTAGTTTCTGGTGGCGTCCTGGTGGCTCCAATCTGGCCTGGGACCTTTGTCACATCATACCTCTCTCTTTCCCGTTCTTTCCTGTCTTTCTCTACTGTGATCTATCCAATAAAGATAACACACATAAAAAATCTTTAGTACCACTGTGGTTCATTATTGGTATGCCTAGTTTTGCCTTCTTCTCTACTGTGACCGACATGTCAGCGTTCCATCTTCTGTTTTCTGTGCTGCTTTGAGTGTTGAGTCACTATTACTACTGTTGCTACAATACGCCAACTGCTACACAGCTTTTGCTTCTTTGTTAATACCAGTTCCTCTTTTCCACCTTACCACACCAGTCTCCACCTCCTGTCTTTAAGCCTCTTCTCAGAACTGGCACCTACAGGAATATTTCTGACACACAAGGGCAAAGCTACATCTGAGAAAGAATGAAGGAAGACAGATTTTCTTATGTTTTCTTATGATTTTCTGTGGGCAAACATAATTTTAACTGTGTTGGTGACCCATGAGTGATTTTTGCGGTGACCACTGTTTTCCCACACAAATTCTTATCTTCATCTTGTCCTTTCTGTCCACAGAGATGATGTCACTGTGCAGGAACCTGGCTGTGCTTCTACTTTTTCTGACCCCTGACCCCTTCCTCCGTTTTTCCTCGCCTCTCCTCTTTGCCCATGCCGTACCCACTTCCCCTCCCATCACCCTCCCGCCAATCTTGTTTGTGACTGGTGGGGGCACAGAAGACTACGAAGACGTCTTGGACCGTCACAGCCCCCCTCCTGTCGTGCCTTCCTCCGCTAAGCCTCCACTCCACCGCGAAACGCAGCTCTGCCAGTACGACTCCTGCCTGGAGAACCAGGAGCCCTGCACCCGTCTTGCAGCCCAGACCGGGTGCCTCTGCCCCGGCTTCAGTGGGCCTGAAGAGCCCCCTCATGCTCCACACCTCAAAGCGCTGGTCAGCGATGGGGACGGCGGAGGGAAGGTGGAGGTCCATTGGTGTGCCCCTTCTTCAGCGGTATCTGGGTACAGAGTGGTAGTGGAGGGAAGTGGAAGGGAACCGCTGGAGTTTGGGGAAGCGATGCGGCGGGGGCTGGTGGGGTCCTTGGAGGCCGGGGCCAAGGTGTGTGTGGAGGCGGTGAACAAGGTGGGACACAGCACCCCCTCAGAGTTCTCCTGCCAGCGCTACACCCTCCCTGATTCCTCCGACCATGCGCTGAGGGCAGGGGTCATAGGGGGGGGAGTGGCCTTCCTCCTAGTCCTCTGTGTGGCGGCCGTGATCCTCTGGAAGTACCAAGTGTGTGGAAAATCCAAGAGGGACTCCACTGAGGGACTGGGGAACCCCTCGTACGCCACAGAGGGAAACCTGTGAGCCGGAGCGGTGCAGAGACAGATACAGGCTGTTGAGGAACAAAACTCAAAAACTCAAGTGGGATGGTGCTGTGATTAATGATACAATTCAGAAGTTGTTTATGTTCCTGTTTCAAGGAATATACAATTATTGTATTTTCTTTTTTTTTTTATTGTATTTTCTTTTATTAGGATTGAAATATGCTGAAATAAGAACTTAGTGGAATAACACTAACAAATGGTCAGCCGGTTGGTTTTGTGCCTAGAAAAACTACAGGTTTATTTGCTGGCAAATTAACTTCTGTAGGCTTATTACAGTGTTTTAATTCTATGGCAGATGAATTTAATTGTAAATATTAATCTTTAAGATATACTGACAGAAACTTTTGTAATAAACTAAAAACGTCTTTTAACGTCTTTTTAATAAAAGCTTGTAAAAAGTCTTGTTTGAATCATTGTTTTCAATGGAAAGAGTTGAGAGACCCAGCCCGCCGAAGTATACGGCTGAACTTTTATTTTGAAACTCTTGCCGAGAACAGTGAAAGTGGGAACTTGATCTGATTGGCTAAAGGTTTAAGTCAATTAAGCTAGGTCCCGCCTTCCCTCGGTATCTAAACCAATGATTTTTCAGCAAACGATGGCAGGAAGAACATTTTTTTTAACAGCATATGAAAATACAATTGATTCATACACACAGC
The DNA here is from genome assembly GCF_048128805.1 of Centroberyx gerrardi. Taxonomy (NCBI): domain Eukaryota; kingdom Metazoa; phylum Chordata; class Actinopteri; order Beryciformes; family Berycidae; genus Centroberyx; species Centroberyx gerrardi. Next base: position 8,193,316 of record NC_136012.1, on the reverse strand, counting down.
ACACACAATCAAAATGGCAAACGCAGGTGAGTTTGCACACTGTGCAAGAAGCCTTTTGTTTCATTTGACTTACAGTTCGTCAGTGCGACTGTTTTAGCCTACTGATATCTGAGTTTTGGTTTTAACACGTGAATTTGTGAATGACGTAAAAAATCCAACGTTAGCCAACTGTAATTAGTTACATGACCCAATTATCGCGGTGAGAGTGACATTGACAGTGCTTGTCTGCCGGATTAACAGTTACAGTTTGGGGCAGTAGGCTACTTGTTGCACACGTGAAATTCTCCAAACTAACAAATACTAAGTGAGGAAAATAGTCCTTGCTGTTAGAATATTAAGTAATCATTATCTTATGAATATGTCTCACACACAGTCAGAATGACTCAGCACAAAAAAAACGTTGGGAAAGCAAATAGCCAGCAGTCAATTAACGCCACAGGTAGTTACAACGCATGGAACAGCTCGTTACGAGTTTGGACAAAAAGCATCCAAAGTTTTTGTTTCATGCTTTGTTGCATCTATTTATGAGTTCTTGATACGCTGCCAAACTGCTTCCTGTCTCTTTTGACCACAGTATTTAGCTAAAATAAACCAATCCTAATGGGGAGACTGTACACAAAATCTCTCAGCTTTAGAGTTTCACCCTTATAAACATATTGAGTGAGCGTTTGCATGCTGTACTATATCAAAGGTGACTGAGGGCATTGCGCCCTTACTCCTAATACACGCACACACACACACACGCACACACACACACACACACACACACACACACCGCTTGATCTAAAAGGAAGAATGAATGCAAACATGGGGGAACAATTTTCTGGAATGGAATGTGCCCTGAAAGTGGAGGTGGGAGTCAGAGTTTTTATCTGTGTTCAGCACCTTTCATATCCATGCTTGTACCTCTGTGTACAAGTTTGTCCTGCACTCTCTATGTATCATACTCCAGGGTTACAAAATGGTTATGGCCAAGCATCTAAAACATAGCCAACTCTTTTGGAAATAAGGTGGTTGATATAGAAAGTTTGTGTCAGTAAAGCTGTCTTATCAGCAGTAGCCTAATCTGTCTTAAAAAAACAGACAGTGCATGTTGGGTATCCAACAATGTCTTCTCAAGCTCAAACCTAAATCAGTTTTATGCCTCTCCCATTACCAGACAAGCAGGAGATCTCCTATGCAGATCTCAAAGTACTCCTGGCGAAGAGCCAGAGCCTCCTTTTGGTCGATGTCCGCTCTAAAGAGGAAGTGGATAAAGGACACATCCCAGGATCTATCCACATCCCAGGTGAGCTTCACTCACAGTCATTTATGTGGGGGGAAAAGAATATCCATAGTCAAAAAATAGCTTTGAAGGACTACTTCATTTTCAGTACTTCATTTTCTTTTTTGATGTTGAAAAGTAGCAGTTGTCATGCACAGTAAACAGTATGCAGGTTTCACTTGGAATACTGGAAATGCAACAGTTTGCAGTGGTGAATGGTATTGGTGTAGGCCTGTTTTTCAGGTTATGAAGGTTTCAGAATAGCTGTTTCTGTCCCTCTCCTAGTTGATTGAAGAATATTCTTCTTTCCTTCCTTCATCCCTTTTCCCCTTCCTTGCTTCCCTAGTCGATACAGTGGAGAGTGCTCTTGCACTGGATCCTGCAGAATTCAAGGTCAAATACGGGGTGACCAAGCCACCGCTGGACGCCCCAGAGCTGGTGTTTCACTGCCAGATGGGCAGGCGAGGGGGAGTGGCCACAGACAAGGCACACGAACTAGGATACCAGAGGTAAATAAGTTATCGCTTACTGTGCATAACACACACAGCTCATCTTGCATGTCATTATACAATAGCTGTGTATTGATGACAACTCTTATCTTCTCTGCCTCTTTTCTTCTGTTTCAGTGCACGTAATTATGCCGGAGGATACAAGGAGTGGTCTGAGAAAGAGGGAAAATGATTGGTGTTGATGGAGAGCCTAATGCATAATATCTTCACAAATGGCAAATGTGAAAGCTAAACTGACAAAATAGACAAATATTTTTCTGTTTTTCTTTTCATCTCTTTTGATACTGTTTTATATGTCATAGATGTACAGTATATCCACTCTATTTAAAATGTTAACAAATAAAATGTGTTTGCTCAGATTCCTAATTCTTTAGTCCATACTTGTGTGGATCACTTGAGAGAACATGACACCAACATTGTAATATGTCAGTTCCCACTAGTTTCATCTGTATGTGAAGATTTAATTACCTCTGAGTGAGATGGGAATATAATGATCAAATTAAGCTCTGCGGATCCCTAACCCAATCACATCTCTTTTAACTTCCCCCTCTGCTTTATAGTGAAACTGTAGAACTCCTCTGTATGATACAGATCTATATCCTGTTGTGGGGGATTGTACACTAGCTTGTACAGTAAGCATACATGGGTGTAGGTAGGCATAAACCTATGTCTATTATTAAAGACACAGTAGAAGCGCCATTTCCTAGCATTTTATAGCCTGGCCATGAGAACTGAGTGTACATGACTTTTAACCCCGACAGGCTCAAGAGCACCTCTGAATTAATTATGCTGCAGCTTCTGAGCTCATGTGTGTGGCTTGTTTAAAAAAAAAAAAAAAAAGCAGAATGTGTTGAAATATGAATTCTTCCTTAACACAAGTAATTAACATTAGTGTCCCACTTTAAGTAACGATGGATTATCTCTATATGGCTCTGGTTACACCTAGTATTTAAAAAAAGAAAAGAGAAAGAAGACTGGGCACGTGCTCGCTCAGTCAGTGCCAGTGCATAAACGGTGACAGGAAAGTCACGACATTGAAGATGCTCAAAGAAATACAGCGGGTAATTTTTACGTTTACAGTTAGTTACCTACTGTGTGTTTAACATTAGAGTTGGGTTAGTGTTGTATTCAGCTAGAAGCAGATAAATGGCAAACTTTACTAACGTTCGAAGCAGTCAAGCTCACAGGAAGGCTAGCCACCTGCTAGCTAATTTATCTAATTAACCTAGGCTAACCTAGGCTCGTCAATGTTACCGGTAGCCAGCTTTGTCTTTGTAATTGCCATTTCAGGTTGTCAGGTTGCTCATGCTTTTGAGAAAGCAGAACGGGCAGCAGGGTGGGAAGACTGCAGGAGGACTTTTGGTACTACTGTGGACTGGACCAGGCACTAATAACCAAAGCCAAAACTGCACTGGTAAGGCTAAGGAAGTTCCACATTAAATAGTTCCTAGAGGGCCAAGTGCTTAAAGATGGCCGTCTGATATGACACCATGACCTGTCTATCTGAACTATGTAAAATGTCCGTGTGTCAGCATCTGCTCTAGTAGCAGATGAACAAACTGTTTTAATCTGTGGAACAAACTGTTTTCATCTGTGGAACAAACTGTTTTCATCTGTGCAAGTTGTCTTGTCTAATGTTTGGGCCAGGAATGAGTCATGTTGCCATAAGTACTTGTTTTCTTGTTCCAAAGAAGTTAATGCAGATAGGTCTACAGTACTAAGTCCCACCCACCCCAAATGCTTCAGCATCTGCAAAACTGTCCCAGATGTTCCTAGTAGCCCCAAAACTAACAGTGTTACCATTTGTGGTACAGTTGCAGCTGCTGGTCCCTGGTGTGCAGGTGTTAAAATGGAAACACTCCAACCTGGTATGTACACACACATAAACACATACACACATCTTCTGATTCACTGCATCACTTCTATTTGCCTTTTTGCTGCGTCAGTTCTCACAGAATTACATCAGAAACTGTGTCCCTGTGCCGGCCCCTGCCCCGAGCCTGACCCAGAGGAACTGTGTGCCTTCACTGACGTACACGGTTCCCTCCGATTCCTCCTCTCCTTTCAGGTGGCTGTGCTTGAACATTATAATGCAAACAAAGATCCTGTACAAACATCCCATTGGCCTCAAGGATAATTGCTCTCTGAAACTTCTTGAACATATTAAGCACTATAGTTCACTTCCTAACATAATTTCTAAGAATGGGGTGCTCTAAGAAAGTCTCCAGTCCCCACCTTCCTGATCTTATACATTAGAGCAAGACTGGAATTATCCCAAATGCCACTGATTGTAACTAAATTGGACCTTCAATCAGGAGAGACTAGGATGAATGCTCGAATGAAAAACTTTATTCATGACATGAAACAAGATGTAAACTTTGGCGTAAGCTCCATGGAGGAACTCCTCCCATTCGTGAAGTTAGGAGTACATCCGGGATAGACGTAGGAATTAGGATGTCCCCCTGGGGAGTTCCTCTGGAGCCTGGACATTGGTGGTGATGGGGTGGTGGAGGGACGAAGGTAAGCACAGTGACTGGAATGACAGCAGCATACAGCATAGATCTGAGAGAAGGGCAATAGCATAGAAGGTGACGTGTATATACTCCCGTCACTTAGACGATTGGCTCTTTGAAAAAGAGAGGGAAGTGACGGCTAACTCCGATTGGTTCTCTGGAAAAAGAGGGAAAGTGTTCACCAACTCTGATTGGGTAAAGAGAAAGCATGAATGAATGATAAGTAGTCTTCCTGATTGAAATTGCGTAATACTTCACTAAATTTTACTAAAAACCCATTAACATTACACCTAATAGTGAGAATCTTGAATTTCCCATATTCCCTTAAAGATGTGATTTATGATCAGTGAGCCTGTGTCGGAACGATGTGTTATCTCTGCTTATTCCTTTGGGCTGTGCAGGTGAGAGACGCAAGACAGTTCAGTCCAGAGTGGCGTTCTCATGCAGAGGCATTCCTACACAGATTCAGTCTGGCTAACACAGGGGTAGGAAAGGACGAGTTATCCACATTCACGTGCTTTACAGATTGTCACCAAAATGTTGACTGTCCTCATCTTTTGCGCAGGTTAAAATCCACTTCACATTCAAATCGGATCAGGAGAACGTCCAACGAGTGTTTAGGTATGACAGCCTACTGTGTGTTGAAGGTGTCGGTAATGCGATTATAGCTTCCTCTCTGGGTAAATCATTACCTAATGTCAGTGTAGCAAGACTCTCCCGCCTGAAAGATGACCTTGCCATGGATCAAGCTAATTCAAAACCATGCTACTGGAATGAATTTAACCACCTTCTTCTACTCCTTCACATGTGCATTCTGCTGTTATGTCTTCCAACACTGTGCATTGCATAGAACTTGATGTGGTAATGCATTTTGTAAAGTGATAACATTATGCATGTGTTCTTGCAGCGTGAAGATCCAGCGTAAAATTGTGCAGAAAGACCAACCACCAGTGATCTTGGATGTCACCTGCAGTACACAGTCAGTAGCACTGATGTTCATATTAATACATCTGTGATTATGTGTGTATGTGTGTACCCAGAGTAGAAAAAAGCCAAAACAGTTACAGGTGTGGACCCAAAACTAATATTATCCTCAGCCACCATTGCTACAAAAACATTAGAAACACTGGAGTATGTATGCATGCTTGTGTCTGTGTGATTCAAACAGCGATTCTCTCCTCGGTTGTTTCAAGGCCTCCGGTGTGTGTGGAGAAAGGAGCCTGGTGTGAGGGGGGTCACCCTGTCCTTGGAGCCAGGTTTCCACTCAGTATCCCCCCAGCAGCCATGGACCGAGGCCTGTACGGGGAGCTCAGCCTCCAGCTAGTCACCCTGCTGAGCCCCTGTGTGCTGCAGTACCCCAACCTGGCAACCCAACTCACTCACATACAAATATCCTTTACTGATTGTGTCATGTGGGATGGGCACACACACATACAGACAAGGACACATACAAGCACACACTCTTCCTTGACTCCACATGTGGCCAGGTGTTGGTGTACAGCCCCAGTAACGTTCCTGTCCCAGGCCCCTCAGCCTTCCTCCACCACCTTCCTGCTTACATGGACTGTCAGGAGCTGGGCCTGCAGGGCCTTCACTGCTCCTCCTCCACAGGTCAGTAGCAACCATTGCTGGAAAAGATGCATACATACTGATGGTCTTAATACATTTTGGGGGGTCATCTACCTGAGGTTGGTTGTGGTCAGTATTGCTTGGCTGTGTGTTGTTGCTTCGTGTTGCTTGCATGGCTGTATATGCCGAAATGGTGTTTGTTGTTGCTGTATTGTTGTGCTGATGTTTTGCTGTTTCCTGTTGCTTTGCATGGCTTGTGTTCTGTCTTGAGAGTTCTTGTTTTGTTGCTGTTGCTGTCTCTATGGCGTCTTGTTGTCTTCGTTCTGTAAATTTTATCACTTTATAGGTTTTAAAACATCTCGCCAAAAGGACTGCAGTTGAAAATTAGCCAGCTGGCTAACACTGGCACATATACAGAAATGTTGATTAATGTGTGTTGTCCTTATAATAATAAAATAAACAAGAAACTTAAACAAGAAACAAGGTACTGTACTGTATATTGTGTTAGTTAGCCATCATCATGCTGAGTTGCACACACAATAGAATAAGATATGGTACGGGTACAGGTATTTGCCTGATTTCTCAGAAATTGGTTTTGCATTGTAAGAAGATGTTCGTTTCACCTAAATTACACAACATTCAGCCAACCTTCCATTACCACAGTATTACGTACATGCGGTAATTGCTACAGCCTGATGAAATACCCATGTGGCTTCAACCAGTGTAGACTCGCAGAGTTTGTCCACTGTTGAAACCGAGTGTCATCATAAATGGTAGTTATGTTTTTTTCCCCATTTCCTTTTCTTCAGAATTTTACCATGCAAAAATCATTTTTAACACTTCCTCTGCAGATCTTGTGCACAGCGGTGGCACTGTGTACACCGTAGAGCACGGAAACTGTGAGGAGCCAGAACCAGAATGGAGTCTTGCCCCGGTGCAGCAGAGTCTCTCGCTTTTCCTCTTCCTGCAGCACAGCGACCCCTTCACCTCTCAGCTCGCTGATGTTACGGGTGAGAGACAGCTGCATGCAGCTGCAGCACATAGCCTCAACACTATAATTTGCTGGGTTGAAGTTGGCAATTCTTTCATATTTCAAACTATGTTCTAAAGCCATAATTTGGTTTCTGCATTTCCAAGAACAAGCCGTACATGTGCTATGTTACTGTCACCAGCAGCAGAGAAGTAGAGCCCTCAGTTGATTGATACTGGAGTATATACACAGTACAATACTCTCAAAATGGAGAGTCACAGCTTAAGTTACCATAACTTTAATATATAACATAACAACAAAAGTTATGTACACTGTATTTACAGTAGAACAACAGCCTAACAAGATTGACCATGTTAATATCCATCCTACAATGTGCAGTACTGACAACAGGGATGTTTGTGAACCTCCTGCAGCCACAGAGGAGCTTTTAGAGCTCCACCTTGAGGATATTCTGAACAACAACAGGCAGGCGGTGACAACGGCTCTTCAGACTGAGCTAAAGAACACACTGAAAGCCCAAAGTCAGAGAAGCAAGGCAAGTCAAGTCTGAGACGCACACACACACACACACACACACACACCAACTGCCAGGGTAGGAATCTCTGTTTAATAGTGTGGCTTTGTATAATGTACAGTTTATATAATAGTGTGTGTTTGGGTGTTGTGTGTGTGCTATATCAGAACCAAAAGAAGCTGTGCTCGGCCCTTGAGGTGATGCTCAGCTCTGCTATCAGTATTGTGAGCTGCAGCAGTAACGTGGGTTTCAGAAGCGCCTGTCTGGACAACATGAAGGTACGCTAGGGAGAAAGGAATATAATCTATTCTTTTGTTTATTGGAGCTCATGAACAGTCAGACACTCACATTAAATGCTGTGGTATTCTTAGCCTTGTTATGGATAAATGCAAACAGGTCAAACAGGCCACTGCACATGTACAGTTAGTATACATGTTCATGACCAGGTTTTCAGAATAAAATCAAGTGAGCAACATCACTACAGATAGCCAGGGGAGCCAGTGGTCTTGGTTGTCTGTTTCATAAACTCATCTTGAGATCTGGTATGCGTGTTACTAAAATGAAATATCACTTTAAGTACTACATGTCTGCATCCCAGGTAGGTGACACTCATGAGCTCTCAGCATCCCTTCATGAATCGCTGAGGAGGGTGACATCACTGAAATGTATTCCCAGGGGCAGGTGCTACTCTGCACAGGTGAGTGGGACGTTCAAGTGCTGATCATGGGTCACAGTCACCAAACAGTTACTACATCAGCACTTAACTTCTTCCACGGACTTCAAACTGAACTAAAATTTAACTCTATGTTCATTCATTACTTCCACAGATGGAAAAACCTCCTGATAGTAATGAGCCCACCAAGAAAGAAATCTGAGGATGGCTGCATTTTCTTTGACAGAGTTTTGTTTTGGAGTAAATGCTGTGGAGGCTTTTCCCTTTGGAGTGAATATTGTTGCAATTAAAATGTCTGTTAAAACTTTATCAAATACATTTGTTTTTATTGTCATAACCTGTTTCACAGACATGGATTTTAGTACAACTAAGAAACATTCCAACAGCGATCTTCACTGAACTGAGTTTTTAGGTCTGAGTGATTCTATGTTGATTCTTTTTTTCTGTCATGTGTTCCTACAGTGAACTGCTGCCACTGATCTGGGAATTTCATGGACTTTTTAGAGATTCAATAGCTATTTTTTATATTCAATTGCCACATTTCCACAGACAAGGGTTTACAGGTTTAACACAAAATGAGCACAGGATTGAAAAAGCTATGTAGTCATTGGAAACTACTGCCCAGCTAACAAAGCATGTCTGTAGGTGACAAGATGTTGCAAAAAAATGAAATGACTAAAGCCCTGGCTTCAGCCCTCTAGTAATAATAACCAGTCAATTCAGAATAATAATTAGTTTACGTGGCGGCTGCATTTGCATGTACTTCATATTTGCCCCTTTGTGTTTATAACATGAATACAGCAAAGTAAACAGACATTAACCGACACAATGTACATAGAGGCTGGTGATTTACACAGTATAAACAGTACAATAAACCAGTGGTTCTCAAAGTGGGGTTCGCGCACACCCAGTGGGTCCCAGCAAAATAAGGAACAGTTTAATTTCAATAGAATTTAATTCACTAGGAATTATTCAAATTAGAGAATGTACAAGAATGACACTTCTAACCATAGGTTTCACTCACCACTATTATCTCTCCATATACAGTGTAGACAGTTTAGTCAGTACTAAATCCACAACAAAAGTCTCCTGTAAGGGGGTCCTAGGGATTAAAACATAACAAATGAGGATCTGTGGCCCAATGTGTGTCTATTTGGGCATTC